>NC_136493.1:85053859-85658859 GCF_053919585.1 Euprymna scolopes
CCAAACAGTTTAAAATAGTAGTGGTATTTGCTGATATGCTATTTTTAAATCTATTTTTGTAAGAACGTTCATAACTGTCAGTTCATGTAATGCAACTTCAACATTAGGTATTGGATGTGAATTGAGAAAAGTTTATGATTTATTGCTATTTTTAAATCTTAACATATACATCTATTTCCATCTGATTTTCTCAAAAATACAATAGGTGATGACTACTTGCTACACACAGGGGGAACATATTCAAGAAAGTCCTATTAGCTTTTGCAATTTTGCTCCTACAAATGCACTGATAATTTTCTTTGAATTTTAAACTCACTTCATAGTTTTTTAACTTTTTAATTTGTTCCTATTTTTATCTCATTTAATTAATTTGGTAGAATTTATGTCAATTATATCATTTCCAAGAAGCCTATATTGCACGTAACTTAAATTAATCCTAATTGACTTAATTCCTCTCCGATCGTTTGTTCTTCTTGTCTAAGTTTTTCAAACTCACAATATTTATTCACATTTTTTAAACAGGATAGATATTTTATGATTGGTTCATCACTTTCTTCTTTCATCAACATGAACTTTGTTTTTTCTATTACGACCAACATTTTCTTAAGTCTCATATTTTTTCTTACGATTTGACTTATTTTTTAACAAAGTCAGGTCTTCCAGATTTATGGGATATGCCATAATGGATATTTTTATTATTGCTTCACATCCAGCTGTAGTCAAAAATAAATCTGTTATTTCATTTTCTCGTTTAGTTTCCTTGTAGTCTTTTAACATTTTAGTTCCTTCACTGGCAACAAAACATTGTAGCAATGTATCGATAATATTGGAATCCTCGAGAGACTATTGCAATTCTATCAGTGATGCCATTGTTATGAAGTGAAAGTTGGCCTTGTTCATAGATAGTCAAGCTTTTTCCTATATTTCTTAGAGAGAGAATCATATAGGCTCTCTCCTATGCTTATGCTAATTAGTCAAACAGAATTGTCAGTATCACTACAATCACTATATCACTATGTTTTGGTGGCTTTTTGTCCACCCACATGCCCAGTTTGTTACTTCCAACAGTATATCCTTCAGCTTGTTAGATAATTCCTGTTGTAAATATAGTATTCAAATGATCCACTATGTGATCTCTAAACCTACATTTTACAAGTTGCTCAAACCACATGTAGTGTAAATAAACACCAAGGCTGTCAATATTTTATTACTAATCATCTTCAGCAATATGATTCGCTCACTTACATAATTAACTTCAATAATAGTATCTATCCACCTTTCTGCAATAAAAATACCAACATTACCTGGTCCCTTTACATTTCAACCAAGTTTTCTGGATAAAACATGTAGTTAAGTAGAAAAAAAAGAAATTTAAAAAAAATATATAAGACACAGCTGTTCCTTCCAAAAGGTCGAGCCCTTCAACATCCACAAATAATTCACTGTCACAAAAATAATTCGCCGGCACTTCTTCCAACCGTCATTTCACTCTCTGCGCTCTTCACCCCTGCTTAAAAAAAAAAAGTACCGTTTATATGCTGCCCATTTCTCCACTTATGCAAATTGACTATCAACCAGAGCCATCTAGTTTTCCATTTCTCCAAACAGCCAATTAGCAAAGGGGGACAACTCAAACCACACAGAGCCATCTAGTTTTCCATTTCTCCAAACAGCCAATTTGCAAAGGGGGACAACTCAAACCCCACACTCCCTTGATCTACACGATCATCACATGTCAACCCATCACGTAGGCGCTCGACCAACATGGCGGCCGTCTCTCTCACTGCGATTTCCGTGGAGCCTCTTCGTGAACGTCGCTACTTGGCTCAATGTCGCTGTCTTCCTCTGATAACACCACCACCGGCCGCACATCAAGGATGTGTCGAGGGATGCCGTCGATAGATACATTGTTCGGAGACTGGACACTTGCCACAATGCCCCTCCCCCAGCGTGTGGTACAGCGAGCATCAGGCGGTTTGATCCTCACTTCCTCTCCCACTCGCACAGTCGCTCGCTTCTCGCCTTCCTCCGCAGGTACATGTGCAGTTCGGGGATGCTGCCACTCGTACTTGAAGACTGCCCTCCTGTAGCTTCGGACTGGATCCAAGAGAACACAGTGGCTGAGTCGGTCCTCACCTCACTATTCTGTAGCCCCCATTTCAAGGCTAAGTTGATGCCCTTCATAACCGCATCCAGTTCCGCCACATTTATGTGAGCCACGTCGTCCTTCTTTCGCAACCAAGCAGCATCTTCTGCAGTAACACCACCTATCTCCAAGGTGACCCCCACTGCTATACAGCTTGACACACACAACACAAAACCTTCTGCACTGTTGGGTACATGCCAAACGCCTCTCACTGGATACTCCCTCTTCACCTCTTCAATAATCTTTCTAATAATGTCCACAGTCTCTTTATCAACTCCATCCTCCCACTTCGCTCCACTAGCTAGCCTTTTGATATAACTACATGCAGTCCATAGCCATCCTGCAATAGGGTAATGGCCAACCAGTCTTCCGCATATTGAGAAGAGTTCTCCCCAGCTCAATTTTTCCGACACCTCCGGGATCTCATTTCCCCTCCAGAACACTAACCATCCTATCTGGTCCTTTCTTAGTTGGAGCCCTAACACAGCTCCTCCCTACAACGATTCCGGGCGTTTTGCAATTAGCCCAAAGCTGTTGAGGTCTTTTACTACGTCCTCTGCAGTTGTTACCGTCTCGTCCACCAAAATATCATCAATGTAGGAACTGGTGCCCCTTCTGACTGCGTCCACCTTGCTTAGCACCATTTTGAGGATCGCTGCCATGATTTTTGGTGCAGAATTCAGGCCAAAACCCAACCTAATCAGGTAGTACGTTCGGCCCTTGTATCTGACCAGCTGGTATTTTCAGAATTCCTGTGAAATGTGGATCTGTAGGTATGCAGATTTTAAATCCACAATCGTCACAGCCTTCTGAATCTGCCTGCACTCTCGCATGGTCTCTCCGCACACGTCCATCACGTCGCCTCCCGTGTGACACGCAACGTGTACGTTCAGCTCCCTGAAGTCCTGTACTGGCCGAACTTTTTGTTTTGTGGGCTGAACAACCGCCATTAACGGCATCACACCTTCCACCTTCTCCGTCTATGGTCTTAAAATTCCCTCCGAGATCCATCGGTCCACATCCTTCTCAAATTCAACTCTTGTGCCTCCTCGTAACGTATGCTCGTAGCATTCCACTCTGTTGTTCAGTATGGGAGGTTCTCCCTTCCATGCCCACTGGACTGTCCATTTCTCACCATCAAAGTGTGCAGAGAAATCTTAGTCCTCTATCGTGCAACTTTTGTCTAACCCGGTCGTTCCTGTGACACATTTTTCGAATTGCACACCTGAAGCCCCTTGGTGTCCTCCAAATCTCACAGAGTTCCTATATACTGTAATGCTCCCTAGTCGATCAATTGCGTACATCCCTAGCACCACATCGAAACCCGTGATAATTTTGTTAATAACAATCGCCTGGATTTTTAGTGACATCCCACGTACCATCAACCGAACGATACTTGTGCCATTGCACTTCACCTCTCTGCCGTCAACTGCCGTAATGCTGCTGGTTCCATTGCATGTGTCAACCATGTCTTTGGTGACAATTGTTGAAGTACAGCCCGTGTCGACAAGGGCTTTTGCACTTCGTCCATTTAGGGTCACCTCTACTTGTGGTGATATACCCTGAAGCGCCTTCATCGAATAAGTGGGGTAGCCACCAGCGCAGTGGCTTTCCCCTGTTCGTTTCCCTGGGAACAGAATCTGCTGATGTGGCCGAATTCCCCACAGCAGTAACACGTGACTTCTGGCTTTGACTACCTGCACTGCCTCGCCATATGGAGGCCTTGGCATCGGTAGCATCTGCCAGAGAACCTGGGTGTCTGCCACAGTCCTCTCTGCATTTCGTCCTTCACAATTTCCTGCTGCAGTTTGCTTCGTTGAGCGACAGCTACGATTCCCTGCTCACTCTCTTTTTTCCTGGCCAGCACCCTAGCCTGTGTAATCAACTCCGCCACCTCCATAGTATTTACACCGAGCAGTTGCTGCAGAGCTATAGAAATATAGTCCGGGAAGCCATGGATAAAGGCCAGTACTGGACTTCAGGGAGCTGAACGTACACGTTGCGTGTCACACAGGAGGCGATGTGATTGACGTGTGTGGAGAGACCATGCGAGAGTGGAGGAGATTTAGAAGGCTGCGACGATTGTGGATTTAAAATCTGCATACCTAAAGATCCACATTTCACAGGAATTCTGGAAATACCAGTTGGTCAGATACAAGGGCCGAACGTACTACCTGACTAGGTTGGGTTTTGGCCTGAATTCTGCACCAAAAATCATGGCAGCGATCCTTAAAATGGTGCTAAGCAAGGAGGACGCAGTCAGAAGAGCCACCAGTTCCTACATTGATGATATTTTGGTGGATGAGACGGTAACAACTGCGGTGGACGTAGTAAAAGACCTCAACAGCTTTGGGCTAATTGCAAAACGCCCGGAATCGTTGTAGGGAGGAGCTGTGTTAGGGCTCCAACTAAGAAAGGACCAGATAGGACGGTTAGTGTTCCGGAGGGGAAATGAGATCCTGGAGGTGTCGGAAAAATTAAGCAGGGGAGAACTCTTCTCAATATGCGGAAGACTGGTGGGCCATTACCCTATTGCAGGATGGCTATGGACTGCATGTAGTTATATCAAAAGGCTAGCTAGTGGAGCGAAGTGGGAGGATGGAGTTGATAAAGAGGCTGTGGACATTATGAGAGAGATTATTGAAGAGGTGAAGAGGGGGGATCCAGTGAGAGGTGTTTGGCATGTACCCAACAGTGCAGAAAGTGTTATGTGGTGTGATGCAAGCCGTATAGCAGTGGCGGTCACCTTGGAGATAGGTGGTGTTACTGCAGAAGATGCTGCTTGGTTGCGGAAGAAGGACGATGTGGCTCACATAAATGTGGCAGAACTGGATGCGGTTATGAAGGGCATCAACTTAGCCTTGAAATGGGGGCTACAGAATAGTTAGGTGAGGATCGACTCAGCCACTGTGTTCTCTTGGATCCAGTCTGGAGCTACAGGAGAAAGGAGGGTGAAGACGAAAGGCGCTGCCGAAATAGCTTGTAGTGAAGTAGAAAAAAAAGAAATTTAAAAAAATTATATAAGACACAGCTGTTCCTTCCAAAAGGTCGAGCCCTTCAACGTCCACAAATAATTCACTGTCACAAAAAGAATTCGCCGTCACTTCTTCCAACTGTCGTTTCACTCTCTGCGCTCTTCACCCCTGCTTAAAAAAAAAGTACCGTTTATATGCTGCCCATTTCTCCACTTATGCAAATTGACTATTAACCAGAGCCATCTAGTTTTCCATTTCTCCAAACAGCCAATTAGCAAAGGGGGACAACTCAAACCACACAGAGCCATCTAGTTTTCCATTTCTCCAAACAGCCAATTTGCAAAGGGGGACAACTCAGACCACAAAACACAAATCAATACATCTTCTTTCAAGCAAATCAACAATTAAACCAGCTATTCATTGCTACCTTCCAATATTTACATAGTCTGAAATGTATTCTTTTTTTATGACATTTCCTTATTTGAGGTAAGATTTTTTTAGTCCAGATATTCTTGTTGACATCAACCCAGTGATGTCATAAGAACCAATTTTTATAACAAAATATCATAGCAAGACTTAAAGTGCTACAACTGCATTTGGGATTTCTTAAAAATTAGTTTTCTCAATAAATAAATAAATAAATAAAAAAGGAATTATACACTGGTTCTCTGCACAGCTACACATCCAACATTATGTACAATGTACAAGGGGGAATTTCACTTATCTTAGTTGAGACAGTGATACAAAAGCACTCTACTTACACCGACTCCAATTTTAAGTATACTTTCAGAATTAGTATCCAAAAACTAATATTCAGTAACATGAACCAGTGATCAAGTCTTTTGTTTCCTTGGTATGAGTCACCCTCATCAACTACCTTCTAGCAATAAAAAGTTACAAAGCGATGGGTGTCTGATTGAATAAAGATAAAGGTTGTTTTTCTTTAGTACTAAGGCTTGTCATTACTTGTCATGACTTAGTAGGATCAAGTCTCTCTGACCTTCTATCTAGCCCAAGTAAGGGCCTAAGTGTGGTGTTGCAATTCATGCAATTATTTAGGCAACTGGAGTAAAGATTGCCCAGCTACATCATGATTTGCTATCTACAGTCAGCAGACTTTGAAAGTATTTTTAAAGTATTTAAAAAATGTTAAACTTTGAACAAAAATCACAAATCTATAAACTATTTGTAAAAGTATTACTCACCACGTGGACCACACAGATGAACACTAACTTCGGTTTCAACACGCCTTTCTGGATTTTCTTTTTCAATTGTAATTTCAAGCTCAAATAATGTATCAATTTGTGGAAGATATACTGTAGTAGTAGGATCAACATTCTGTAATGAAAAATAGAAAATTGAACATTTTATCAAAAAATACTTCAATAGTTCAGTTACAATTAATTAGTGTTGCATTTGCTTTATGATTTTCCTTTCCGACAACAAAATTTCTGTTTTTGAATTTTTGAAATAAACAATTGGTTATTCATATTATTTGGATTCATCAGACTACTGTTTTCATCTTCAGTGTCATTTTACAACGTTTTCATTCATACTCTGGCCCCATCAGGAAGATGTTCAAACATTACTAGACCACGTGAACTCTCTCCACATAACTATACAGTTCATGATGGAAAAACAACATAACAACAAACTATTCTTTCCAGATGTACTGATTATCCACATTGGTCAGGGTTTATGTTATCTATATACCGAAAGTCAACATTCACTGGACAGTACCTAAACTTCAATCTCACTATCCATATAATGTAAAGAAAGGAATAATCCATTGTTTAAAACACAGAGAAAAAGCAATATGTAATAACAGCAATGCATATCAAGAGGAGATGGACAGTTTAAGAGAAACACTCTGCTGAATCAACTATCCAGAGAGCATGAAAGCAGCTCCAAGAAATCTGGACCAGACACAAAAGGACATCACTCAAAAACTCACCACAGTTTGTATACCACACATGAAGGGCTTGTCTGAAAAAAAAAAATTCAATGAATCCATATCAAATCAGGACAGTATTTGAGAACGATTTAACTCTCCGGAAATAGCTTGTGAGAGTCAAGCCCCCTACAGAAAAAATTATGACTAACAACTGTGTATATGAAATCCCATGTAGATGTGGAAAACTATACAAAGGTGAGACGTGTCAACCACTAAAAGTATGGTTAGAAGAACGTCGAAAAGCCGTAACATATGGAGAGATTTAAAAATCGAGTATAGCTGACCATATTTGGAGGGAAAAAGGAAACCATTATAATTTACTACTATGGGACGAAGTAAAAATTATTGACGGAGAGGAACGATGAAGAGTAACGCAACTAAAAGAAGCTGCACATATGCTTGGAGACGATCAATTTCTAAGTATTCTATATGGAAATAAACATTACAAAAAACAGCTTCTACAGAGAAAATATCAAACCCAAAACTTCTGTTTTTACATATATTGCTATCAGAAATGTTTATATTCTATACAAACTGCAACTTCTTAACAGAAAATTAAATATATATATATATATATAGATATTCGGTAAACTTACAATATATTTACATTCCTTATTATTTTTTAAATATATTTCTGACCCGCTTCTTTGTTTACATCTACATGTGTGCGTGTGTCCGTGTGTTCCCGCCAGCATGCGTTACCAAAGAAAAACGCTTTTGCTTTGCAAACATATTTATTAGATGTTAATAAACATTATGAACTGCAAGTTTTTTTTAGATAATTTAATATCTATCTAATCAGTATTATACATGCAAATAAACATTACAAAAATTTAAATGATATACAAAATGCAACTTCTCCTTAGAAAATTAAATATATATATAGATGTTCGGTAAACTTACAATATATTTACATTTTTTTAATTTTTTTTTTATTTCTCACCTGTTACTTTGTTTTACACGTGTTCCTGTGTGCATGTGTTTCCATCAGCGTGCATTATAGCGTGAAGTAAATAAAGGGTTCCATTCGAAATTCCATCCAAATTCTCGAGTTCGACAGAAACATTCCCAAGTTCGAGATTATACCGATCGAAACGTTGTAAAAATGATACTCCAGACGAAAACAGTAGTCTGATGAATCCAAATAATACGAAAACAATTTCTAACAGAAATCACAATGTAAATGTAATATGTAGTAAATAATATTTTTGATGAAAGCAATTACTAAAACTCAATTCAATACAAAAAATTTCTTCTATAAAATTGAATTGTCAAAAAGGAAATTTGACTTACCGTAAAAGGCTCTACTTCACCAGCTGCATATGTTGCAATAACACTAAAACTTTGGATATTCTTTGTATTTAGAAGGCTAATCTTAACTGGAAGTCTTGGTTCATTGAAAGTGATCACAAGTCTTAGAATATTATCATTTACGTCAAACTTATAGGGTCCAGCACCAGGAACTAATTTTTGAATGGGATCATTTGTGCTTGATGAAATAATTTCCACATCATCATCACTGAGATTTTCCTGTGTGATTTCTTCAGCATGAATACAGATTTCTAAAATAAAGCATTAAAAAATAACTTATAGAAAGATAAATATAAATTTATGTTGAATTTTTATGAAAATACATTGATAACTGTCAGGTTAGCTTAATGAACCAATAACTTTTCTAATCACAATATATGAGGCAACATTCAATGACAATTATACAGTAAGTAATGCGCATGTATCATCACATAGTTCAATACATTTATAATTATATAAATAAGTTATATAATAAAAATTGCAACTACAAAATATTTTCTCCTTTATTGGCTACAGTTTTAAAGATTTTATATCCTTGTTCTTGTTAAGTAATATACTACAATGATGATTTAATGATAATTATAAAGTAAGTTATGCACGTGTATCATCACATATTTCAATATACTTTTAATTATATAAATAAATTATATAATAAAGATTTGCAGATACAAAATATTTCGTATATCGCATATAAACTACAGTTTAAAAGATTTTATAAGTTTATCCTTACAAATAAATATACTACAAAGATGATTTAAAGAAAATAAAAAGTCATGATAATACAATAATATAATCAGAAATACTCTACCATGTGTTGTAGTCATTCTTATAGGCCCTTTAGTAGGAAAAGTTGTTGTTGAGGTAACTGTGAATATAACCACAAAATGTCAACAATCATTAAAATTAAGATTTTTTTTTACAAACAAAATCTCATTAATTCTAACTAATCAAATGTTACACAAACAGAATTAGAATTGAGTTAAAATAACAAGTTATGCTGGTTCAAATAATATACCAAACAAACGTTCATTAGTATTTAGAATTGCTTTTGCTATCTTGTTCATATATTCATGCACAGAACCAGGTGCACTATTTTTCTTTTAACTTCCTTAAATATTTGCAACGTTTTGCTTCTATACTTCTCAAAGCTAATGAGGTTTTCTTTTGTTGGATATTTTGCAATTTTCTTAGAATTGGGTAGCATTTTTTACAGCTTTTCTACATCAATCATCAAACGATGGTTTACTGCGTTTTACAGAAGGTTATGTTTTGAGCATGTTTTCCTTTGCTGCTGATAATAATGTATTACTAACGTGTGTGGTACGATCTTTATTTTGGTTGTTTGATTATGGAATCAATTTGTAATGTTCATAACTTCTTAAATTTTTCCTAATTGGCTTTTTTGAAATCCCAATATGATATTTTTACGTCAGTTTGAGATGTAAAGACGTTATTCTAAGAAAATCGGGAAATGGTTGTTTTGGACTTTCCAGTTATAATTTAGGAATAGCTTAAAACGACATATTGTACAATATGTGACTGTTGCTGAATATGTTTACGTTGTTATTTTTGCAGAATATGTGTATAGACTCTATTATTTTTACTTTTTTCTCCGGTTTTCTTGCTTCCTCATATTTCATTATGGTTGTTAAAGTTCCCCATTATAATGAAATATTTGGACAGTTGTTTAATTAATTCACTTAGTTCTGATTCTTCGAGTTCTTTATTGCTGATATATATGTATTGGGCACACTTTTATACTTTTATGAAAAGATGCTGATATAGCGACTTCTTGCATATTTGTATTTCATTGTGTGAGATATTTTTAATGATTACTTATTATCTACATCTTTGAGTTTAATTTCTTGAAGGCAAACAATTGCTGGATAGTGGTTTATAATGTTCACAATAGTTGGCCCATATTTTTCTGATATTCCAATTATTTATGGGTTTTCATTTTAATTGTATTGTCTGTGAAACTTATATTCGCCTTTCTCGGTTTTCTTGCTTCCCTATTTTTATTATGGTTGTTCAAATCACTTATTATGATGAAGTATCTTGGCAGTTGTTCAATTGACTGCCTTGTTTTAATTCTTTCAATTGTCATTTGCTAGTATCTGTAATAAGCACAATGTGATAGTTTTATGAAAAATGCCAATATGGTGACTTTTTGCATATTTGTATTTAATTTAATTAATTGATTTAATGGGATATTAATTTTATAATTTTATTACCCACATTTTTCAGTTGAGTTTCTTGAAGACAAACAATTACTGGACAGTAATTTTTTTGTATGGTGGTCTTAGAGGTTTTTTCTGTGGTTATTTTCATCTTGGGATGTGTGTTTTTCTTGCTATGTTTATTTTTTTTGTTTTAGAAATTGTGTTTCTATCTAGTTATTTTTGTTTGATCTCTTCTCTATATTTATAAAATGGAGACGATTTTTTCCTCCCTAGAAAAAAAAAAAATCTAGCAATAGAAACACAGCCGACAGATACAAATTCAATAGTCACACTAACTGCAAATATCTGCTGCATGTTTTCTGGATATTACCCATCGATTTTATTCAATATTGTAGATTCCTATAATATTTCTGAGTACATTCACTCTCCCCAACAAATCATATTCACAGGTAGTAGCAGGATACTTTTTCAGTCATTATTTTCTACTCTTACTCTCCTTGATGAGACCGGGAACTTTGATACATTTTTCAAAACTATTTCATATATGGTAGACATTACATATTTTCTTAATATCTGTGCTATATCCATGTGTTTATCAGTCAACAAATAAGTACTTATACAGAATACGGACATTGCTAAAATAATAATGTTATTATTTATAAACCCATTGTTAATATAGGAGATCAGAGCTCTTTGTAAATAGTATGTACTTTCAACTAACATTTTAATAAACAAACAATATTGTATGAAGTTAAATTTAACTTGAACATCATATCTAAAACAATAGCATGGTTCGTATTCTGCATAAGTACAAAAATCGCCTCAAAACAGCGGTAATCAACTAAAAATAGTAGTGCTTGTCAATGCCCACCCCTGTCATGAGTCAGAGTAACCATCTTAAAAGAGAACTGATCAACAGTTACTGTCATAACCGCAAGTGGAGGACAGTGGCCACTACTGGATGAAAATGCCCAATAATTGAAGACAGGCAATTTCATTTCAGAGCAGTCTAATGGGGACTGACACCAATTATGACTGGTAGTGACCGATAGTTGCAGAGAAAACTAGTGCCCGCTAGTAAATGCAAGAAACAGTCTCAAAACGCTCCTAAACACCAGTGACGACCAGTACTCACAATTGAAGACAGAGAATTTCATTTTAGAGCAGTCCAATGGAGTCCAATACTAGTGATGGCTGCCAGTAAATACCAGGAATCAACAGTGATAGTTGTAAAGGTAGCCAGTGTCCACCAATAAACACAATCGCCTCAAAATACATTAGCACTAGTGATCATCAGTGCCTACCATAGGTATCCAGTGACAGCTAATGGATGCCAGTGACCAACAATGCCCAACAGTTGAAGATAGACGATTTCAATTCAGAGCAATCCAATGGAAGTCGACGCTAATCATTGTCACCAGTGACTGACAGTTGCAAAAACAGCTAGTAAATGCCAATACCCAAAAGTAACCGCCCCAAATTAGCACTGATCGCCAGTAACCACCAGTGTTGACAATGACAGCCAGTAAATTTCACTAGTTGCTACTGCCAGGCAATGCCCAACAGTGGAAGGTAGATGATTTTTTTTTGGTTACAGATGCCAGTGCCCACTTTCTAGGGCCAACAGTGGCCCTCACTAACAACAATAGTTTTATTTGTTTTGTGAGGGAGGTTCTTTATTGAATCTCTTCTGGCTTTGTGCCATACTTCAACCAGGCAATGCTAGTACATGGGTTCTGTTCATTATTTATATGAGATAGATTAAAGCAATTGGGATGATGTTGGCTGTATTTTTGTTAGAAGTGTATCTGTTTCTGGTTTTATTTCTGTAGTTAACTGTATGAGTAGTATTTTTTTAATTGTTTATTGAGGAAATTAGTCTTCATGTTTATAAAGTGTGTCAATCGCTTTATTGCAGATTAGTAAAATATCAATATTTCACTAAATATATGTCACAAAAAATAAAATTGTATAATAAAATGACTGCTTTAAGGTTAGTTATTTCCCAAAATTTTATTCAAATTCATGTGATATTCACAAAGTTATGACATTTTTGTCTTTATCAAGGAATTTCCACTGTCCATCGCTTTATTGCAAATCTCTATAAATGTTGTATTAGGGCAAAAATACAATGTCTAATCATGAAAACGTTACTTTTTATTATATTTTTCTGTTAAAGAATAATAAACTAAAGCACATTCTAGGTGCTAAGCCTCAAATAAATTAATTATTTTTCACCATATCCAACAATTTTTTGAAATAACTTTAAATAACCTTTTGTCCACCAAAGAAGTCAATACTAGACATTTAAAAATTTTCACACTGACGTCTGATAGTTTAAATTCGTTACAGTGTTTATCAACCATGGCCGCATATGTTGCAAAGTCATCTTTGTCGTTTTTAACCAAATTCAAACATTTCTATAGTTTATAGAACATTTTAGACTTTTGGGCTAAAAAGTTCAGTAAGAAGCTCCACGATATCGGCAAAAGATAGCTCCGAAGTTTAACGTGGCAAAATAAAAACCACAAATTTATGTTCAACGGTCTCCAATTTGCATAATTGCAAACAAACTTTTTTCTGGTCGGACCGGTCTATAGACTAAAAAAAGTCCTCATTTCTTCGGTAGTAAGCTGAAAATGACTTAACTTCTTCTGGTATATAGCAGTTGTCAATCGCATTCCATATAGAGGCTTGTGAAAATAAGGTATTATTCTCAGTGAACACATTATATGTTACGACTTGAGCAAGTAACTCCTCCAGATGCTGTTTCCACTCAAATAACTGTTTTTTTTTGTAGTTGTTCTCGCTTTTCGTCTGTATGTTGTTAATGTTTGAATAATTGTTGTTGTGGAATTTGTAATTATTCCCAAACATACAAAAAACGAACACGGCAGCCCTAATTCACTACGGCAGTGCGATCGACACATATTGTTATGCATCATCTATTCCATTTAAACTTACCCATCTTGCTATAAATTATTTAATCACTTTAAAATTACACATGCCATTTCCCATTTCTTACATTAAAATTATTTACATATTGTTAGATTTAAAACAATTACATCATAGCTTTTTATACATCACACCCGGTTTTAGCATCCTATATAAACCTCAATTAGATTTAAACCAACTAGAAAACATTAAAAAATAATTAGCAACACATACAATATACTCCACATTTTCTTGTATTTTTCGTTTCCTTATATAATTTTTGATACCTCTGGTGGGGAAGGGGGGGTGATATTCATTATTTATAAATTACAAGTTTTTCTTTTTTTTTCATTTATAAAACTTTCGATATCTGATTATTTCAGTTACATTTATTTATTTTGTTTTTTAGGGGGCTTTGTATTTATTTTGTTTTTGCAGATAGAAACGAAAAACCTTCATTTGTTTTGGGTGTGTTTTTGGGGGGTTATTTAAAATATTCTTCGATTTAAACAATTACGTTGCAGATTTCTTTACATCATATCAGGTTTCACTATCCTATATTTATCTCGATTACATTCTAACCAACGAAGCCACATTTCTTGTCTTTTTACTTTCTATTTTTTTGTGGAGGGAGGGGTCATTTGTTTAAAAATCATTTTCTTTCTTTAAAGATTGTAATGCAGGGTATGGGGCAGCATAACCAGCTGCCAACATTCCCCTGCTTTTTACTAAAGTCAACCGAGAGCTCTTTTTAGTATCCTCGTTGTTCCCTTAAGTGTAATTGTCTGGATTTCTTTTGCACTTTGTTCACCAGGAATATTAGTTAGGTAGGACTTCAGGTTCTTCTTCATAAGCCCTGTAGCACCTATAATAACTGGTATGTGGAATGGTTGATATCTCCCTATGCTAACGTGTCTCGCCCCCCATTTTTATAAACACAGCGAATTCAACAAGGGCTTGCGTTCTTTCTTGATTTTGTTTTAATAGTAAAAAAAAAAATATGACGTTATTTCAATTTCGTCACTGTGGACCAGTGGATAAAGGAGCAGAGTCAAAATATAGGGGTTTCAGGTTTGCGCCAATATAACATAGTCTTTTTTCTTCTTTTTTTTTGATGGAGAATGTTTTAACATTGAAAAAGAGTTATGTACTCATTCTACATTCTGATAAGTGAAATTATTGTAGTAATTGATAAAAACAATATTCAAGAATAAATACACTTAAGAAGTTTTATTTCATTTCATTAGGATCGGATTACATATTTTACTTCTTAAATAAAATTTTTGCTTCTTAATAAAACTTTGAGACCAACTATTTTTAAGCATGGAGGGCGGTAATTAACCAGTCAACATTACCACATCTTCAACAACTAAATGGATGTTTTTTGTTTTTTTCCCCTCTCTTCACCCGGCATGCTTACTGCGTCAATTTTTTTTTGCTTCCCTCCCCTTGCTGCTATTTATTTATTTATTTTTTTTACGGCTGGGAGTTGATCGATATTCTCTCCAACCGTCTTTGACATTCTTACCATGAGGAGTTGGGAATGTCTATTCTGAATGTCGTTTGTAACATTGAGGAGGTTAGGGGTTGGGCAGCAACAACAGCAACCGTACTTTAACTTTCTTCGAAAGGGGAGCACGCTTCTATCAAGCAACACCAGTTAGCGGGTACTGCTGATAATTTTTAACCAATCAAATGTTACTCAACTTCACCCAACAATTATTTTATTTTTGACAATCAATCATGTTAAGTTTTTTTTCCAGCCAAGTGCGTGTTCATGTCAAGTGCACCTATTTCTGTTAAATGATCTTCCAGTACATCTGACTTTGATATTTAACATTTCCAATCAGCAAGTATTTTATGTTTGAGAAACACCAAACTTGTTTTACTGACCTGATGCATGTCTATACCAATTGCTCCTAGTTCTGTTAGGTAACCTTTTTTAACATTACTCATTATTCTATTTTCAAAAATGTTTATACATGAACATTTTCATTGTATCTCTCTCTTTACCACCCCCAACAGATTGCAATAAAATAATTAAAGAATATCAACTAATGTGTGCTCTGTAATAATCTATTATATAAAAGTGAAAATGTGTGTGTGTTTCTGTGTGTGCGCGCTTTTATTGTATGTCCGGCAAAGGTTTTTTTCGAGTGAGGAGTGCTCGGGAGGGTTACTGTTTCTTAGAACTTTTTATATACTCCCTAGATTATAATATCTATGATTTACGAAAGGAGGTCATGTCTATCTCTTATTTGAGCGACTTTGACATGCTATTTTTGTGCTATTTTTGACTCTCCATGTATTTGTTTAGCTTTTCCGTATATATAAGCGAAACTGAATCCATAGCAAAGGAAGCTTTCTGGCATGTGTGCCAGGGACGTCCATAAAGCAATGAGCTTTGATTAATGCGGGCAAAACCCGTCATATCAGACAATCGATATTCATTTGGTGACTCCCCCTTTTATAGGGAGCTGGCTTTACAACAAGATGTTGGGTAAACAAACAAATATGCAAAAAACTGGCTTGCAGCCAAACTTAAGTGCGGTATTACATTTCTCTATGGCGTGATGTTTTACCTTATTAAATTTATGCACCTGCCACTTAACCTTTTACTCATTAAATTTCAACCATTCTCACTTCGGCTACCCTCGTAGCATCGTGGTAAGTTATCAGGCTACCACTTTCGGTTCCACCATCGCTTTAAGGCTTCAGGTTCGAGCCTACATGTTTGCCAACCCCCCCCCCCCCAACCACTAGCAAACACTCGGGCAATGCTGGGACCTGCCCCACTAGTCTATATATATAAAAGACAAAATGTCGGCGTGTGTTTTTATATGTCCAGTAAAAGCTTCTTTTACAAGGTTTTATGGGGGGCAGGGGAGGGTTACTATTCTTTAAAACTGTTTATATACTCCCTAGATTATAAATCTACAATTTGTGAAGGGACGTCGTATCTAGATTTATTTTGATCGACTTTTATAAAATTCACATTATTCCATCCTCTCGCGTGTTTGTTTGGGCTTTTCGTATAAAAGTGAAACTAATCAAAAGCGAAGGCTGACTTTTCATGCCGGGATGCCCAGAAAGCAATTAGCGTTGATCAGTATTGAGAAAACCCATCATATCAGATAATTGCTATTCATTTGGACACTACTTTTTTGTGGGGAGCTGGTTTCCCAACATCGTGGGGAAATGAAACGGCAGAAAGCTTAACTAGCCTCCAGCCAACGTTCGTTTCTGCAAGTCAACTTTTTCATTGACATCGCTAAATTTCAATGTTTTTCACTTCCTATGGTCTTGCAGTGGTAAGATCTCACATTTTCTTTCACTTTCTTTTCCGCCTAAGGGTTTGTCATGGGTTCGAATTTTGTTTTTCTTTTACACCTACAAACACCTGGGCAATGCTGGGTAACTCTGCTAGTAATAAAATAAAATAGAATGAAAAGAAAAAGAAATGATAAAGTTTCTGAGGTCCATTTTTATATGCTAATAAATAAAAGATAACAACAAAAAAGAAAATAGAAGTGATCCTTAGTATTTAGTTCAGGTTCCTTCTTCTCCAGGCTATATCATATAAAAGTAAACATCCTGATGCATGACTGTCTGATCACTGGCGCTAATTGCTAAACTGATATCTAGTAAATGATATTTGACAAATCCACATGTGTTTATGCTCAAGTTTTATGTTTACATGTAATTTATCTTCCAATTTCAAGCATACTATGCACTCAGGCTATTATCATGTGTAGTACATGTTGTTAACAGTCTGACCCATGGAAAAGAAAATCATAGAGTCTTAATTTTTTTTCAAGATGGTGGATATGCAGCTTAACAATAGGACTAGTTGTATTAGCTTAAATATCACAATTAAAATGTTGTAAATTCTTACTCTATCATGAAATTTCCACTTACCTCCCTTCAGATCAGTATAAAACTTATCAAACGGTATTTCTCTCTTTTATTTAGCAATTTTCAACATCGATATGTTAATTTGTTTTTCCATTAAATGAAATCTATTTGTTCTTCATCCAGCAATTTATCATTGTAACTAGTAATCCTGTAATCAGTCTGATGCATCTTATTATGCCAATTAAGCCCATGCGACTCCTTACGTAACTATGAATCCTCCAGACCTCTCTGAAAATCTACCAACATTTATTTGTTCTAGAGTATCAAGCATATGAAGATTAGAGTAAGAAACAATATATCAATTATATCTAAAGTATTGAATAATTTTTCTTATTTTATTAAATGATTAAATAATCTAGAAAAAAGTTAACAAATATTTTTCAATGAAAGATAAAAGATCTACCTGTAGTTGGTATAGTGGTAGGTATTGTAGTTGGTATAGTGGTAGGTATTGTAGTTGGTATAGTGGTAGGTATGGTAGTTGGTATAGTGGTAGGTATGGTAGTTGGTATTGTGGTAGGCACTGTAGTTGGTATTGTAGTAGGCACTGTAGTTGGTATTGTGGTAGGTATTGTAGTAAGTATAATAGTAGGCACTGTGGTTGGTGCGGTAGTAGGTATGGTAGTTGGTATAGTAGTAGATATGGTATTGTGATAGGTATTGTAGTTTGTGTTGTGTTAGGTATGGTATTTTGTATTGTAGGTATGATAATTGCCATTATTTTAGGTATGGTAGTTGGAATTGTGGTAAGCGCGGTAGTTTGTATTATGGTAGACACAGTGGTAGGTATGGTAGTCGGTATAGTTGTTGGAACAATAGTAGGAACAGTGTGATTAATATTGTAGTTGGAAAAAACGTTATCGCAAAGATTGTAATATTTTATCAACATAATGTAAATGTAAATCTTTTAAAATATTTAAACATTATAGATATATATATATTTTGATAAGATATACAAGTGATTTTAATGACATATGTACCTTGATTAAATTATCTTAAAAAATTTTAATATTTTCTTAAAGAAATTAATTAAGAGAAATGGTATAAGAGTCAGGGTCAATGACATATATTCATTGAGAAAATTATTATTCCAAAAGATATATTTTATTACAAGAAATTAGCAGTAAAGGAGAAGTGATGGATATGGAGGAGAGAGGGGTATCACTGAGTGAAACAGAAAAAAGTGTATATATATATATATATATATATTATGGAATAAGCGCACATCAGTAGATGTTAGCATATATTGATTTGTTTGGTAGTTAATAACTTAATAATAGATAAGAAGCAATTTTTTATCTAAAATTATTTTTCATTGCCTCAGAGATGCGTGTTTTTTTTTTGTTTTTTTTTTTACATGGGTGTCACCACTTATCAAGGCCCAGAGGCCACTCGAGGATAAGGGTTAATAGGTATACATTAATCATTGTGATTTTAGCATAGTAAACAGTGGGAATTTTGTAACTTGGATTACTTAGGGGGACGATTCAATTAGAACTTGTTCACATTGGACTTTTTCTTTTTTTTTTTTTTTCATAGGTATCAACACATTATCAAGGCCAAGAGGCCACTCAAGGATAAGGGTTAAAGAGTGTACAGTAGAAATTGGACAATATAATAATCATTAGTAATGAAAATTTGTTAAATTTGATAAATTATATGGAACGGCTCATCAAGAACTTATTTACGTTAGACTTGAAGACAACCATATTGTAGTCAGCCGGAAAGCAGGAAAACGGAAGACAATTCCACAGGCGTGCAGTTCTAAGAAAAAAGCTTTGTTCATGGAATCTACGTTTAGGTTTAGGCACAGATAAAGAGTGGGGGGAATTATTGATAGTGTTTACAGCTAGACGAGTGTTTCTTGTGAAAGTTTTGCGAGGGGGGACCATAGATTGAAGCTCAGTCGAACACTTTCCATGAAAATAACGATACATCAAAGACAAACTCGCAACATCTCTACTGTGAGATAGAGGTTGCAAGGAAGAGAAAAGGACATCTCCTACGAGGCTACGAAGTCTATTTTGAACTCTATCAAGGCAGGACAAGTCCTTTCTAGCAGCTCCTGCCCAGATGTGGCAACAGTATTCCACCCTTGGACGTACCTGGCTCTTATATAGATAGAGAATTGCATCAGCAGTGAGATATCTACTGGATCGATAGAAAGATCTCACCATTTTTCCAGCGACCTTGGCAACAGATTTGATGTACGTGTTCCATTTAAGATCAGGAGTAATGGTCAAGCCCAGAAGCTTGTCAAAAATTGAGGCCTCCTGAAGACGAGAGCCATTCATTTCAATTGATGCCAGATGGGGATCAGAATGTTGATGATGTAAAGAGAGAAGCTTGGTTTTAGATGCATTAAAAGTAACCAGTCACTCCTTTCCCCATTGTACTACATGCTCAAGATCAGAGGAGAGAGAATTGGAGAGAACTTGGTCGTTTACTGTCTTAGATGTGCTACCATAAATGGTAGTGTCGTCAGCATAAATGTCTACAAATGATGTAAGGATGTGATTTGGAAGATCGTTAATGTAGATCAGGAAAAGAGTTGGGCCCAGGATGGACCCCTGAGGGACACCGGCATTATTACTGTAGGCTTCTGATTTTTGTCCCTCAACTACTACTCTTATGAACCTATCAGAAAGAAATGATTTAATAATTGAAAGACATTTCCAGCTATACCATAGCTAGAGATCTTATGAAGTAAACCTTTATGCCATACCCTATCAAAGGCCTTAGATATGTCAAGAGCAATTGCCCTAGAAAGGTTGCCTCCGTCGAGAGATTTGCTAATCCTATGAGATATAACTGTAAGCACATCTGCTGCAGATCTAGCAGAACGGAAACCATATTGAGTGTCACTAAGAAGGTTATTTTTGTTGAGATGGTTGATTACTTCTGTATTTAACACAGATTCCAGCAACTTACTTATGACGCACAGGAGACTTATTGGCCTGTACTGAGAGGGGGATGAGCGGTCACCTGAATTCTTAAATACAGGGCATACTGATGAAATTTTCCAGGGAGATGGCAAACTATTATCCTTAAGACAACGTTTAAATACTTTTGTAAGTATAGGCGCTAGTTCAGGTTGAAGTTTTTTGAGAAATATAATTGGAATACAGTCGTGTATTTCAATATTGTGATGAAACGTTTATAATTAATGTTTTTTCTATGTTGCTTGTGTGATTCACAATTCCATATAATCAGACGTCTTCTACAGGTTTTAATGTCTAAAAGGCATTGCTAGCAAACTGTAAGATGAACATAAATGCTACCTTTAATAACTGTTTATTTTATGATTCTGCCTGGCACACATGTTGTATCATTAATATGGCAAAACATATGAAAATCGTGTCCACATAAAGAATAAAATATTCCAAACACGTCTGCAGCTATTTATAAATTAAATAGTAAATAATTTTACTTTAACAGAAACTATCTAGATTTATCTTTATTAATAATATATTTATCCTTGTTTTTTTACACATAGTCAGTCTCTCCGTTCTTCCCTTTTTCTGTGACATTCACATAAACTCTAACATATTTCTAGTTTGTTCACTATATTCACTGCACTAGCAAAAAAAACAACAAAAAAAAACAAAAGAAGAAATAAAGAAAATTCAGTACATTTGGTTAGTTTTCACTTCAGGATAATACATAATCATAACTATTGGCCATTTGCCATATATATTTCCAACTCTTGGCCATTTGCCAGATATATTTCCTGGCTATACTATAAGTACTTTACAAATTTTTAGTGAATCTTAATTAAATAAGAAATGATAAAGTAAACCGAAATTCCACTTTTAAGTTCAACTTTTTGGCCATGTGGTACTGGTACATTTAATATGAAAATCCTGGTGGCAACTTTCTATGATAGTGGTTCTTTAACTTTCCAGGGATCATAGCACACTGCAGCTATACACCACATTTTATTTAAATATTATTTTTACTCAGTTAAAAAGAACAAGATGGAAATAATAATGGAACTGTCTGTTTAAAACTATGCAGGTAGAGACTTTTGGTTCCATGACTTAACAGAGTTTAATTTTGAAATATTAAACTAAATCTACAAAACATTTTTAATAAGAAAAATATCGAAGAACTAACAGATGTATTTGGCGTTGTCTGGCATTAAATGTAACGTTAGATTTCTAAAAAAAAAAAAGAAGTAAAAAATGGAAAGAAAGTGAGACATGTGCATACAAGTATTATGTTTTTTCTAAACAGTTAACTTCTTGTAAGTAAAAACAAGAAAAATACTTGAGCTGAGATTGAAATCAAAACCTAAAGTCAGTGAGTCAAGTATAATAACAATTAGATCAGCTTGCTGCAGTCTTTAAAAGTGTTTTCAAACCTACTTATTTTTAACGTAAGGAAGCTGTCATGTGAACGATTCACGCATGTGCAGTCGTGAAATAGTTGACAAATAAAAATCCGATGACCACCCCCCCAAGTACTAATTTTTCCATTTTGACCCCCTTAGCAACCCACGTGTCCATTTGTATGTATTCGATTCACTCCTAAACTAATTAACCGATCATTGTGCATTATAATTATGTTTATATGTTTGTATATTTCTATGGATTCACTCCTAAAATAATTAAGCGAATATTATCAATGATTAGTATACGTATATACTTATATATTTGTATGTATTGGATTCACTCCTATACTAATTATCTGATCATAATAAATTTAATGTATTATATATGTTTGTATATTTGTATAGTCATATGCCAAAAACCACATACAATGATCACTTTTTAATGTATTTATGTGTAGAAGAAATTCTATCAAAGTAATAAGGTACTTATGTAGTATAGTACTCATGAAAAAGCAAAGAAAATCTTACATGTGACATACATGAAAGTTATTAAAACCAAATATCCCGTTTAATATTCGAGTAGTATGACTTACATATGAGAAATAAGGTGCTTCTTCACTATAGCACCCAGATAACAAAATAAACAAATTCTTACCCATGGCGTACAGAAAATATATCACAACAGAAAATTATATAAACGTATAGAGTTCTTTCATTTTTACATTAGAAAAAAGGTACTTGTACAGTATCCTAACTAAGAAATAAGGTACTTGTACAGTATAGTACCCATATAAAAAACAAAGAAAATCTTACCTGTGGCGTACATAAAGGTAATCTAAACCGAAAAATAATATATTCGAGTAGTATGACATTTATATAAGAAATAAGGTGCTTTATTATAGCACTCTATTATAAAAACAAACTCTCACCTATGACATACGGAAATGTTCGCCCAACAGAAAATTATGTAAAGTCATCGAGTAGTTTCATCTATATATTATAAATAAGGTACTTGCACATTATCTTACCCAAGAAATAAGGTGCTTGTGTAGTATAGTACTCATATGAAAAACAAATAAAATCCTACCTGTGACGTGCATAAAAGTGATTAAAACCGAAAATCGCATTATATATTCAAATAGCATGACTTTTAAATGAGAAATAAGGTGCTTCTTCACTATAACAATAGATGAAAAAACAAACAAATTCTTACTCTAGACGCACAGAAAATTTAGCACAACAGAAAATTACTTATAAGTATCGAGTTTTTACATTTTTAAGTTAGAAAAAATGGTACTTCTACAGTATTTGTAGGGAAGTCAACAGAAACTCAAACAGCACCAGTGCTTCCATTTTTGCAAGAGCTAGAATCGCTCCAAGGTCCAGGCAGGCCTGATGTAATATGCTGAATGAGATGGCAAGGAACATCAAAACTATTCCAAGGCCTCCATTGAGCAAACAACATAGGGAAAAACGAATGGCTTGGCCACAGAATTAAAATTCATAATGATCGGTTAATTGCTTAAGGAGTGGATCCAATACATACAAATATACAAACATATACACATAATTAAAATACATAATGATCGGTTAATTAGTGTAGAACTGAATCCAATGCATACAAATATATAAACATATACACATAATTAAAATTCATAATGATCGGGTAATTAGTTTAGGAGTAAATCCAATACAAATGCCATTACTTGATCTAGTTACGTGATTTTTTGGAATGTAACAAATAAGCCGATATATCATATATATATATTTGAATATGACATTTTCGTTACGTAAAGCAAAAACATTCCTTCATTTTTTTTTTAATAAAAGTGTTATTGTGTATTCATTATATAACATTTAAAAATCAAGAATATCGAAATGTAAAAAAAAAAGAAAGAAAAGAAATGATGGGGATTGAAACCGCAACACTTGTGCTAGTAATCGGTCGTTAGCCGCTGCACCAAAGAGACAATCGCTTTCAAACCGTTGTGAAATATCTTAATAAATACATTTCTCTTTTACTCGATGTAACGTATGAGCATAATGACGCCATTGTTCTACGCTCGTCAAGGTGTTATTGCTTTCAAGTTTGAACCCTTTTTGAAGCCCTTAGCAATTATCTTACTCGATTAAATCCCCTAATAAAATTATGCACCAAAAATGCAATCTTTTGAGCTATTGCACATCGTCTAACGGTCATCCGTCTAGGAGAAGATACAAATTAAAAAACGGACACACACACACATAGTGAGATTTATATATTAGATTACTGAAGCATCCGTCACAAAAGTAATGTCTAATGATGGATTGTAGTGTATCAGCAATAGACCAGAACTAAGAAGTGTTTTTTAGTAGAGGTATCGGAATTACAAATTAGTATATAAATGAAGTATATATATTTCAACACTACTTTGCCCTCAACAACGACCTCAAAACTTTGGATAACATCTCAACTCCTTTGCTTAAGAACTTTCACTCATTGTAATTTTTTTTCCTTATTGTTGTATATTCATGTTATTTTATTTCATTTTTTTATTTTATATTTTACTTGGCTTTTTTACTTATGTTTTATATTTATTTTTTTATTCTTTTGTATTTAATAACTTTGTACTTCTTATACCTTTATTATTATTTTGTAATTTTATACTTTTTATCCCACATTCCTTTGTATTTTTAACCCCCCTATTCTATCATTTATTTATCCTCTATCTTATTCACTTACAATTTTTATTTTATCCTTTAAAATTTACCCTCTTACCTTTATTCCTTTATTATATACATTATTTCTAATAATTTATACTTCATTTAAATACTAAGCTGTAATTCCGATACCTTACTAATATATACTAACCTAGCCTAAATCCCCTATTTCAAGTAAACCTCCTTCGATAGTTATAACCCATTAATACATATAATTAAACATTCTCTTTCAATCACTTATTCTATATTCTTCCCGAGAGTTTAGATGCACATATGCACACATATATTAAACCCACCATGGCATATGTGGTATAAACCTACCTACATTATATAATAAAAACTATATTCCTCCTATATCATAGAGATCACTTTAGTTCTCTCATTCCCTACCAAAACAGTCTCAATATTTTATCGCACACATTTTACTTCTAATGTAGCTATTGCTAGACGTTGCATCCCTAATATGTTACCTAGCATTTCTCCATTTTGATGAGAAACATTAGACTTCGAAATACCATGGTATAAGGAGTTTTACTTATCCTACACTTCTAATAGATGTATAATCTTTATTGAATAAACGAATAAATCTATATACATTAGTATATATTTTTATATTGTTTTTTTATTTCATTCATACTACCCCCCCCTCTCTCTCTCTCTCTATATATATATATATATATACATAAATGTCTATATATATATATATGTATATATGTGTATATATATGTATATATATATGTATGTATATATATATATATATAGATAGATATATGTATAGATGTATGTACATGTGTATGAATATATATATATATATATATATGTATATATATATATATATATATATATATATATATATATATATATGTATATATATATATGTGTGTGTATGTAAGTTTGGTGGTTAAATTTTAAATTCTGAAAAAGCAACAACATATAGACCCATATATTTGAATTAAGAATTTATTGTTTGACAAAAGGAATATATAGAAGGGGTTATGTTAATTTCCTTAATCCATGGATTTTCAATAATGGCTCATAACATCAGAGGAAATGAAAGCAAAATGTTCAGCTGTGAGTGGACGCTTATTTTTCTTTTCAGCACAAATATTGAAAATAGTTTTTTTAGTGGTTATGGATAATTATATGGAAAAAATTATACAAAAAGAGAATTTGATACAACCTGGGAAATCAGAAGGAGTACAATGTCCTTCGGGATTATAAATCAAGGTGGGCAGAAAATAGGTCCAGAGGAGAAAGTAATCTTCCCATATAACAAAAGCATATTGCTCCTTATTGAATTTTCGAAAGGTATACGAGGCAGCCTTATTCGTTGGTGTGTTGAGTGTAGGCCAAAAGCTTTCTCAGTGTTGACAAAGTGTATCCGATGTTGGGTAGATATATCATTCCATTGTAATTATCCCCGTGAGTAATAGAATTTGAACATTGAATTATGTATGCATGGTCTGAAATTTTGAAATGCTAGGAGGGTTATTTATTTAAGTGAGTTTAAGGTTGGGTTCTTTTAATTTTGAGTGTATATTTAAAGGTAACTTGATGAACTGAGATACAGTTAGTTCAATATGCTTGTTGTCATAGTGTGGTCTGGTTTAATTACGTTTATTTAAAATTTATTTAAAATGTATATTTCTGTTTAGAGGCGATCTATAGATGAGTTTGTTTTGCTGTTCGTTGGGTTTGAATCGATGTTTGAGTGAGTGCTTTATATACTGTGGTTAATTAGCTGTTTTTATAATGGGGATATTTGATTTACATGCGGGGCTGGGTGTGAGTTTGACCAAACGTGGTTGAATTTAACTATTTATATAATAATTATAGTAATAAGTCTGCAATGACAGATGCCACATACGAATTTATTTCATTTAAACTTTTACCCACCATCTTATGTAACTTATAAACGCCGTTACAGACACATTTATTAGATATAATAAAATCTTATCTAATTGCTTAGGAGTGACATCATCACCAAGACCTAAGACAAGGGGATTGCCAAGAGCTAAAGACAAAGTAGCTCATATTTCCCCCTCTAACTGAAAAGTCCTCCCACGCTCCTAAACAGGACTGGATACTTCCATAACCATTATAACTATATTGCTCTTAAACCCACATTAGCTGGATTGCACACTCATACACTTACAACTACCAGTACACTTTGCTATTCAAAAGTACCGATTTCTTCCCCATAACAATCCGGCTATTTTCATTGCCTGCAACGATGCCATTCTATTATTCTAGATTATACACAAACATACAAAAAACGAACACGGCAGTCCTAATTCACTATGGCAGTTCAATTGACACATATTGTTATGCATCATCTATTCCATTTAAACTTACACATCTTGCTATAAATTATTTAATCACTTTAAAATTACACATGCCATTTCCCATTTCTTACATTACAATTATTTACATATTGTTAAATTTAAAACAATTACATCATAGCTTTCTATACATCAAATCCTGTTTTAGCATCCTATATTTACCTCAATTGGATTTAAACCAACTAGAAAACATGAAAAAATAATTAGCAACACATACAATATACTCCACATTTTCTTGTATTTTTCGTTTCCTTATATACTTTTTGATACATCTGGTGGGGAAGGGGGGTGATATTCATTATTTATAAATTACATGTTTTTCTTTTTTTTTTTTCATTTACAAACTTTCGATATCTGATTATTTCAGTTACATTTATTTATTTTGTTTTTTAGGGGGCTTTGTATTTGTTTTGTTTTTGCAGATAGAAATGAAAAACCTTCATTTGTTTTGGGTGTGTTTTTGGGGGGTTATTAAAGATATTCTTAGATTAAAACAATTACGTTGCAGATTTCGGTACTCCTGCAGTATTTTACCCACCGATTTCACGATCTTAGCCGAGGGTTGATCGACATCCATCGGAAAACGCCGGAACATGGCGAGCGGTACGATACTCTATCAGCCAATCAGGGCGCTTCAAACGAACGCGCAGCAGACGAATAATTTTCATTGGAATTACACACATAGCGTTTCATTTCAGTTATTTTATTGTTCAAAGTAAAAATACACAGCCTTTCATTTCAGCTATTTAATTTAGCGATAAAAAACCCAAAAAAACCGGGAGCTGTTGGAAACATATTTATGCGAATTTATGTGGAGACAAAAATTTGGACACAACCCTTTTGTCTCCATAATAAATCAAATCGCGGAAGGCTACCCGGTTTGGGAAGGAGCTTCTTTCCACATCCTCTGAAAACCCTTTGCTCCCTACTTTGCCTCTCTACAGTCAGTAGAAAATCTTCCAGTCGGAACTAAAGATAAACAGTAATTGTTGCCCCCCCCCTACAAACATTACTGAAAAAAAGATAAACAAAAAAAAAACATTGTTGTTACTGTTTAATAACGTTTTGTTAAAAACAAACAAACAAAAAAAAAAAACATTGAAGTGTTTATTACTGTTGCTTACCCCCCCCCCCAAAAAAAAGCTATCGGAAAACAAAATGAACCAAAAAAAAAAAAAATATTCAACAAAATAAATTTATTTTACTTTAAAAAAAACTTACGGTAAGTGTTTGTGATTTATTTTATCCAAATTTTTTGTGAATAATTTTATCCATTTTGTTGTGTGTGTGTGTAATATCTTTTCCTTGTAAGGTTGTTGCTATTCACATACTTTTAGCGTTCTTGCACCGTCGGCGTAGCTCCGAATTCTCGGCTTTCGTCGGCGTTAACGCCGAAAGCGTTCGTCAACGCTCGGCAAAGATCGTGAAATCGGTGGGTAAAATACTGCAGGAGTACCCAGATTTCTTTACATCATATCAGGTTTCACTATCCTATATTTATCTCGATTACATTCTAACCAACTAAGCCACATTTCTTGTCTTTTTACTTTCTATTTTTTTGTGGAGGGAGGGGTCATTTTTTTTTAAATCATTTTCTTTCTGTAAAGATTGTAATGCAGGGTATGGGGCAGCCAAACCAGCTGCCAACATTCCCTTGCTTTTTATTGAAATCAACCTGGAGCTCTTTTTAGTATCCTCGTTGTTCCCTTAAGTGTAATTGTCTGGATTTCTTTTGCACTTTGTTCACCAGGAATATTAGTTAGGTAGGACTTCAGGTTCTTCTTCATAAGCCCTGTAGCACTTATAATAACTGGTATGTGGAATGGTTGATATCTCTCTATGCTAACGTGTCCCCCCCCCCATTTTTATAAACACAGCGAATTCAACAAGGGCTTGCGTTCTTTCTTGATTTTGTTTTAATAGTAAAAAATGATATGACGTTATTTCAATTTCGTCACTGTGGACCAGTGGATAAAGGAGCAGAGTCAAAATATAGGGGTTTCAGGTTTGCACCAATGTAACATAGTCTTTTTTCTTCTTTTTTTTTGATGGAGAATGTTTAACATTGAAAAAGAGTTATGTACTTATTTTACATTCTACATTCCGATAAGTGAAATTATTGTAGTAATTGATAAGAACAATATTCAAGAATAAATACACTTAAGAAGTTTCATTCGGATTACATATTTTACTTCTTAAATAAAATTTCTGTTTCTTAATAAAACTTTGGGACCAACTATTTTTAAGTGTGGAGGGCGGTAATAAACCAGTTAACATTACAACTGCTTCAACACCTAATGGATATTTTTTTTTCCCCTCTCTTCACCCGATATGCTTACTGCTTACATTTTTTTTCTTCCCTCCCCTTGCTGCTATTTTTTTATTTATTTATTTTTATTTTTTTACGGCTGGGAGTTGATCAATACTCTCTCACACCGTCTTTGACATTCCTACCAGGAGGAGTTGGTATGTCTATTCAATGACCTTTGATAAATGCTGGCAAAACCCGTCATATCAGACAATCGATATTTATTTAGAGACTCCCCCTTTTATAGGGAGCTGGCTTTACCCCAAGATGTTGGGCAAACAAACAAATATGCAGAAACTGGCTTGCAGCCAAACTTAAGTGCGGCATTATATTTCTCTATGGCGTGATGTTTTACCTTATTAAATTTACACACCTGCCACTTAACTTTTTAATCATTAAATTTCAACCATTCTCACTTCCACTACCCTCGTAGCATCGTGGTAAGTTATCAGGCTATCACTTTCGGTTCCTCCATCGCTTCAGGTTCGAGCGTACCAGCCTACCAAAACTCTCCCCACCCCCATCACAACCAATAAACACTCGGGCAATGCTGGGCATCCCTGCTAGTTTATATATATAAAAGACAAAATGTCGGAGTGCGTTTTTATATGTCCAGCAAAAGCTTTTTTTCACAAGGTTTTACGGGGGGCAGGGGAGGGTTACTATTCTTTAAAACTTTTTATATACTCCCTAGATTATAAATCTACAATTTGTGAAGGGACGTCGTATCTAGATTAATTTTGATCGACTTTTATAAAATTCACACTATTCTATCCTCTCGCGTGTTTGTTTGAGTTTTTCGTATAAAAGCTAAACTAATCAAAACCGAAGGCAGTTTCCTGACTTTTCGTGGCGGGACGGCCAGAAAGCAATTAGCGTTGATCAATGTTGGGGAAATCCCTCATATCAGACGATTGCTATTCATTTGGACACTCCCTTTTTGTGGGAAGCTTGTTTCCCAACATCGTGGGGAAATGAAATGGCAGAAAGCTTAACTGGCCTCCAGCCAACATTTGTTTTTGCAAGTGAACTTTTTCATTGACATCGCTAAATTTCAATGTTTTTCACTTCCTATGGTCTTGCAGTGGTAAGATCTCACATTTTCTTTCACTTTCTTTTCCGCCTAAGGGTTTGTCATGGGTTCGAATTTTGTTTTTCTTTTACACCTACAAACACCTGGGCAATACTGGGTAACTCTGCTAGTAATAAAATAAAATAGAATGAAAAGAAAAAGAAATGATAAAGTTTCTGAGGTCCATCTTCATTATGTCTTCAGCAGCAGGTTCTTATCAATATTTCTCTTTCTTTTTTTTTATATGCTAATAAATAAAAGATAACAACAAAAAGAAAATAAAAGTGATCCTTAGTTTTTAGTTCAGGTTCCTTCTTCTCTGGGCTATATAATATAAAAGTAAAAATCCTGATGCATGACTATCTGATCACTGGCGCTAATTGCTAAACTGATATCTAGTAAATGATATTTGACAAATCCACATGTGTTTATGCTCAAGTTTTATGTTTACATATAATTCATCTCCCAATTTCAAGCATACTATGCACTCAGGCTATTATCATTTGTAGTACATGTCGTTAACAGTCTGACCCATGGAAAAGAAAATCATAGGGTCCTATTTATTTTTCGAGATGGTGGATATGCAGCTTAACAATAGGACTAGTTGTATCAGCTTAAATATCACAATTAAAATGTTGTAAATTCCTACTCTATCATGAAATTTCCACTTACCTCCCTTCAGATCAGTATAAAACTTATCAAACGGTATTTCTCTCTTTTATTTAGCAATTTTCAACATCAATATGTTGATTTTTTTTTCCATGAAATGAAATCTATTTGTTCTTCATCCAGCAATTTATAATTGTAACTAGTAATCCTGTAATCTGTCTAATGCATCTTATTATGGCAATTAAGCCCATGCTACTCCCTACGTAACTGTGAATCCTCCAGACCTCTCTGAAAATCTACCAACATTTATTTGTTCTAGAGTATCGAGCTTATGAAGATTAAAGTAAGAAAGAATATATCAATTATATCTAAAGTATTGAATAATTTTTTCTTATTTTATTAAATGATTAAATAATCTAGAAAAAAGATTATTTTTCAATGAAAGATAAAAGACCTACCTGTAGTTGGTATAGTGGTAGGTATTGTAGTTGGTATAGTGGTAGGTATGGTAGTTGGTATAGTGGTAGGTATGGTAGTTGGTATAGTGGTAGGTATGGTAGTTGGTATTGTGGTAGGCACTGTAGTTGGTATTGTAGTAGGCACTGTAGTTGGTATAGTGGTAGGTATTGTAGTTGGTATAGTAGTTGGTATAGTGGTAGGTATTGTAGTTGGTATAGTGGTAGGTATGGTAGTTGGTATAGTGGTAGGTATGGTAGTTGGTATAGTGGTAGGTATGGTAGTTGGTATAGTGGTAGGTATGGTAGTAGGTATAGTGGTAGGTATGGTAGTTGGTATTGTGGTAGGCACTGTAGTTGGTATTGTGGTAGGCACAGTAGATGGTATCGTGATAGGTATATTAGTTAGTATATTAGTAGGCACGGTGGTTGTTGCGGTGGTAGGTATGGTAGTTGTATAGTAGTAGATATGGTATAGTGATAGGTATTGTAGTTAGTGTTTTGGTAGGTATAGTAGTTGGTATTGTAGGTATGATAATTGCCATTATTGTAGATATGGTAGTTGGAATTGTGGTAAGCGCGGTAGTTTGTATTATGGTAGATACAGTGATAGGTATGGTAGTTGGTACAGTTGTTGGAACAATAGTAGGAACAGTGTGATTAATATTGTAGTTGGTAAACAAGTTATCACAAAGATTGTAATTTATCAACATTATGTAAATGTAAAACTTGTAAAATATTTAAACATTATATATTTAGATATTTTGATAAGATATCCAAGTTATTGTAAGGACATATGTACCTTGATTAAATTATCTTAAAAAATGTTAATATTTTCTTAAAGAAATTAATTAAGAGAAATGGTATAAGAGTCAGGGTCAATGACATATATTCATTGAGAAAATTATTATTCCAAAAGATATATTTTATTACAAGAAATTAGCAGTAACAGAGAAGTGATGGATATGGAGGGGAGAGGGGTATCAGTGAGTCAAACAGAAAAAAGTGTGTATATATATATATATATTATGGAATTAGTACACATCAGTCGATGTTAGCATATATTGATTTGTTTGGTAGCTAATAACTTAACAGATAAGAAGCAATTTTTTATCTAAAATTATTTTTCATTGCCTCAGAGATTCGTGTATTTCAATATTGTGATGAAACGTTTATAATTAATGTTTTTTCTATGTTGCTTGTGTGATTCACAATTCCATATAATCAGACGTCTTCTACAGGTTTTAATGTCTAAAGGGCATTGCTAGCAAACTGTAAGATGAACATAAATGCTACCTTTAATAATTTATTTTATGATTCTGCCTGACACACATGTTGTATCATTAATATGATAAAACATATGAAAATCGTGTCCACATAAAAAATAAAATATTCCAAACACGTCTGCAGCTATTTATAAATTGAATAGCAAATAATTTTACTTTAACAGAAACTATCCAGATTTATCTTTATTAATAAATATATTCATCCTTGTTTTTTACACATAGTCAGTCTCTCCGTTCTTCCCTTTTTCTGTGACATTCACATAAACTCTAACATATTTCTAGTTTGTTCACTATATTCACTGCACTAGCAAAAAAAAAAAGAAGAAATAAAGAAAATTCAGTACATTTGGTTAGTTTTCACTTCAGGATAATACATAATCATAACTATTGGCCATTTGCCATATATATTTCCAACTCTTGGCCATTTGCCAGATATATTTCCTGGCTATACTATAAGTACTTTACAAATTTTTAGTGAATCTCAATTAAATAAGAAATGATAAAGTAAACCGAAATTCCACTTTTAAGTTCAACTTTTTGGCCATGTGGTACTGGTACATTTAATATGAAAATCCTGGTGGCAACTTTCTATGATAGTGGTTCTTTAACTTTCCAGGGATCATAGCACACTGCAGCTATACACCACATTTTATTTAAATATTATTTTTACTCAGTTAAAAAGAACAAGATGGAAATAATAATGGAACTGTCTGTTTAAAACTATGCAGGTAGAGACTTTTGGTTCCATGACTTAACAGAGTTTAATTTTGAAATATTAAACTAAATCTACAAAACATTTTTAATAAGAAAAATATCGAAGAACTAACAGATGTATTTGGCGTTGTCTGGCATTAAATGTAACGTTAGATTTCTAAAAAAAAAAAAAGAAGTAAAAAACGGAAAGAAAGTGAGACATGTGCATACAAGTATTATGTTTTTTCTAAACAGTTAACTTCTTGTAAGTAAAAACAAGAAAAATACTTGAGCTGAGATTGAAATCAAAACCTAAAGTCAGTGAGTCAAGTATAATAACAATTAGATCAGCTTGCTGCAATCCTTAAAAAGTGTTTTCAAACCTACTTATTTTTAACGTAAGGAAGCTGTCATGTGAACGATTCGCGCATGTGCAGTCGTGAAATAGTTGACAAATAAAAATCCGATTACCCCCCCCCCCAAGTACTAATTTTTCCATTTTGACCCCCTTAGCAACCCATTTTTCCGGATGAAAACCGATTAAAACGTTTTCCATATGTCTGAAGACATTATATACCAAATTTCAAGTCTGTAGATAAGACATTCGTTGACTATCAATATATAGGTTGAGTAGCGTCCTCACACACTCACACTCCCACACACATTCCCACTTTTATAGATATATAGTTAGATTATTAGCAATTAATCCTTATGTACAATAATACTTGAATATTAAATCAACATTATAAAAGGAATTTTAATTAAAAAAAATAATTCATGAAATGACTTACCTGTTGAAGCTGTGTTAAATAGAATAAATAAAAATATTAATTGAAAATATACATTTTTTTATTAATAAAACTTACAATTAAATATTCAAGCAATAAAACAATACATTTTTATTCATCAATTTTAAGCAAGTAAAATTTTATATAATTTTAAGGCAAAAAATATTTGAATTATCAGGGAAGGAGACATCCTTACAGACTGAGAATTTTTTTTGTATCAATTCAGGGTGCCCTTTTTTTTGGGGGGGGGAGTGGGATTTTACCCACATTAAAAGCTGACCATATGCCTAACTCGTCCCTCTTGGAAAGACAAGCAAATATGAACACTGGTTGAGTCATAATAACACTATATCCTTTTGGTTCGGAGCCAAGTGTAGTACTTGCTCTGATGCTGCACATAGTTTTTCAGTTAAGGTGAAATACTTCTAGACCGAGGCAATATTTATGCTTGCTCCAATCCAGGGTGTTTTCTTTTCTTTTAAGGAACTGGATATTTTCCCACATAAAAAATGACCTTGTGTCAGACTATTCCCTCGTGAGGAGGCAAGTAAATAGGAACATTAGCTGATCCTTGTTGAAAAAACTGTCCACCAGATTACGAATTGGTTTGGATTACAACAATAAGTGATAAAAATGTCCACTATTATAATGGGTAATATCTACCTGTTACAGTTTTAATTCATGTATGACTCTCATTGATTCCAATGATTTGGTGCTAAATCAGTTGACTGATACACTTCACAGGCTCTGACATCCAATTTGGTCATTTTCTTAGACATCGATGAGTCAACAAACCGTACAAACTACAATGTCTTTTTTCATACTTAATATTTCCACAATGTTTTAATTTGTTTCTAATACCATTCTCATAGCAACTAAACCTGCATTCACCTAGACCTTCATTTGATGCACCATTTGTCATACTCTTCATTAAAATCATTAAAAATAAACGATTCGCTTGATTTTGACAAGTTATTTCATTATTTTCTTGGAAATTAAACGAAAATGTTATTTTTAATTTTGAAATAATTTTTTTTATAAGTTTAAATAGATAGTGAATATAAATAATATTTTAAAATCATATTTATAGAAATAAATCTATTGCATTTGACACATATGCAATATTAAAATTTACAACAATTGTTAGAACAATGTTAGTATTAATGACAAATATACTCACTTAACTTGCTACAAAGTTCTACACTCAATTCTGTTTCCACTGGTCTGTTTGGAAATGTCTTCTCAATTGTAATAACAATCTCAAGCAATTCACTTGTCTGATTTAATGTAATTATGTCAGTTGGATTGACATTCTGAAATTGAATCAAACAAAAAATTGTATATTAGAATCAAGTTAAAATATAGTTTTGAACAATTAAAAATTGCATCATGCCATGAAAAAAATAATGTCATATACACCCAATATTGCACAATCTGATTTTAATGATGCTTACAAAAATAAAAAAAAAACACACACACACGATTGCATATCTGTACATACACACAGACACACACACACATATATATATGCATAATCCTAATCCTACACTAGAAAACATCAATGATAGCTCTACATCTTTTACACCTCAAATTAAAAAAACTAAAGTTCAAATTAAAAAAACACAACTTCAAATTAAAAAACACAACTTCAAATTAAAAAAACTAAACTTCAAATTAAAATACACAACTTCAAATTAAAAAAATCCAAGTTCAAATTAAATTAAAATTTTATTACATGATAGATAAACCATTTATTCTCCAACAGGGAGGTCCTCTTCCCTGAGACATCTAGCATGATGGCGTTGAACCCGATTACAGAATGCCTGAGACATGGCAGGAGTTACCACTTGGTAGGCTCGGTCGATGGTGGTCTCCACAAGACGAAGACGGTGCTCCACTTTTGTGATATCTTCCGGTTGTGGCACATGTATAACGCTCGGTAGATCCCTCTTGATGACGGCTTTGATGGCTGACCAGGCCATTTCGATGGGGTTGAGAGCCAGGCTGTATGGAGGCAAGCGAATAAACTCCACTTCTGCAAAAGCTGCCTGGTCGTGTAGTTGTTCCACTCGGGAATGGCACGGGGCGTTGTCAATTACGAAGGCTACCTGTCCGGCATCATATCCCATTGCGAAGACAGAATTGAGTAGTTCTGCAACCCATTGGTTGACATCCGGGTGCTTGTAGGCGCCACGCCTGCGGGTGAAGTTGATGAGTCCCTGTTGACTAATACCAGCAACCATGTGAATATTTGGACCTTTCGACCCTGGAACATGTAGCACCACTCTCTGGCCCCTCGCGGATCGTCCAACGGTCCGAGTACAAAATAAGTTCACGTTTGACTCATCCAAATACACCACATGTTTACCAGCTCCCAATGCGGCCATAACCCTTTCTACATAGATACGACGTTTTACCTTATTCTCCGGAGTGTTGACATTCTCGGCTTGCTTGTGAACCCGTTTTACAGTGAAGAGTCTACCATCGAGATGGTTATTTATGGTAGTAACGCTGATTGGGGGGTTGATTCCATGCATCTCCGAAATCTTCAAGGCCAACTCCTTGAGAGTGATGGTAGGATCTTCTCCGATTATATCAAGCATGTTGTTGACCATGTCCGGATTCACTTTCCCATGTCGCCTTCCACCCCGCGGCTTATCCTCCACGTCTTGCCCCTTGGCCTGTTTATTCACCCAGGCGTACGCGGTGTTCCTATTTATCCCACAGTTCTCTGCGACAGTTGTCCAGTCCCTGCTATTTCGAGCGGCTTCCAGAATCCGACGCTTAGGAGAATTTCGATTGCGTTTGTACTGACCACGTACTGTGCCTCTCTTGACTCCTCTACTTGATCGCACAACTACCGGAGATCCATTGTTATTTTCCATATTTTAAATTATTGTAATGTTAATTGTTAGAAACTTTTCTTTTTTTATTGTTGCGAGCAACTACAAGTAATAGTGGGTAATTTGCATAAGTGATGTTATGCAAATTACCTTACAAAGTTTGAGTATGAATAATTCTAACATAATGTCACGTGCTTTTAAATTGAACTTGGGTTTATTTAATTTGATGTTGTCTTTTTTTAATTTGAAGTTATGTTTTTTAATTTGAAGTTTAGTTTTTTTAATTTGAAGTTGTGTTTTTTAATTTGAAGTTGTGCTTTTTTAATTTGAGGTGTAAAAGGTGTAGAATGCTGTATCCTCAATGGCCATATTTCATTTGCATACATTAGCACCTTGTAGACTCATGTTTGATAAATTCTACCCTTAGTCAACAACATTAAAAATCTACTGGTTAATTATGACAAAACATCTTTAAACTTTCCCAATCCATTCCTAACTCTTGCTATCACACCAGTCTAAGCTACTCTCTTTGTTTCTGTGGTGTTACTAAGCTTACAAAATTCTAGATATTCTCAACAGTTACCCAAATATATTTTGATCACATCAGGGTTCTCATTGACTCAACTCAAATTGCCTGTAATACTCCTGAATTCCTTGAATATCCAATGCTTACAAGTACAAAAAAATTGTGTTGCTCCCAACTCACTTTCTACAAACTGAGCATGAAACTTGTCTATTTCTTGGGGCTTTTCAGTACTATAACCATTAATAATCAATTTGTTCTGTGTAATTTTCACTTTCAGAACATTACTTTCCATAGCATTAATTTAAAAAAGTAAACCTTACATTATTTCACAGGTAATAATTAAATTATCAGCATAAAACATCTCTTCACTTGGGCAGGAAACCAATCAACTTATTTCTTATTACTTATTCAATTAACTTATTTCTTATTAATTATTTACTTATTCTCGTACCGGTTTCTGGACTTCAATAATTTTTACCCCTATTTAGAGGGTTTCACTCTTAACCTTGTAACAGTTGACAACTTTACTAAATTCCCAGTCTTTCAGAACACACTCTTTTATGATCTGATTTGTCAAGTGTGTGATCCTCTCAGTCCCTGTTCCATATACAACCTTAAACATTTATGCAACAACACTTATTCCTGAAACTCATCTTTTGCATCTTCATTCAAACCACATTTTGATGCATAAACAGTTATTTTTATGAGATTTTTCTCTGTAAACATCAACTTAAACATTATAATACGATCAATAACATAATTAGCATAAATCATTTTATTTACTTATTTCCCTGCAATGAAAATCCAACATCACCTATTTACTTTTCATTTTCAATCCAAAACCGCTTATATCTTGCATCCTCTTCAACAATCATTTTGACAGAATTTACCTTTTCTTTCAGTTTCTTAGAAACAACATAAGTCAATACATATTTGCTCAAGAGACTAAACAATCTGTCCTTATCTTGAATGTAAAGGGCTACTATTTGGGATAATGCCTACAGGAAGAGATTAGCAGTGAGATGTCTGTTCACATTACATTTAAACTCCTGCAGTACAGTCAGGAAGCAGAAAAACAGTTCTACTACTAGAGTAGAAGACTTTCCGGCATCTAGAGATCTCAACACTGAAGGAGTGGAATTTTGCTGTTTGATAGGTTAGTTGGGGGTATGTACATTGTATGTATATTGTACAACTGTGCTATGAGTCCATCAAAGCACATTCTATTAAAGTACTAGTAAAACAAGCACAGGGATACAATATTGCACTGATGGGACAGGAGTGTGAGCTTAATTGATTGTGCGAGGCCTATTAGATTGGAGACTTTTTCTTGGACCTTGTCCAAGAGGAAGATACTAGTGGTAGATGCACCATCCCACATGTGGCAACAGTACTCCATGCAAATGGTGGCTTTGTAGAAATACAGAATACTCTCAAGTGTGAGTAATTTTCTAGCACGATATAGGGAACCCCTCACCTTCTTTGCTCAGCATTGGCAATGTCCTCGATGTATGTTTTTCAATTCATGATCAAGTCAAATATATATTTATTTTTATTTATTTTTTTTTGCAAGGGCATGTTGTGACCAATCACTTTTAATGGCTGCAAACCGCATAACAATTTAAGTAAGAAAGGCACTGATCCTGTGCTGAGACATCATGATTAATAGAGAGCCTTATGGAGAGGGTGTGCAGTTGACATATTTTATAGCCCTAGAAAATATTTCAGCATTCTACATGTGTGCATGTAACATCTGTTTTAATAGATTATGGTTCATAATGAAGTAAATAGTATTTTTATATAAATTAGTATTTTCATTTATATACACACATAAGAAGAGAAAATATTTCCAATTTATTCATTAAGCTAAACAACAAACACATATATTTAATCATAATATATTCAAAGAACAATAGCATTTTATTTAAAAAAATTTTTTACTCACCTTATATTCAATAACTAAACCATTTATATAAGTAACAGTCAGATTATAAGAAAGTATATTTGTTGTATTCACAAGACTCATCCTAACTGGAACTTTTGGCTTCAGAAAAGTTACAGTGATTCTTGGACCATCATCTTGTACATCAAAACTGAACACACCATCACCAACAACAAGCTCTCGGAAATGATCTTGATTGGTTGAGGTACGTATATCCAGAGCATCATTATCAATATTCTCATATGTTATTTCTTCATCATGAGCACATATTGCTGCAAAAAGATAAAATGATTATTACCATCTTTTATATGCATACACCAATGGAAGCATTTTACAATGATTTCTGTTTATTAATCATCAATCATGTACAAGTTTAAAAACAATTGAAATTTACTGTCAGAATAAACATTCTCCCATTATTAATTAAAATTTTCTAATGGATTTCATAATCATGAAATAGAATAGGTTTTAGGGAAATTTATAAATCATAACTGCAAGACTAAGCTCTAACATATTCACATTCATATGCTCTATAAAAGCACTGCAGAAAAATATCATGACTATAGATTAATTCAGTAAAACATATTTTTAAAAACTAGCAAAAACAGATTTGGTGGCTGAATCAGATAAGAACCTAGCAATTTAACTGCAATGTTTGTTTTATTTTTACGTTTTATTGAATTAATGTTCCGTGATTTTAGAATATTCTCTTATCTGTATTTTGTTCTGATATTTAAGGCAATAAGCTTTAGAGTGGAATGTGGACACAGTGGTAGTAGTCCTTATCAAAAGATATAATAAATTTAGTTTTAAATAAATGAAAAAAACATAATTGTTGTTGGAATAGTTGTTGGTACAGTTAGAATAGTTGTTGGTACTGTCGTTGATATCGTTGTTGGAATTATTGTTGGTACAGTGGTTGGTATCGTTGTTGGAATAGTTGTTGGTATCGTTGTTCGAATAGTAGTTGGAATAGTTGTAGGAACTGTGGCGGATTAGGTTGTTCGAACAGTTAGATGTGATTAGTATTGTGGTTGGCAAATATTGTAAAATTTTATTCTACAATAGTTGAAATTGTTATTTGAATATTGTGTAAACAGTTGTATGTGCAGTTATTGAAATTGTTGGTGGTACATTGGTTGCAAAAATTGTAGAGAAAATTGGCATTAAGGAATATTTAATGCTTTTTTACATTTATTTATGAAAAAGAATAATTCATTTTAGAAAAAGTAAAATAAAAAGCAGAAATATTTAATGAACCTTTCTAAACATTTACAAAGTAAAATAATTAATTCACTTTGAAAATAATGTCTATATAAACAATGATATTTGGCTTCATCAGATATGAATATAAGGGAGAAGCAAACCTTGTTTAATAAAAGTTAATCAAATGAAAAGTCATTATATACATAAAAGATTTATTATGTTTGACGGTGATACACAACTAAGTTGAGTTCATATATATATATATATTTATATATATATATATATTTATATATATATATATATATATATATAATTTAATTACATTTAAATCCCCAAACAAGGCACATTGGGGCTACTATTGGGGACACAGGCTACAGGGGTACTAGGTGGGGAGTTGGGTAGCAAGATGTCGGGTCACGTTAATGATGGATAGGTAGATATACATTTCCATGGTAACATAATTAATTCACTTTGAAAATAATTGCTATATACACAATGAGATATGGCTCTGAGAAAACAAACTTAAGTATTTATATTAAATTAGAAAAGCTAATCAAATAAAAATGCATTATATATTTCTTTCAGTTTTTATGTCTTAATTCAAATTATTTTTGTCTACACAATATAAAAGACCATCTTATAAAATGTTATATCCCAAAATTTTACAAAGTAAGGTATAAAAATTTAATTTAAATTGCATAAAACAATTACCTTGAATTTATTTTATATAATGTACATTCTGTTGCACTCTCTAAAAAAATTAAGGCTAGACAATCGAAAGCGGCGGATATCTTTAAAAAATATCGGCGAAAAAAGCGAACCCTCCTGTAGAAAAGTGCCTAGTTGAAGGTGAAGATGTTAATGTTTTCGCTAATTTTTCGATATTTGTCGTATGAAAAGTCGAAGTTCAAAATGATACTGATCTTGTGAAAATCCATCGCCTCTGTTGGAAGTTTTAGGCAGACATGCAAACATACATACATAATGACATTTATATATTGGTAACTAAAAATTTTCAACCCAAACCAATGAAAAAGCTTGCCCTATATCTGAGTAGCCTTTATGTAAAATTTCAAATGTTTAGACCAAAAATTGTCTGAGTAATTAGGTAGAGACCTCAGAGTCAATTTTTTTTAACTTTGACCCCTATTATGTCCCCAAATTGTCGGAGGAGCTTGGTAGAGGTCTCAAAGGTCAAATCGTTGAACTTCGACCCCCTTAACAGCTAAATTTCTAGCCGAAAACCGATCATATAGATTTTTCCCAAATCTCAATACTCTGTATATCAAATTTCGAGTTTGTAGACTGAAAATTGACAGAGTTATTGCGTAGGGAAATGTACACAGACACACAGATGGACACACAGACAGACACACAGACACGTTCACTTTTATAGATATATAGACTAGCATTTCAGCCCAGAGTGGTAGTAGGAAGGCAGTCTCGATACCGCGAAGGAGGAAAAGGAAGGGAAAAAACCTGACATCTTTACTGTTACAACCGCCGCCAAACCGGATGGTGACGTAGGTTTTCAAATTACGGCTAGACAACCAAAAGGAGAGAATGATTTTATCAGCAGAAAAAGCAAGTACCCCCTGTAGAAAAGTGCCCAGTATAAGGTGAAGATATTAATGTTTTTAGCTAATTTTTCGATATCTGTTGTCTGAAAGGTCGAACTTCAAAATAATACTGGTCTTGTGAAAATCCGTCGTCGCCCCTGTCGAAAGTTTTAGGTAGACATGCAAACAAACATACATACACACATTTATCTGTTGGTAACTAAACATTTTCGACCGAAACCAATTACAAAGCTTGCCGTATCTCTGAATACCCTTTATGTCAAATTTCAAATGTTTAGACCAGAAATTGTCTGAGTAATTAGGTAGAGACTGCAGAGGTCAAATTCTTTTTAAATTTTGACTCCTATTATGACCCCTTATATCAAATTCTTTTTAAACTTTGAGTCCTATTATGACCCCTGTATATCAAATTTCGAGTCTGTAGACTAAAAATTGACAGACTTATTGCATAGGGAAATGTACACAGACACGTTCACTTTTATATATATACTAGCATGGGTGCCCGGCGTTTCCCGGGTGTGAGGTGTATGCTAAAAAAAAAACAAAAAAAAACGGTCAATGTTTTTAACTTTGATCCCTATTATGTCCCCTTAACATTTGTTTGGAGCTCAAATAAAGTTATTCAGTTAGATCCAATGTCCAAGGAACCTATATCTAAAATTTCAAGTGTTTAGACCCCAAATTGTCGGAGGAGTTTTGGTAGAGTTCTCAAAGGTCAAATCGTTGAAATTTGACCCCTTACCAGCAATATTTCTGGCCGAAAACCGATTCAATGGATGTTCCCACATGTCAGTACCCTGTATATCAAATTTCGAGTCTGTAGACTCAAAATTGACAGAGTTATTGCATAGGGAAATGTACACAGACACACACACAAACACACAGACACGTTCACTTTGATAGATAGATAGATAGATAGATAGATAGATAGATAGATAGATAGATAGATAGATAGATAGATAGATAGATTTCCCTTTTTTACATTTAACTGCAGATAGTTCACTTCCCTTAAATGAATATGACTTTTTTGGTAATTTTGAGAATTGCTCTTTTTTGAACAAACACTCTTAAGAGCAGGAATAATTTCTTCACCATACTTAAGGTTTCCTTAAGTTTTGTATTTTTAAAAAGTTTTATATGAGACCATTGGGAATTATTACTTTGTCTGGAGAATTTTTCTTCTAGCTTTGAAATTTTGAGTTGCTGCGATTTTAGCCTGTTTTGTTTTTTCTTTTTTGAAAAGGAATACCATTTGGTTGCTGATTTTTACTTCGGAATCCTGAAGCTGATTTGATCGAATCTTAAGAGAATTTAGGTCAGCAGATTTAAACTGAGTCATAATTTGTATTGCTTTCTTGTTGTTGTTGTTATTGTTAATGAAATATATTCTGCTTTTCTACAGAACATTGATATGAATAAAATTCATGTATCCAGTCCGAACAGAGTACGTTCGTGGTATTCCTTAATACATAGATTTTTAATTTGTTGTTTTTCCCAATAGTGTAACATAGATCAAAAGTTCTCCTTGAAAGTTCATTTGCTGTTTTGTGTGATCTCAACATTGTGGGTCTAGACGATTTTTTCCATGTATTAAATTTAAATTTAATATCGAAAAGTCTGAACCTAAGTTTAATTACATTTTAATTTCTTGATCTCAAATTTTTACCATCACATATTTGCATTACCCTTTGTTGTTTTTGGTTTCCATGAAATGCACCCAGGTTTTATTTTTATTTCTGCAATGAGATCTTTTGTGTCCCATTGTTTACATGCCAAACATTTTTTCACAGATATGGGCAGTCTCTAACCCGATACAGATTTCCACATCGATTACAAGGGGATGAAATTTTCCTTTCTGAAAATTCTTTTTTGGATATGTGTGGCCATTTTCCTAGTTTGTGTGTTATTTGTTACATGTATTTTCGATCGTTTAGCTACTTTTTTTTTCAATGCCATATTCAGTATCCTCTGAGTCTTTTTTAATAATTTCTATTTTCTGGTAGTTTTCTGTTAATTTTTGTAGAGTTAAACTCGATTTAAGCTTTCTGATTTCAGCATCTTAGTTTGATGTCAGTCCTTGCGAAAATACTAGACATTTAAAAATTTTCACACTGACGTCTGATAGTTTAAATTCGTTACATTGTTTATCAACCATGGCCGCATATGTTGCAAAGTCATCTTTGTCGTTTTTAACCAAATTCAAACATTTCCATAGTTTATAGAACATTTTAGACTTTTGGGCTAAAAAGTTCAGTAAGAAGCTCCACGATATCGGCAAAAGATAGCTCCGAAGTTTAACGTGGCAAAATAAAAACCACAAATTTATGTTCAACGGTCTCCAATTTGCATAATTGCAAACAAACTTTTTTCTGGTCGGACCGGTCTATAGACTAAAAAAAGTCCTCATTTCTTCGGTAGTAAGCTGAAAATGACTTAACTTCTTCTGGTATATAGCAGTTGTCAATCGCATTCCATATAGAGGCTTGTGAAAATAAGGTATTATTCTCAGTGAACACATTATATGTTACGACTTGAGCAAGTAACTCCTCCAGATGCTGTTTCCACTTTTTTTTGTAGTTGTTTTCGCTTTTCGTCTGTATGTTGTTAATGTTTGAATAATTGTTGTTGTTGAATTTGTAATTATTCCCAAACATACAAAAAACGAACACGGCAGCCCTAATTCACTACGGCAGTGCAATTGACACATATTGTTATGCATCATCTATTCCATTTAAACTTACCCATCTTGCTATAAATTATTTAATCACTTTAAAATTACACATGCCATTTCCCATTTCTTACATTACAATTATTTACATATTGTTAAATTTAAAACAATTACATCATAGCTTTCTATACATCACATCCGGTTTTAGAATCCTATATATACCTCAATTAGATTTAAACCAACTAGAAAACATTAAAAAATAATTAGCAACACATACAATATACTCCACATTTTCTTGTATTTTTCGTTTCCTTATATACTTTTTGATACCTCTGGTGGGGAAGGGGGGGTGATATTCATTATTTATAAATTACATGTTTTTCTTTTTTTTTCATTTATAAAACTTTCGATATCTGATTATTTCAGTTACATTTATTTATTTTGTTTTTTAGGGGGCTTTGTATTTATTTTGTTTTTGCAGATAGAAACAAAAAACCTTCATTTGTTTTGGGTGTGTTTTTGGGGAGTTATTTAAGATATTCTAAGATTTAAACAATTACGTTGCAGATTTCTTTACATCATATCAGGTTTCACTATCCTATATTTATCTTGATTACATTCTAACCAACGAAGCCACATTTCTTGTCTTTTTACTTTCTATTTTTTTGTGGAGGGAGGGGTCATTTGTTTAAAAATCATTTTCTTTCTTTAAAGATTGTAATGCAGGGTATGGGGCAGCATAACCAGCTGCCAACATAACCCTGCTTTTTACTAAAGTCAACCGAGAGCTCTTTTTAGTATCCTCGTTGTTCCCTTAAGTGTAATTGTCTGGATTTCTTTTGCACTTTGTTCACCAGGAATATTAGTTAGGTAGGACTTCAGGTTCTTCTTCATAAGCCCTGTAGCACCTATAATAACTGGTATGTGGAATGGTTGATATCTCCCTATGCTAACGTGTCCCGCCCCCCCCCCCCATTTTTATAAACACAGCGAATTCAACAAGGGCTTGCGTTCTTTCTTGATTTTGTTTTAATAGTAAAAAAAAACATGACGTTATTTCAATTTCGTCACTGTGGACCAGTGGATAAAGGAGCAGAGTCGAAATATAGGGGTTTCAGGTTTGCACCAATATAACATAGTCTTTTTTCTTCTTTTTTTTTTTGATGGAGAATGTTTTAACATTGAAAAAGAGTTATGTACTCATTCTACATTCTGATAAGTGAAATTATTGTAGTAATTGATAAAAACAATATTCAAGAATAAATACACTTAAGAAGTTTTATTTCATTTCATTAGGATCGGATTACATATTTTACTTCTTAAATAAAATTTTTGCTTCTTAATAAAACTTTGAGACCAACTATTTTTAAGCATGGAGGGCGGTAATTAACCAGTCAACATTACCACATCTTCAACACCTAAATGGATGTTTTTTGTTTTTTTCCCCTCTCTTCACCCGGCATGTTTACTGAGTCAATTTTTTTTTTGCTTCCCTCCCCTTGCTGCTATTTATTTATTTATTTTTTTTACGGCTGGGAGTTGATCGATATTCTCTCCAACCGTCTTTGACATTCTTACCATGAGGAGTTGGGAATGTCTATTCTGAATGTCGTTTGTAACATTGAGGAGGTTAGGGGTTTGGCAGCAACAACAGCAACCATACTTTAACTTTCTTTGAAAGGGGAGCACGCTTCTATCGAGCAACACCAGTTAGCGGGTACTGCTGATCATTTTTAACCAATCAAATGTTACTCAACTTCACCCAACGATTATTTTATTTTTGACAATCAATCATGTTAAGTTTTTTTTCAGCCAAGTGCGTGTTCATGTCAAGTGCACCTATTTCTGTTAAATGACCTTCCAGTACATCTGACTTTGATATTTAACATTTCCAATCAGCAAGTATTTTATGTTTGAGAAACACCAAACTTGTTTTACTGACCTGATGCATGTCTATACCAATTGCTCCTAGTTCTGTTAGGTGACCTTTTTTAACATTACTCATTATTCTATTTTCCAAAATGTTTATACATGAACATTTTCATTGTATCTCTCTTTACCACCCCCAACAGATTGCAATAAAATAATTAAAGAATATCAACTAATGTGTGCTCTGTAATAATCTATTATATAAAAGTGAAAATGTGTGTGTGTTTCTGTGTGTGCGCGCTTTTATTGTATGTCCGGCAAAGGTTTTTTTCGAGTGAGGAGTGCTCGGGAGGGTTACTGTTTCTTAGAACTTTTTATATACTCCCTAGATTATAATATCTATGATTTACGAAAGGAGGTCATGTCTATCTTTTATTTGAGTGACTTTGACATGCTATTTTTGTGCTATTTTTGACTCTGCATGTATTTGTTTGGCTTTTCCGTATATATAAGCGAAACTGAATCCATAGCAAAAGAAGCTTTCTGGCATGTGTGCCAGGGACGTCAATAAAGCAATGAGCTTTGATTAATGCGGGCAAAACCTGTCATATCAGACAATCGATATTCATTTGGAGACTCCCCCTTTTATAGGGAGCTGGCTTTACAACAAGATGTTGGGGAAACAAACAAATATGCAAAAATCTGGCTTGCAGCCAAACTTAAGTGCGGCATTACATTTCTCTATGGCGTGATGTTTTACCTTATTAAATTTATGCACCTGCCACTTAACCTTTTACTCATTAAATTTCAACCATTCTCACTTCGGCTACCCTCGTAGCATCGTGGTAAGTTATCAGGCTACCACTTTCGGTTCCACCACCGCCTTAAGGCTTCAGGTTCGAGCCTACATGTCTACCAAAACTCCCCTCCCACAACCACCAACAAACACTCGGGCAATGCTGGGACCCGCCCCACTAGTCTATATATATAAAAGACAAAATGTCGGCGTGTGTTTTTATATGTCCAGCAAAAGCTTTTTTCACAAGGTTTTACGGGGGGCAGGGGAGGGTTACTATTCTTTAAAACTTTTTATATACTCCCTAGATTATAAATCTACAATTTGTGAAGGGACGTCGTATCTAGATTTATTTTGATCGACTTTTATAAAATTCACATTATTCCATCCTCTCGCGTGTTTGTTTGGGCTTTTCGTATAAAAGTGAAACTAATCAAAAGCGAAGGCAGTTTCTTGACTTTTCGTGCCGGGATGCCCAGAAAGCAATTAGCGTGGATCAGTATTGAGAAAACCCATCATATCAGACAATTGCTATTCATTTGGACACTCCTTTTTTGTGGGGAGCTGGTTTCCCAATATCGTTGGGAAATGAAACGGCAGAAAGCTTAACTAGCCTCCAGCCAATGTTCGTTTCTGCAAGTCAACTTTTTCATTGACATCGCTAAATTTCAATGTTTTTCACTTCCTATGGTCTTGCAGTGGTAAGATCTCACATTTTCTTTCACTTTCTTTTCCGCCTAAGGGTTTGTCATGGGTTCGAATTTTGTTTTTCTTTTACACCTACAAACACCTGGGCAATGCTGGGTAACTCTGCTAGTAATAAAATAAAATAGAATGAAAAGAAAAAGAAATGATAAAGTTTCTGAGGTCCATTTTTATATGCTAATAAATAAAAGATAACAACAAAAAGAAAATAGAAGTGATCCTTAGTATTTAGTTCAGGTTCCTTCTTCTCCAGGCTATATCATATAAAAGTAAACATCCTGATGCATGACTGTCTGATCACTGGCGCTAATTGCTAAACTGATATCTAGTAAATGATATTTGACAAATCCACATGTGTTTATGCTCAAGTTTTATGTTTACATATAATTTATCTTCCAATTTCAAGCATACTATGCACTCAGTCTATTATCATGTGTAGTACATGTTGTTAACAGTCTGACCCATGGAAAAGAAAATCATAGGGTCTTATTTTTTTTTCAAGATGGTGTATATGCAGCTTAACAATAGGACTTGTTGTATCAGCTTAAATATCACAATTAAAATGTTGTAAATTCCTACTCTATCATGAAATTTCCACTTACCTCCCTTCAGATCAGTATAAAACTTATCAAAGGGTGTTTCTCTCTTTTATTTAGCAATTTTCAACATCGATATGTTAATTTGTTTTTCCATTAAATGAAATCTATTTGTTCTTCATCCAGCAATTTATCATTATAACTAGTAATCCTGTAATCAGTCTGATGTATCTTATTATGCCAATTAAGCCCATGGGACTCCCTACGTAACTGTGAATCCTCCAGACCTCTCTGAAAATCTACCAACATTTATTTGTTCTAGAGTATCAAGCATATGAAGATTAGAGTAAGAAACAATATATCATTTATATCTAAAGTATTGAATAATTTTTCTTATTTTATTAAATGATTAAATAATCTAGAAAAAAGTTAACAAATATTTTTCAATGAAAGATAAAAGATCTACCTGTAGTTGGTATAGTGGTAGGTATTGTAGTTGGTATAGTGGTAGGTATTGTAGTTGGTATAGTGGTAGGTATGGTAGTTGGTATAGTGGTAGGTACGGTAGTTGGTATAGTGGTAGGTATGGTAGTTGGTATAGTGGTAGGTATGGTAGTTGGTATTGTGGTAGGCACTGTAGTTGGTATTGTAGTAGGCACTGTAGTTGGTATTGTAGTAGGCACTGTAGTTGGTATTGTGGAAGGTATTGTAGTCAGTATAAGCGTAGGCACGGTGGTTGGTGCGGTAGTAGATATGGTAGTTGGTATAGTAGTAGATATGGTATTGTGATAGGTATTGTAGTTAGTGTTGTGTTCGGTATGGTATTTTTTATTATAGGTATGATAATTGCCATTATTGTAGGTATGGTAGTTGGAATTGTGGTAAGCGCGGTAGTTTGTATTATGGTAGATACAGTGGTAGGTATGGTAGTCGGTATAGTTGTTGGAACAATAGTAGAAACAGTGTGATTAATATTGTAGTTGGAAAAAACTTATCGCAAAGATTGTAATATTTTATCAACATAATGTAAATGTAAATCTTTTAAAATATTTAAACATTAAAGATATATATATTTTGATAAGATATCCAAGTGATTTAAAAGACATATGTACCTTGATTAAATTATCTTAAAAAATGTTAATATTTTCTTAAAGAAATTAATTAAGAGAAATGGTATACGAGTCAGGGTCAATGATATATATTTATTCAGAAAATTATTATTCCAAAAGATATATTTTATTACAAGAAATTAGCAGTAACGGAGAAGTGATGGATATGGAGGAGAGAGGGGTATCACTGAGTGTAACAGAAAAAAGTGTATATATATATATATATATATATATATATATATATATATATATATATATATATATATATATATATATATATTATGGAATAAGCACACATCAGTAGATGTTAGCATATATTGATTTGTTTGGTAGCTAATAACTTAATAACAGATAAGAAGCAATTTTTTATCTAAAATTATTTTTCATTGCCTCAGAGATTCGTGTATTTCAATATTGTGATGAAACGTTTATAATTAATGTTTTTTCTATGTTGCTTGTGTGATTCACAATTCCATATAATCAGACGTCTTCTACAGGTTTTAATGTCTAAAAGGCATTGCTAGCAAACTGTAAGATGAACATAAATGCTACCTTTAATAATTTATTTTATGATTCTGGCTGACACACATGTTGTATCATTAATATGGCAAAACATATGAAAATCGTGTCCACATAAAGAATAAAATATTCCAAACGCGTCTGCAGCTATTTATCAATTGAATAGCAAATAATTTTACTTTAACAGAAACTATCCAGATTTATCTTTATTAATAATATATTTATCCTTGTTTTTTTACACATAGTCAGTCTCTCCGTTCTTCCCTTTTTCTGTGACATTCACATAAACTCTAACATATTTCTAGTTTTTTCAGTATATTCACTGCACTAGCAAAAAAAAAACAAAAAAACAAAAACAAAACAAAAACAAAAGAAGAAATAAAGAAAATTCAGTACATTTGGTTAGTTTTCACTACAGAATAATACATAGTCATAACTATTGGCCATTTGCCATATATATTTCCAACTCTTGGCCATTTGCCAGACATATTTCCTGGCTATACTATAAGTACTTTACAAATTTTTAGTGAATCTCAATTAAATAAGAAATGATAAATAAACCGAAATTCAACTTTTGGGCCATGTGGTACTGGTACATTTAATATGAAAATCCTGGTGGCAACTTTCTATGATAGTGGTTCTTTAACTTTCCAGGGATCATAGCACACTGCAGCTATACACCACATTTTATTTAAATATTATTTTTACTCAGTTAAAAAGAACAAGATGGAAATAATAATGGAACTGTCTGTTTAAAACTATGCAGGTAGAGACTTTTGGTTCCATGACTTAACAGAGTTTAATTTTGAAATATTAAACTAAATCTACAAAACATTTTTAATAAGAAAAATATCGAAGAACTAACAGATGTATTTGGCGTTGTCTGGCATTAAATGTAACGTTAGATTTCTAAAAAAAAAAAAAAGAAGTAAAAAACGGAAAGAAAGTGAGACATGTGCATACAAGTATTATGTTTTTTCTAAACAGTTAACTTCTTGTAAGTAAAAACAAGAAAAATACTTGAGCTGAGATTGAAATCAAAACCTAAAGTCAGTGAGTCAAGTATAATAACAATTAGATCAGCTTGCTGCAATCTTTAAAAAGTGTTTTCAAACCTACTTATTTTTAACGTAAGGAAGTTGTCATGTGAACGATTCGCGCATGTGCAGTCGTGAAATAGTTGACAAATAAAAATCCGATGACCACCCCGCCAAGTACTAATTTTTCGATTTTGACCCCCTTAGCAACCCATTTTTCCGGATGAAAACCGATTAAAACGTTTTCCATATGTCTGAAGACATTATATACCAAATTTCAAGTCTGTAGATAAGACATTCGTTGACTATCAATATATAGGTTGAGTAGCGTCCTCACACACTTACACTCCCACACACATTCCCACTTTTATAGATATATAGTTAGATTATTAGCAATTAATCCTTATGTACAATAATACTTGAATATTAAATCAATATTATAAAAGGGATTTTAATTTAAAAAAATAATTCATAAAATGACTTACCTGTTGGAGCTGTGATAAATAGAATAAATAAAAATATTAATTGAAAATATACATTTTTTTATTAATAAAACTTACAATTAAATATTCAAGCAATAAAACAATACATTTTTATTCATCAATTTTAAGCAAGTAAAATTTTATATAATTTTAAGGCAAAAAATATTTGAATTATCAGGGAAGGAGACATCCTTACAGACTGAGAATTTCTTTTGTATCAATTCAGGGTGCCCTTTTTTTTTTTTTTTTTTTGGGATGGGATTTTACCCACATTAAAAGCTGACCATATGCCTAACTCGTCCCTCTTGGAAAGACAAGCAAATATGAACACTGGTTGAGTCATAATAACACTATATCCTTTTGGTTCGGAGCCAAGTGTAGTACTTGCTCTGATGCTGCACATAGTTTTTCAGTGAAGCGAAATCTTCTAGATCGAGGCAATATTTATGCTTGCTCCAATCCAGGGTGTTTTCTTTTCTTTTAAGGAACTGGATATTATCCCACATAAAAAATGACCTTGTGTCAGACTATTCCCTCGTGAGGAGGCAAGTAAATAGGAACATTAGCTGATCCTTGTTGAAAAAACTGTCCACCAGATTACGAATTGGTTTGGATTACAACAATAAGTGATAAAAATGTCCACTATTATAATGGGTAATATCTACCTGTTACAGTTTTAATTCATGTATGACTCTCATTGATTCCAATGATTTGGTGCTAAATCAGTTGACTGATACACTTCACAGGCTCTGACATCCAATTTGGTCATTATCTTAGACATCGATGAGTCAACAAACCGTACAAACTACAATGTCTTTTTTCATACTTAATATTTCCACAATGTTTTAATTTGTTTCTAATACCATTCTCATAGCAACTAAACCTGCATTCACCTAGACCTTCATTTGATGCACCATTTGTCATACTCTTCATTAAAATCATTAAAAATAAACGATTCGCTTTATTTTGACAAGTTATTTCATTATTTTCTTGGAAATTAAACGAAAATGTTATTTTTAATTTTGAAATAATTTTTTTTATAAGTTTAAATAGATAGTGAATATAAATAATATTTTAAAATCATATTTATAATCATATTTATAGAAATAAATCTATTGCATTTGACACATATGCAATATTAAAATTTACAACAATTGTTAGAACAATGTTAGTATTAATGACAAATATACTCACTTAACTTGCTACAAAGTTCTACACTCAATTCTGTTTCCACTGGTCTGTTTGGAAATGTCTTCTTAATTGTAATAACAATCTCAAGCAATTCACTTGTTTGATTTAATGTAATTATGTCAGTTGGATTGACATTCTGAAATTGAATCAAACAAAAAATTGTATATTAGAATCAAGTTAAAATATAGTTTTGAACAATTAAAAATTGCATCATGCCATGAAAAAAATAATGTCATATACACCCAATATTGCACAATCTGATGTTAATGATGCTTACAAAAATAAAAAAAACACACACACACACACGATTGCATATCTGTACATACACACAGACACACACAGACACACACACATATATATATATGCATAATCCTAATCCTTCACTAGAAAACATCAATGATAGCTCTAGAATGCTGTATCCTCAATGGCCATATTTCATTTGCATACATTAGCACCTTGTAGACTCATGTTTGATAAATTCTACCCTTAGTCAACAACATTAAAAATCTACTGGTTAATTATGACAAAACATCTTTAAACTTTCCCAATCCATTCCTAACTCTTGCTATCACACCAGTCTAGTCTCTTTGTTTCTGTGGTGTTACTAAGCTTACAAAATTCTAGATATTCTCAACAGTTACCCAAATATATTTTCTTCACATCAGGGTTCTCATTGACTCAACTCAAATTGCCTGTAATACTCCTGAATTCCTTGAATATCCAATGCTTACAAGTACAAAAAAATTGTGTTGCTCCCAACTCACTTTCTACAAACTGAGCATGAAACTTGTCTATTTCTTGGGGCTTTTCAGTACTATAACCATTAATAATCAATTTGTTCTGTGTAATTTTCACTTTCAGAACATTACTTTCCATAGCATTAATTTAAAAAAGTAAACCTTACATTATTTCACAGGTAATAATTAAATTATCAGCATAAAACATCTCTTCACTTGGGCAGGAAACCAATCAACTTATTTCTTATTACTTATTCAATTAACTTATTTCTTATTAATTATTTACTTATTCTCGTACCGGTTTCTGGACTTCAATAATTTTTACCCCTATTTAGAGGGTTTCACTCTTAACCTTGTAACAGTTGACAACTTTACTAAATTCCCAGTCTTTCAGAACACACTCTTTTATGATCTGATTTGTCAAGTGTGTGATCCTCTCAGTCCCTGTTCCATATACAACCTTAAACATTTATGCAACAACACTTATTCCTGAAACTCATCTTTTGCATCTTCATTCAAACCACATTTTGATGCATAAACAATTATTTTTACGAGATTTTTCTCTGTAAACATCAACTTAAACATTATAATACGATCAATAACATAATTAGCATAAATCATTTTATTTACTTATTTCCCTGCAATGAAAATCCAACATCACCTATTTACTTTTCATTTTCAATCCAAAACCGCTTATATCTTGCATCCTCTTCAACAATCATTTTGACAGAATTTACCTTTTCTTTCAGTTTCTTAGAAAAACATAAGTCAATACATATTTGCTCAAGAGACTAAACAATCTGTCCTTATCTTGAATGTAAAGGGCTACTATTTGGGATAATGCCTACAGGAAGAGATTAGCAGTGAGATGTCTGTTCACATTACATTTAAACTCCTGCAGTACAGTCAGGAAGCAGAAAAACAGTTCTACTACTAGAGTAGAAGACTTTCCGGCATCTAGAGATCTTAACACTGAAGGAGTGGAATTTTGCTGTTTGATAGGTTAGTTGGGGGTATGTACATTGTATGTATATTGTACAACTGTGCTATGAGTCCATCAAAGCACATTCTATTAAAGTACTAGTAAAACAAGCACAGGGATACAATATTGCACTGATGGGACAGGAGTGTGAGCTTAATTGATTGTGCGAGGCCTATTAGATTGGAGACTTTTTCTTGGACCTTGTCCAAGAGGAAGATACTAGTGGTAGATGCACCATCCCACATGTGGCAACAGTACTCCATGCAAATGGTGGCTTTGTAGAAATACAGAATACTCTCAAGTGTGAGTAATTTTCTAGCACGATATAGGGAACCCCTCACCTTCTTTGCTCAACATTGGCAATGTCATCGATGTATGTTTTTCAATTCATGTTGTCTGTGAATGTTAAACCAAAGAATTTGAACAAGAAGCTCTCATGCGATGTGTTATTAGTTATGGCTATTGGTGGTTGAGAAGGTTTCTTGTTATTGTTGAAGAAAAGCAGCTTAGTTTTCGTAGCATTTAATGTTATCATCCATTTCACTACAGACTGGAGGTCATTTTCTAGGGTTTCTGCCATTACCAACATATATTTCCATTCAGTTTTTCCTTCATGTCTATTATAAAGCATGGTGTCATCAGCAAATATACTCGTTTCAGATATAATTTTATCTGGGAAGGCGTTTATGAAAATCAGGAATAATAAATGTCCAAGGATCAACCCCTCAGGCACTTTTATATTAATATCATGTTGCTCGGCTGTACACCTATTGAGAACAATCCTAATTTTTCTCTTGTCTAAACAGGACCTGATTATATTTAACATTTTTTCAGTAATACTGCATGATTTAATTTTCATGAGAATACCATTCATACCAGATCATGTTAAAGTCTTTGGATATATTAAGGGATACTGCCCTATTTTTCCCTGCCTTAGCCAGTGTTCAGAGATAGCGATTAAAATATTCACAGTAGAATGGACTTGCTTAAATCGATATTGTAGGTGAGAGAGAAGAAAGAAGATTGGCTTTTACAAGGTGGTGAACTAGAGCTTGACTGATTAATGACCCAAAGATTTTAGCAAAGAGGGAGAGGAGACTGACGGGGCAGTAATTGAGCAGATCAGTTCTTTCACCAGAATTCTTGTATACTGGTACCATAGAGGTAATTTTCCAGCTATCTGAGAAACAAGAGTTAGTAGAATACATGGACTAGCTCAATGGAAGATTATTTTAATAGTAGTTCAGGGATGAGATCAGACCCACATGCCTTGGAGGTATCTAAGTTTTTATGATATAACAAATATGAGAAGGGGTAATTTTCAGATCATCAAATGTGGCTTTTGTCCACATAGGAAAATCTGGAGGGAGTGATTTCTGGGTTCTAAGGTGGAGTTCGAGGCAAATAGCCAGACAATAGTTCAACCTCATCATGGTTGTTGGATAGTGGAGGAACTATTGATCGTCCTTTATATACTATACTATTAAAGATTGTCTTAAAATCAAAAGTTTCTAAAAATGAAGCAGTGATTAAGACTTTTGTTTCTTTTCCTCAATTCAATCTAGGCCATTGTTTTATAATATTTAGAAGTTACAGAAAGATAAAGTCAAATATTTATTAATTTATTTATTTTTTTTTTTTGCAAGGGCATGTTGTGACCAATCACTTTTAATGGCTGCAAACCGCATAACAATTTAGGTAAGAAAGGCACTGATCCTGTGCTGAGACATCATGATTTATAGAGAGCCTTATGGAGAGGGTGTGCAGTTGACATATTTTATAGCCCTAGAAAATATTTCAGCATTCTACATGTGTGCATGTAACATCTGTTTTAATAGATTATGGTTCATAATGAAGTAAATAGTATTTTTATATAAATTAGTATTTTCATTTATATACACACATAAGAAGAGAAAATATTTCCAATTTATTCATTAAGCTAAACAACAAACACATATATTTAATCATAATATATTCAAAGAACAATAGCATTTTATTTAAAAAATTTTTTTACTCACCTTATATTCAATAACTAAACCATTTATATAAGTAACAGTCAGATTATAAGAAAGTATATTTGTTGTATTCACAAGACTCATCCTAACTGGAACTTTTGGCTTCAGAAAAGTTACAGTGATTCTTGGACCATCATCTTGTACATCAAAACTGAACACACCATCACCAACAACAAGCTCTCGGAAATGATCTTGATTGGTTGAGGTACGTATATCCAGAGCATCATTATCAATATTCTCATATGTTATTTCTTCATCATGAGCACATATTGCTGCAAAAAGATAAAATAATTATTACCATCTTTTATATGCATACACCAATGGAAGCATTTTACAATGATTTCTGTTTATTAATCATCAATCATGTACAAGTTTAAAAACAATTGAAATTTACTGTTAGAATAAACATTCTCCCATTATTAATTAAAATTTTCTAATGGATTTCATAATCATGAAATAGAATAGGTTTTAGGGAAATTTATAAATCATTGCTGCAAGACTAAGCTCTAACATATTCACATTCATATGCTCTATATAATTACTGCAGAAAAATATCATGACTATAGATTAATTCAGTAAAACATCTTTTTTAAAACTAGCAAAAACAGATTTGGTAGCTGAATCAGATAAGAACCTAGCAATTTAACTGCAATGTTTGTTTTATTTTTACGTTTTATTGAATTAATGTTCCGTGATTTTAGAATATTCTCTTATCTATATTTTGTTCTGATATTTAAGGCAATAAGCTTTAGAGTGGAATGTGGACACAGTGGTAGTAGTCCTTATCAAAAGATATAATAATTTTAGTTTTAAATAAATGTAAAACACATAATAGCTGTTGGTACAGTAAGAATAGTTGTTGGTATCGTTGTTAGAATTGTTGTTGGTGCAGTGGTTGGAATAGTTGTTGGTATCGTTGTTGGAATAGTTGTAGAAACTGTGGTGGATTAAGTTGTTTGAACAGTTAGATGTGATTAGTATTGTGGTTGGTAAATATTGTAAAATTTTATTCTACAATAGTTGAAATTGTTATTTGAATATTGTGTAAACAGTTGTATGTGTAGTTATTGAAATTGTTGGTGGTACATTGGTTGGAAAAGATATAGAGAAAATTTTCATTAAGGAATATTTAATGCTTTTTTACATTTATTTATGAAAAAGAATAATTCATTTTAGAAAAATTAAAATAAAAAGCAGAAATATTTAATGACCCTTTATACACATTTCTAAAGTAAAATAATTAACTCACTTTGAAAATAATGACTATATAAACAATGATATTTGGGAGAAGCAAACCTTGTTTAATAAAAGTTAATCAAATGAAAAGTCATTATATACATAAAAGATTTATTATTTTTGACGGTGATAAACAACTAAATTGAGTTTATATATAATTTAATTACATTTTGACCCCAAACAAGGCACATTGCCACTGATGTAGGGGGCTACTATTGAGGACACCGGCTACAGGGGTACTAGGTGGGGAGTTGGGAAGCAAGATGTCGGTTCACGTTATGGATGGATAGATAGATATACATTTCCATGGTAACATAATTAATTCACTTTGAAAATAATTGAAGATATGGCTCTGAGAAAAAAAACTTAAGTATTTATGTTAAATTAGAAAAGCTAATCAAATAAAAATGCATTATATATTTCTTTCAGTTTTTTATGTCTTAATTCAAATTATTTTTGTCTACACAATATAAAAGACCATCTTATAAAAGGTTATATCCCAAAATTTTACAAAGTAAGGTATAAAAATTTACTTTAAATTGAATAAAAAAATTACCTTGAATTTATTTTATATAATGTACATTCTGTTGCACTCTAAAAAAATCATTGAAAATTTTATTTCATGTAAGGTACATTTTGTTGCAATTTAAAAACATTATCTTTCATCTAGCAATTAATAATATAGATATAAAATTTTCAATGATTTTTTTAGAAAGTGCAACAAAATGTACATTACATAAAATAAATCCAAGATAATTTGTTTATTCAATTTAAATTAAATTTTTATACCTTACTTTGTAAAATTTATAAATTTTTGTTTTTGTTGTTGTTGTTGTTGTTGTTTTTAATGGAATTGATTCTGCTTTTCTACAGAACATTGATATGAATTAAATTCATGCATCCAGTCCGAACCGAGTACGTTCGTGGTATTCCTTAATACATAGATTTTTAATTTGTTGTTTTCCCAATCGTGTAACATTGATCAAAAGTTCTCCTTGAAAGTTCATTTGCTGTTTTGTGTGATCTCAACATTGTGGGTCTAGACGATTTTTTCCATGTATTAAATTTAAATTTAATATCGAAAAGTCTGAATCTAAGTTTAATTACATTTTAATTTCTTGATCTCAAATTTTTACCATCACATATTTGCATTACCCTTTGTTGTTTTTGGTTTCCATGAAACGCACCCAGGTTTTATTTTTATTTCTGCAATGAGATCTTTTGTGTCCCATTTTTTACATGCCAAACATTTTTTGACAGATATGGGCAGTCTCTAACCCAATACAGATTTCCACATCGATTACAAGGGGATGAAATTTTCCTTTCTGAATATTCTTTTTTAGATGTGTGCGGATATGTGTAGCCATTTTCCTAGTTTGTGTGTTATTTGTTACATGTATTTTCGATTGTTTAGCTACTTCTTTTTTTCAATGCCATATTCAATATCCTCTGAGTCTTTTTTAATAATTTCTATCTTCTGGTAGTTTTCTGTTAATTTTTGTAGAGTTAAACTTGATTTAAGCTTTCTGATTTCAGCATCTCGATTTGATGTCAGTCCTTGCGCAAATACTATTCATTTTTCAAAATAATCAAAATACAAATCAATAAATATGAACTTACTGTTTGATATAAATGGAATGGTGAAGGTCTTATTATTTTAAGAATATGATCTCTTTTTAAAAGAAAAGGGATCAAAGAATGTCCTTAAAAAAAGAAAAACATTGAAATATTGTATTGCATTGCTATGTCCTTCTGATACTCATCCATATCTATTTACCAGCAATGCTTCAAACATGCAAACTACCTTTTCTATTATACATACTATATATATATATATACAGCCATGGTAAAAATTATGGAGCACCTATAAAAAAAAACTTAGATAATAGTTTAAACCTACGCATTTAAAGGTTAAGAACTATACAGTGAACAGTTGAGAGTAAATGTAAAATATTTAGAAGTTTAAAAACCAGTATTTATAAAATTTATAAACAGTAGATTGTAGGTATTTATTTGCTTTAAAGCATCTTCAAGAGTTTTAGCTGAGTTTTATACTAAATTCATTCCAATATTCAAAATGATTCACTGTCATATACTAAAAGTTGTTTCTTAGTTTTCAGGTAATATTTGATTCCGGCCAGTGCTTTAATAGTATATTTAATTGAAGATGCCTCCAAAGCTTTCAGAGATTAAAAAGGCACAACTTATTACTTTATCTCGTGAAGGATATTCTCAGGTAGAAATTTCTAGGGAGATGGAATATTCAAGGAAGGGAGTTCAAACGATTAAAAGGTACAAGGAAAAAATTTTTTCAAAAACAGAAAAGGATAAGGCCGTAAAAAGTCTACAAAAGCCATGGAAGACAGATCTTTGAAAAGAGCATCCCTTGCAGAGAGGAAGAAAAATTATCTGGAGCTTGCTGCTGAACTTAGAGGGGAAGCAAGCAAAAACATATCAGCTCAAACAGTGAGTAGAAGGTTATTAGAATCGGGATTAAAAGGATGCAAAGCAAGGAAGAAGTCTCAGGCCAACAAGAAAAAAACGACTCCAATTTGCAAAATAGCATAAAAATTGGACACTTGATGATTGGGCCAAAATTGTTTTGTCTGACGAAAGTAACTTTGAGGTAATTAACAGCTTCTATTTTCTAAACTTTGAACAGAACAATTGAAATTTTTATGTGAATACACATCCATAACACCTATTCAAAAATTTTAGCAAATTCTCATTTTTTTCATCAGACTTTTGGCACATCTGGAGCGGTAGGGAAGGCATTTCATTCTGATTGTGTGGTCCCAACTGTCAAATTTGCAGGATGAAGCATAATGGTTTGGGGCTTCATAGCTTCCTCTAGGCACTGGACTGTTGTACATATGTAAGAGCAGAATGAACTCCACAATTTATACTAACATGCTGGACCAGGTTTACTAAACCTCTTTGACTAAAATATTTAATAATAACATTTCAAGTGATGTAATCTTCATACAAAACAATGCCCCAAGCCATACGTTAAAAGTTTCAATGGGTTGGTTTGAGATAAAAGGGATTACAGTGATGAAGTGGCTCTCTCAATCCTTGGACTTAAATCCCATTAAAACTTTGTGATCCCATCTAAGGATAAGAGTGAGAATGCATAAATGTTTATCAAAAAAAGAATTAAAGGCCAAATTTCATGAAGAGTGGCAGAAAATAGATCCTACTATTTGCAACAATTTGGCCAATAATATGAAAAAACGAATAAAAGCTGTTATAAAGGCAAAAGCAGGACATGCCAAATATTGATTGTTATTAAAATAGATTTATCAATGTTTACTTCACTATTTTTAACCTTTAAATATATAAGTTTGAATCATAATTTTGATTTTTCATTGGTATATAATATAATTTTGACCATAGCTGTATATATATGGAGGGAACCAAGAAGAATTAGAGAAATTCTTTACAAGGAGACTTCTTGGGATGATGCAAAGCTCGATAATCGAGGTTGGGGCTTATATACAGAAGGATTTGCATTAGTATATATCTTTATAATGAACGAAAAATGTATATGCATTAGTATATATCTTTATATTTTCGTCTTTTCCGTTATCTTTCTGTATATATATATATTGTTCATTGTGTCTCTTTGCGAGATATCAAGTTGAGTGTGTCATGTCGACTGAAAGTATGTTTGCGAGTCTTCACAATAAAGGAGTTGGTAGTGAGTTGCGTTTCTCTCTTTGTAGGTAAGAACTTCTTTTGATTCTTGCTGATGGGATTAAAATCCCGCAGCCAAAATATCACTCTGCTACCAGGTTCTTCATCCAGAACAATTGTGAGTATCACAAATGTTTAAAAAAATTATTGATTACGTAGGTGAAGGAGATTGAAAATTTAAGTATAGTAATCTTTTGAAAGTTTCTTGGGCCAGTTGACCGTCCTCCCTGCTCTTGCTTTGTATAGATGGGTCGACTGTTCAGATGTGTGTGTGGTGTGTGTCAGTGAGTGAAACTGGGTGGTCGAGTGCGTCCAATCCAGCAGAGTCGCACTTTAATATGCAACCATTCATATTCACCTTAAAGTGTTTTCTTTTTCATGTCAAAACATTGCATGATCCAAGGCAAGATGGGTTGAGAGGTCTATGAACCGCTTCATTTGATAAGGATATCCTCTAATTTCATAGGAATTTGATAGTAAAGATATCCTCTAATTTTATAGGAATTGGATGAAATCAATCTTACTAAATATTGTGCAAACATAAATATAAGCTGAAAAATCTTGGAGATTTGGGATCCAATATCTGTTGGAGACAGTGAGAGAATTTAGTTAGGAAGAGGAGATGCCTATGGACTTTTTAAAGGGTGGGTTAATTCGAGTTGGAGCATGTGACCAAATTCGGTCTTAGCCTTCTTGAAATGATCAGGAATGAAAGTAAACAGGAGGCCCAGATGTGGTGATATGGTGAACAGTTGAATACACCACTTTAGTGAAACTAAACATAGGATCTATTAATTTTGCATAGGATGACAGAAGACTATAAAACCAGTCAACAGTGGATGTGATAAAAATTTTGTGAGCATATACAGTGTTAGTTAAGGGATGTGCAAAAACACACAGGGATGTTCAATTATCCACAAGTCTCTGCTTTCTAACATCAACCAGCAAGTCAAAATGATCTAAGAAATCAGCACCTAGACTGGATAGGGTAGGTAGGGAGTACTTGGTGAAGTTTGAGGTCAAGGATCAATAAAACTTGACCACATGTGCCTATCTTCAATGAATTCATGGCAAATACAGAAATGGCGGATTTCTTCGGTTTATTAGAAACCAGATGTAATGACAAAATAGAGCATGAGGATCCTGTGTCTACCATGAACGAACTGTCCAGTATTATTTGTAATATACAGCCAAGAATTATTATGACCTTGATTCCTTACACAAAGAACTTGTCTGTCTCGCTACAACACAGCCAATTTGTGCATTAACAAGTCAAGCTTTGTTAATAATTTGTCATTAAACAAAGCCCCAGCAGCTGCTACAGTCTAAATTGACCCGGGTTGCTGGCTGAGTTTAGGTAATAATTCTAGAATCTTTTCTAACATGGTAGCCAGTTGTTCAGCAGTGTTCTTTTACATGTTCGGGACCAGTATAGCCTGGACTTCAGTAGGCAAACGTAAAAGAACATTTTTTTCTGCCGAGGAGTTCTAAAGTTCTTTTAACCATCTTAGAAACTTTGTAGGGGGCCTCTCACCTAGGTGTTTCTCATGTATGTGTTTGCCTGGACCAACCACAATTTTGCATCATTTGCATATGGAAGCAATGATATGAAACTTACCGCTGCTGTTTAGATACAATGTAAATTTATACAACAGCCAAACCAATACGTTCATTAAATATAAACCACAAAAGAAACTTTATGGACTAATTGTTCTTTAAAATTAGCAAAAAATTGCACACGTAAAATATTTTATGAGCAGGCACTTACAGGACAAAGGCCCAGTTGACCTCCCATTCACTAGAAATAAAAATAAAAATACTAATAACGAACAAGATAAATGAAACTACAGATGCCGCACACTTTGCCCACTAACATTAAAAAAAACACATTTAACATAGGTTACAAATAAGTCCGGTCACTAGATATCTAAGCTCCCCGCTAAAGTAGCACACACAAGAAACAGATGAACGGGAGTTTAACTGGACCATTGTCCTGTAAGTGCCTGCTCATTGGCTAGTCAGGAAGGGTGTGGTGGAAACTAGAAAGCTGATTGGCTAACTAGAAACTTAAAAGGTGCATATATAAAAACACGAGACAACCATAAAATCCTCGCATAAGCCGGATGAATCCTAGCGGGGATCAAATTTTTTTTTTTTTCTCACACAGTGATCACCACTTATCAAGGCCCGGAAGCCACTCAGGGATAAGGGTTATTGCAAGTACATTATGTTAGTGTGGAGATTTGATGAAGTGTTTAATTAGGGGGGCGGTTCATTAGGAATTTGTTAACATTGGACTTGAAGACATCCAAGTTGTAGTCCGGAGGGAAGCAGGCAGACGGAACAGAGTTCCACAGGCGTGCAGTTCTAAGAAAGAAGCTTTGTTCATGGAATCCGCGTTTTGATTTAGGCACAGATATAGAGTGAGGGAAATTTTTCACATGCAAATGCGAAATATTCTGTGTAGCTTAATTGCCATATATATTTTATAACTTACTACTTAGATCTACCTACATATTGAGCACTGTTGAAGTAAATACTTAAAGTTTACACAAATTTATACTTTCGTATATTAATTTATGGGATTAAATGAAGTAGTTACACACACCCACACATATTTATATATATACTAGCAATCGGTGCCCGGCGTTGCCCAGGTGTTTTGAAGGAAAAAAAACGGTCAATTTTTTTAAACTTTGACCCCTTTTATGACCTATTAATATTTATTGTTTAGGGATCAAGTAAAGTTAATAAGTTAGATCCATGTCCAAGGAATCTATATATAAAATATCACGTGTTCAAACATTAAATTTTAGGAGGAGTTTGGTAGAGTTGTCAAAGGTCTAATTGTTGAATATTGACCACTTAATCGCCAAATTTCTGTCGAAAACCTATCACATCGATGTTCCCAAATCTCAGTACCCTGTATATCAAATTTCGAATCTGTAGGCTTAAAATTGACAGAGTTTTAGCGCAGGGAAATGAACACAGACGCACAGACACACACAGACACTATCACTTATACATATATATATAAACATAAACATCATATATATAAGGATAATAGTACGCCATATATATAACAGAAGACCATTATTTACTGTAGTGTAAGGAAAACCCGGGGGAACTTTACCCAAAAATAAATCTATATTTTTTTGTGTGTATTGATAGTCTGGTACTTATACAGTTTAGTGACGACATTAAAAAAATGGAAATATTGAAAAAAAAAATTTATTGTACGTAACTATTATAGACTGAAGTTCTCCGAAAAAAAATTTCACTTCATTTGATCAAGTAGTTTTTTTTTTTTTACATCGAAAAAAATGATTTATCACGGCAACGTCAACGTGGCCATTTTGGAAATGTTATTGCAGGCCCAGGAATTCCCCAAGGGCAGGTAACTGCCGTACATAGCAGAATACCTCCATTTTAGGCCAATCTAGCCCTTTATTCCTCACCAGAATGAGATTTTTAATTTTTTTTGCGAAGACAGATGCCATTTTTGGGTTTTTTTTTTTTTTTTTTTTTTTTTTTAATTTGTAACAGAAGTAAATAAACGAAGTTTCGAAGTTATCCATGCGTGTCCAACTGAGCATCTTTTGAAAATAATCTCGTATAAAAATTCTTCAATTCTTTGCATTCTTCAATTTCTTTGCATATTCAATAGTATTCTTATTTAAAAAAAAAAAAAACGCAAAAAAATTGCAGATTTAAAAAAAAAAAAGAAAAAAAAACGTAAAAAAATTGCAGATATGTTGTGCGCACTGCGCATCTCAATATGGCGAGAAAAAAAAAGGCTAGATTGCGAAATTTGGCCTAAAATTTTTTTTCAATATTTCCATTTTTTAATGTCGTCACTAAACTGTATCAGTATGGATAGTCTTATCAACACCCCTTTTTTCTATTTATTTAAAAAGAAAATACAACTTTATACAAATTCCCTATTAGTTTTTTTTTTCGGTTCTAACGATGATCATCTTTATTTACCTAATACGTGTAATTATATTCATACAGATATTCTATATGATTTATATTTGCGTAATATTTGCATAGAAATGAAGAAAATCAAATTTACTGTGTATTTATCGTGTTGCCATAACAACGTGACGTAGCCAGGAACGATAGTGGACGTGAGTGTGTGTGCGTGTGTGCGCGTGTTTTAATGCTGTATTGTTTCGTATCTTATCAACTTCTTCGAATCTATGTGTACAGTAATACAAACCCGTTTTTCGAGCTGAATAAATGTGTTACATTGAATAAAAACACGAAAAATATATCCAGTTTGGTAGAAAAGTAACTTATCTTGCCTTTGATAACATTTATTTGTTATATATTTGTTTTTTGACAACTTTTTCGAATCTATGTGTACAGTAATACAAACCCGAAATGAAAAGACCACGAGCGAACGCGCGTTTTACATAAAAATAAATATTTTTAAATTTTATCTTTCTAGCTTTTAAAAAAAGTTTAAAAATTTTATCAGCCGGCATAATTTATTTTTAAATATTGAAAAATTTCAGGAAAATTAATTTTTGCTAGATTTTCAAAACATTGTTTTCGTGTTGTGTACGTGTCTGCGGCTACACCAGAATGGCGGCCTTGATGTCGTAGGTTGGATTGTAAGATTGTGTAAGTTTCGTATTTTTTTAATTTGTAAATAACAATTTATAAAAGAATTAAACCCTTCCAAGATGGACAATAAATAAAGCCATAATATTTTATGGTAAAGTTAAGAGCCTACGAACCATAGTTTTTTAGGAGATGTGATTATTGGATTAACCAATCAGAAATCGTCTGTGGCACACACATCTCTGTTTTTATAGATATATAGATAGATAGATATATTGTTTTAACACAATCAAGACATCAAGGAATAGATTGATAGCAACAAATAGTGTATTTCATCGTTAGTTACAATTCTTTTAAAACTATCCGGAAAAATTCATATACATATATATATATATATATATATATATATATACACACACACACACACACACACACACACACACACATTCAACCCTACCAACGATAATTTAGATTCTGCGATTGGTCAACATTTATTGGATAATCCAGAATGTTTCCTGGCATATAATGATGACTTTTTTTCAATTCTATTTAGAGGCCGATCAAGTAATCATCTGAAAACTCTCGAATCTGTCTCCATTGCATGACTCAGACATTCTCTCTGTCGAAAGAAGAGGTTCATTAACACATTGCACCTTTTAGGTAACTTGTAGGAAGATAACTAAAGGGAATTTTGTCTGGAAAAATATCCCATTTTTCTGCACTTAATCTTAAGAAAAATAAAGATACTTATCTTTCCAGATTTGATAAAGGTGCCGCCGTAGTCGTTCTGAACCGTATTGACTATATTAATAAAATGTTATATTTTAGATGACACGAATAAATTTCTCAAACTTAATTCGATCGACTCTTATGATAATACTTTGAATATTGAAAGCAAATTTCAAAAACGCTTGTACTTCTTATTTAAAAAGAATTATCTCTCCAAAGATATTTATCAGAAAATATGACCCACTTCCCTGAGGCTTCGAATTTATGGTCTCCCTAAAATGCGCGAAGATAATGTGCCTTGTAGATCCATTTTATCCATGATTGGTTTCGCTCAACATGCCCTCACCTAATATCTCACTGACTTACTTTAGCCTGTCCGTACATTCTATTCCACTTACTGTGTCTCTGATTCTTTTACTTTTTCTAAAATCATTCGAGATACTAACACCAATCAAAATAATTCTTTCTTTTGCTCGTTTGATATTTCCAGTTTATTTACTAACGCGCCTCTTGATGCGACCATTGCTATTTGTTGCGGTGCACTTTATTAATTAACAATTATGCACTAGTTTAAAAACAACTAAAGTAAATAAAAATTATTCATTACATTGAAATGTTTGATTGATTTTAATTTTGCATGGAATTATTTATTAAATAAAACTGCATAAAACTTCGTTTCAAATAAATTTAAAAAAAAACATACTTGTTGTAGGTATAGTTGTAGGTACAGTGGTTGGAATCGTTGTTGGTATAGTGGTTGGAATAGTGGTAGGTATAGTTGTTGGAATAGTTGTAGGTATAGTGGTTGGAATGGTTGTTGGAATCGTTGTTGGAATAGTTGTTGGTATTGTTGTTGGTATAGTTGTTGGAATAGTAGTTGGTACAGTTGTTGGTATAGTAGTTGGTACAGTTGTTGGTATAGTAGTTGGTACAGTTGTTGGTATAGTAGTTGGTACAGTTGTTGGAATAGTTGTAGGTACGGTTGTTGGTATAGTAGTTGGAATAGTTGTAGGAACTGTGGTTGGAATGGTTGTTGGAATAGTTGTTGGTACAGTTGTTGGAATAGTTGTGACTGATATTATTGTTTGCAAATATTTTATCACAAAGATCATAACATTTTATTGCACAATGGTTGAAATTGTCATTTGAACGATGTATAAACAGATGTACAGTGGTTCAAATTGTTGGCAGTACATTAGTTGGAAAATGTAAAAAAAATAATTGTCATTAGAATATATTTCATCCAATTTATATTTTTTATGAAAAAAAAGCACAAAGGAGAAATACATTTTACATATTACAAGTCCGTGTAAATCTATATATATAAAAAGCAAAACGGCGGCATACGTTTTTGTATGTCCATGGAAGGCTTTTTTCACCAGGATTCTCGAGATGGTTACTATTTTCGAGAACTTTTTATATACTCCCTAGATCATAATATCTACGATTTGTGAACGCATGTCATCTCTACATTTATTTTGATCGACTTTTATAAAATTCATGCTACTTCCGTCTTTTCACATGTTTGTTTGTCTTTTTCATATAAATAAACTGAGACTCAACAAAGCAAAGCTGTCAGCAGCCTTTCGTGCCAGGAAGTCTTGAAAGCAATTAGCTTTGATCAATTTTGGGAAAGCCCTTTATATCAAACAATTGCTTTTCATTTGAGAGTTCCCCCTTTTTCAGGGGAGCTTGGTTTCCCTAACATAATAAATAAATGGAATGGTGGAAAGCTCAACGTTCATTTCTGCACCTGCATGAACTCATTCACTTAGCAAATAAACTTTTTGATTGACATTCTAAATTTCAATGTTTTTCACTTCCTATGGCTTCATAGCATAGCGGTAAGATGTCATGTTTTCTTTCACTTTCTTTTTCACCTTCGTGTCATGGGTTTGTCACGAGTTCAAGCCTGCCTGCCTGCCTACTAACACTTTTTTTTCTTTTACACCTCCAAACTCCCGCTAGTATATATATAGAAAATAATTAAATTTTTTTTAATATAATCACAACTTATAAACAAGCTACAAATAAGGAAAGGAATGTCAGAGCACTCACCCCTATGATAAATCTTCTTTTATTTTCTACACCGATTTATGCCTTCTTATATCATTTTTATATTTATTATCTTATATGGTTTTTTACTTTTTAAGCATTGCTTGTTTTAATGTCAAGCCATATTTCAAGTCCCTCACACACACACACACACATACATGTTCCTGAAAGGATGAAACACTAGTGTCTGTAGGTATTAAAAATAATTATAGTAATTATTATATCAGCCTCTTTAAGAACTCGGTTCTTATTGTTGAGCACTCTAAATTGAAATTGAAGTCAGTCACTTAAAGACACATGTGCAGATTATGATGTTATAATCATAAGATCATTATCGCCATCTTGAAATTTATATAAATGTTAATTTCAACTATATTTCTCGCAGTTAATGTTAGACAGGTGGTTTGTTCCTTGCTAATGGGGTCAGAGATGGCTTTGTGCCTGCGTTCAACTCTTCCGACCAGCTGTAATCTGCACTGATGATTCCCAAAAGGATTAAACACTAGTGTCTATAGGTATTAAAAATAATTATAGCAATATTATATATATATATATATATATATATATATATATATATATATATATAGATATAAATCTAATTATCTTAAGAGTATGAAAAAAGCAATCATCCCCAGTATATCAAAAAGAATATCTAAGATATCACAAAATGAAAATATATTCGATAAGAATAAGGATTAATATAATGAAGTATTACCTCAATCAGGATATCAAGGAAAGATCAAATACATAAAGGCGTTTGATAATTAAAATAGCAGGATAAATTATACAACATCATATAACATGGTGATGAAGGGAAGAAGAAATGTAAAGAATAAAATAGATAAAAAATAAACATAAGAATAAAAAGAATGAAATTAAAGAAGCATATAATAGTAATAATACAGTTAAGAATAAGAGAAATGGGTGCAAAAACAAGTCTGGTTTAATCATCCTTTTAGTGAACAGATACAAAATAATATCCCTAAAGAATTTTACAAAATAATTGATAAGAACTATATGAATTATAGTAGGATGGAATCAGGTGAATTAAATATTGAGAAAAAATGTAACTGTAGAATACCTAATGAATGTCCATTGGAGGGCAATTGCTTAATATATGAAATTGTATACAAATGTGCAGTTAGGGCAAATAATAGTAAAAAGATATACCGAAACCATATTGTATCATTTAACATTGAACCAGGAAAGGAAACAACTTGGAATGAGGATAAGGATAGAAATAATGATATGACAAAAATAAATATTAAAAATAAGAAGAGAAACACAACTGCGTGAGGTGATTGGCTTACAGAACCATGTAAGAAAAAATAGAATTTGAATTAAAATGGTCAATAGTAGATAAAGGTAGAAAATAGAATCCTAGTAAATCAAAAAGATGTAATTTATGTTTACTTGAGTAAACGTAGTGAATTCTAAAGAGAAAATTTGGAACAAAAAATTTCATGTTATTAAAGCTGTCTTCAGAGAAATAAATTCCTATTACCATGCTCAAGACCTGATTAAACGTGTTTAAATTTTTAAAACAATTAAGATATATGTTGAGAGTGAAATGTAAGTGTTATAAGAGAATGTTAAATTTAATACAAAGATTTTAGGATAGTGCAATAAACAAATTAATGGGTCATTAACTTAACACATAAAAATAAACTAATTATAACCTAAATAAGGGAAATAGAATTAAATTTAAAGTTGATAATCGTTATTGGGAATAAACTAACACCTGAGAAATTTCATTAGCACAAAAAAAGAATCAAACATTAAGTAATTGCAAAATATTGAGACGAACAGATTATGATGGATTAAAATGGACTAAATAAGAAGTTTGAAGCAAACTAGGTGAAAAATTGAACCTAGACTGATATAAAGAGAATAATATTAAAACTACAAATTTTAAAATTAAGCAAAAGAGATTAATGAATACTAAAGTCAAAATATTAAAGTAAGAATACACACGAATTTCGATAAAATTATGAATCGATAAATATAGGCAAACTTGAGTTATATCTCTTACACCATAATGATATACTGAATAATACAGAATAGTAAATATTAAAAAAAAAATAAAAATAAAATGTTTATATTGAGATAAAACTTGAAAAGATAGATTTAACATTTAAATTATGTACATAACCAGTATGTGATGAAGATAAATTTTAATTGATATTATTTAAATAAACCTTTTAATTATAATTTAAAAAAAAAAAATAACATGTAAAGGAAAAAAAAATCAACAAATATATGGCAATATGTAAATAAATATTTATACGAAAGTCGGGAAAATACAGATATGAATAGTTGGACATATAAATAGAGACTACAATTTGAAGGGGTAGATTATAGAACTTGGGGAATAAATTGATAAAATAAATAAATTGGAGAGGGAGAAATAATTATAAGAATTAGAAAAAACATTAAAAGATTAAATGAATGTAAAACAGGAAATTGATGAAGTATCATATTAAAAGAAGAAATTCGAAAATGGGAGATTAATCAATTCGAAGGCAACCAAAAAATAAATAAACAAATAATAGAATAATATGATGAGAAAGAGGTGAGTCTAACCGCTTGATCCTTTAAAATAGGGATTATGAATATATTTATACATATATAACAAATATATTTTAGTGTCTGAAGCTATTTTTGGAATATTTTTAAATGATATAATGTTTAAATTTGTCCAAATAGTTATGAAACAATCGTAACACACAGAAATACACCATATGATGTTTTCATTTCATATTTTCTTGTCTTGATTTTGCAAAAATATTATGTATAAAGGAAAACAAATATATATATATATATATATATATATATATATATATATATATATATAGTATGAAAATATACTTATGGCTGGTAAGCTATAGAGAAACGTTTATGTTTCATTCCAGGAAATCATCAGACTAATTGCTCTACTAATATCTACTAATGTATAGAGCACAGTTGAAATAAATACTGAAAATATATACTAATACATCTCTTAATAAATTCTGAGCCTAATTAATAAAAACCACACCTTTTAGGCAAAATTCTACTTTATTACTCAGCATAATCTCCTTCTGAGATTCACTGATTACAATGCTTCTCTTACAATTTGATGCCTTGTTTTCATAAAACAATTTTTTTTTGGGGGGGGGGAGTTTCTGATATCATGCCTTCACTATAACTAAAAAACAATGTGATTAGAGCAAACTATTTTAAAGTTAAAACCTACAAAGTAGACACATGTTTTTTGTTCGGGGATGAATAAAAGTTATAAAAACTAGTAAATGTAGACTTTGATAAAAAGTCGAAATGGTAAATCATATATTAAGTAAATGCAGCAAACTAGCTTCCAAAAATTACAAAAAGAGACACGACTGCTTGGGAAAAGCAGCTCACTGGAAACTATGCAAACGTCATTATTTTGAACATGCAGTACAAACAGACAAATTTATTTGGCCAAGGACACCGGACATCATAATAGTGAGCTGGAAGGAAAAAAACTTGCTAAATTGTAGATATAATTGTTTTAGCAGATGACTAAGTAAAGACCTAGAAGCTGAATATGAAATCCGAAGAAAAAATATATAATACCAATAATTGTAGGGGCACTAGGAATTTTCTTATACTAACTCCAAACAGTTTAAAATAGTAGTGGTATTTGCTGATATGCTATTTTTAAATCTATTTTTGTAAGAACGTTCATAACTATCAGTTCATGTAATGCAACTTCAACATTAGGTATTGGATGTGAATTGAGAAAACTTTATGATTTATTGCTATTTTTAAATCTTAACATATACATCTATTTCCATCTGATTTTCTCAAAAATACAATAGGTGATGACTACTTGCTACACACAGGGGGAACATATTCAAGAAAGTCCTATTAGCTTTTGCAATTTTGCTCCTACAAATGCACTGATAATTTTCTTTGAATTTTAAACTCACTTCATAGTTTTTTAACTTTTTAATTTGTTCCTATTTTTATCTCATTTAATTAATTTGGTAGAATTTATGTCAAGTATATCATTTCCAAGAAGCCTATATTGCACATAACTTAAATTAATCCTAATTGACTTAATTCCTCTCCGATCGTTTGTTCTTCTTGTCTAAGTTTTTCAAACTCACAATATTTATTCACATTTTTTAAACAGGATAGATATTTTATGATTGGTTCATCACTTTCTTCTTTCATCAACATGAACTTTGTTTTTTCTATTACGACCAACATTTTCTTAAGTCTCATATTTTTTCTTACGATTTGACTTATTTTTTAACAAAGTCAGGTCTTCCAGATTTATGGGATATGCCATAATGGATATTTTTATTATTGCTTCACATCCAGCTGTAGTCAAAAATAAATCTGTTATTTCATTTTCTCGTTTAGTTTCCTTGTAGTCTTTTAACATTTTAGTTCCTTCACTGGCAACAAAACATTGTAGCAATGTATCGATAATATTGGAATCCTCGAGAGACTATTGCAATTCTATCAGCGATGCCATTGTTATGAAGTGAAAGTTGGCCTTGTTCATAGATAGTCAAGCTTTTTCCTATATTTCTTAGAGAGAGAATCATATAGGCTCTCTCCTATGCTTATGCTAATTAGTCAAACAGAATTGTCAGTATCACTACAATCACTATATCACTATGTTTTGGTGGCTTTTTGTCCACCCACATGCCCAGTTTGTTACTTCCAACAGTATATCCTTCAGCTTGTTAGATAATTCCTGTTGTAAATATAGTATTCAAATGATCCACTATGTGATCTCTAAACCTACATTTTACAAGTTGCTCAAACCACATGTAGTGTAAATAAACACCAAGGCTATCAATATTTTATTACTAATCATCTTCAGCAATATGATTCGCTCACTTACATAATTAACTTCAATAATAGTATCTATCCACCTTTCTGCAATAAAAATACCAACATTACCTGGTCCCTTTACATTTCAACCAAGTTTTCTGGATAAAACATGTAGTTAAGTAGAAAAAAAAGAAATTTAAAAAAAATATATAAGACACAGCTGTTCCTTCCAAAAGGTCGAGCCCTTCAACGTCCACAAATAATTCACTGTCACAAAAATAATTCGCCGGCACTTCTTCCAACCGTCATTTCACTCTCTGCGCTCTTCACCCCTGCTTAAAAAAAAAAAGTACCGTTTATATGCTGCCCATTTCTCCACTTATGCAAATTGACTATCAACCAGAGCCATCTAGTTTTCCATTTCTCCAAACAGCCAATTAGCAAAGGGGGACAACTCAAACCACACAGAGCCATCTAGTTTTCCATTTCTCCAAACAGCCAATTTGCAAAGGGGGACAACTCAAACCCCACACTCCCTTGATCTACACGATCATCACATGTCAACCCATCACGTAGGCGCTCGACCAACATGGCGGCCGTCTCTCTCACTGCGATTTCCGTGGAGCCTCTTCGTGAACGTCGCTACTTGGCTCAATGTCGCTGTCTTCCTCTGATAACACCACCACCGGCCGCACATCAAGGATGTGTCGAGGGATGCCGTCGATAGATACATTGTTCGGAGACTGGACACTTGCCACAATGCCCCTCCCCCAGCGTGTGGTACAGCGAGCATCAGGCGGTTTGATCCTCACTTCCTCTCCCACTCGCACAGTCGCTCGCTTCTCGCCTTCCTCCGCAGGTACATGTGCAGTTCGGGGATGCTGCCACTCGTACTTGAAGACTGCCCTCCTGTAGCTTCGGACTGGATCCAAGAGAACACAGTGGCTGAGTCGGTCCTCACCTCACTATTCTGTAGCCCCCATTTCAAGGCTAAGTTGATGCCCTTCATAACCGCATCCAGTTCCGCCACATTTATGTGAGCCACGTCGTCCTTCTTTCGCAACCAAGCAGCATCTTCTGCAGTAACACCACCTATCTCCAAGGTGACCCCCACTGCTATACAGCTTGACACACACAACACAACACCTTCTGCACTGTTGGGTACATGCCAAACGCCTCTCACTGGATACTCCCTCTTCACCTCTTCAATAATCTTTCTAATAATGTCCACAGTCTCTTTATCAACTCCATCCTCCCACTTCGCTCCACTAGCTAGCCTTTTGATATAACTACATGCAGTCCATAGCCATCCTGCAATAGGGTAATGGCCAACCAGTCTTCCGCATATTGAGAAGAGTTCTCCCCTGCTCAATTTTTCCGACACCTCCGGGATCTCATTTCCCCTCCAGAACACTAACCATCCTATCTGGTCCTTTCTTAGTTGGAGCCCTAACACAGCTCCTCCCTACAACGATTCCGGGCGTTTTGCAATTAGCCCAAAGCTGTTGAGGTCTTTTACTACGTCCTCTGCAGTTGTTACCGTCTCGTCCACCAAAATATCATCAATGTAGGAACTGGTGGCCCTTCTGACTGCGTCCACCTTGCTTAGCACCATTTTGAGGATCGCTGCCATGATTTTTGGTGCAGAATTCAGGCCAAAACCCAACCTAATCAGGTAGTACGTTCGGCCCTTGTATCTGACCAGCTGGTATTTTCAGAATTCCTGTGAAATGTGGATCTGTAGGTATGCAGATTTTAAATCCACAATCGTCACAGCCTTCTGAATCTGCCTGCACTCTCGCATGGTCTCTCCGCACACGTCCATCACATCGCCTCCCGTGTGACACGCAACGTGTACGTTCAGCTCCCTGAAGTCCTGTACTGGCCGAACTTTTTGTTTTGTGGGCTGAACAACCGCCATTAACGGCATCACACCTTCCACCTTCTCCGTCCATGGTCTTAAAATTCCCTCCGAGATCCATCGGTCCACATCCTTCTCAAATTCAACTCTTGTGCCTCCTCGTAACGTATGCTCGTAGCATTCCACTCTGTTGTTCAGTATGGGAGGTTCTCCCTTCCATGCCCACTGGACTGTCCATTTCTCACCATCAAAGTGTGCAGAGAAATCTTAGTCCTCTATCGTGCAACTTTTGTCTAACCCGGCCGTTCCTGTGACACATTTTTCGAATTGCACACCTGAAGCCCCTTGGTGTCCTCCAAATCTCACAGAGTTCCTATATACTGTAATGCTCCCTAGTCGATCAATTGCGTACATCCCTAGCACCACATCGAAACCCGTGATAATTTTGTTAATAACAATCGCCTGGATTTTTAGTGACATCCCACGTACCATCAACCGAACGATACTTGTGCCATTGCACTTCACCTCTCTGCCGTCAACTGCCGTAATGCTGCTGGTTCCATTGCATGTGTCAACCATGTCTTTGGTGACAATTGTTGAAGTACAGCCCGTGTCGACAAGGGCTTTTGCACTTCGTCCATTTAGGGTCACCTCTACTTGTGGTGATATACCCTGAAGCGCCTTCATCGAATAAGTGGGGTAGCCACCAGCGCAGTGGCTTTCCCCTGTTCGTTTCCCTGGGAACAGAATCTGCTGATGTGGCCGAATTCCCCACAGCAGTAACACGTGACTTCTGGCTTTGACTACCTGCACTGCCTCGCCATATGGAGGCCTTGGCATCGGTAGCACCTGCCAGAGAACCTGGGTGTCTGCCACAGTCCTCTCTGCATTTCGTCCTTCACAATTTCCTGCTGCAGTTTGCTTCGTTGAGCGACAGCTACGATTCCCTGCTCACTCTCTTCTTTCCTGGCCAGCACCCTAGCCTGTGTAATCAACTCCGCCACCTCCATAGTATTTACACCGAGCAGTTGCTGCAGAGCTATAGAAATATAGTCCGGGAAGCCATGGATAAAGGCCAGTACTGGACTTCAGGGAGATGAACGTACACGTTGCGTGTCACACAGGAGGCGATGTGATTGACGTGTGTGGAGAGACCATGCGAGAGTGGAGGAGATTTAGAAGGCTGCGACGATTGTGGATTTAAAATCTGCATACCTAAAGATCCACATTTCACAGGAATTCTGGAAATACCAGTTGGTCAGATACAAGGGCCGAACGTACTACCTGACTAGGTTGGGTTTTGGCCTGAATTCTGCACCAAAAATCATGGCAGCGATCCTTAAAATGGTGCTAAGCAAGGAGGACGCAGTCAGAAGAGCCACCAGTTCCTACATTGATGATATTTTGGTGGATGAGACGGTAACAACTGTGGTGGACATAGTAAAAGACCTCAACAGCTTTGGGCTAATTGCAAAACGTCCGGAATCGTTGTAGGGAGGAGCTGTGTTAGGGCTCCAACTAAGAAAGGACCAGATAGGACGGTTAGTGTTCCGGTGGGGAAATGAGATCCTGGAGGTGTCGGAAAAATTGAGCAGGGGAGAACTCTTCTCAATATGCGGAAGACTGGTTGGCCATTACCCTATTGCAGGATGGCTATGGACTGCATGTAGTTATATCAAAAGGCTAGCTAGTGGAGCGAAGTGGGAGGATGGAGTTGATAAAGAGACTGTGGACATTATGAGAGAGATTATTGAAGAGGTGAAGAGGGGGGATCCAGTGAGAGGTGTTTGGCATGTACCCAACAGTGCAGAAAGTGTTATGTGGTGTGATGCAAGCCGTATAGCAGTGGCGGTCACCTTGGAGATAGGTGGTGTTACTGCAGAAGATGCTGCTTGGTTGCGGAAGAAGGACGATGTGGCTCACATAAATGTGGCGGAACTGGATGCGGTTATGAAGGGCATCAACTTAGCCTTGAAATGGGGGCTACAGAATAGTTAGGTGAGGATCGACGCAGCCACTGTGTTCTCTTGGATCCAGTCTGGAGCTACAGGAGAAAGGAGGGTGAAGACGAAAGGCGCTGCCGAAATAGCTTGTAGTGAAGTAGAAAAAAAAGAAATTTAAAAAAAATATATAAGACACAGCTGTTCCTTCCAAAAGGTCGAGCCCTTCAACGTCCACAAATAATTCACTGTCACAAAAAGAATTCGCCGTCACTTCTTCCAACTGTCGTTTCACTCTCTGCGCTCTTCACCCCTGCTTAAAAAAAAAGTACCGTTTATATGCTGCCCATTTCTCCACTTATGCAAATTGACTATTAACCAGAGCCATCTAGTTTTCCATTTCTCCAAACAGCCAATTAGCAAAGGGGGACAACTCAAACCACACAGAGCCATCTAGTTTTCCATTTCTCCAAACAGCCAATTTGCAAAGGGGGACAACTCAGACCACAAAACACAAATCAATACATCTTCTTTCAAGCAAATCAACAATTAAACCAGCTATTCATTGCTACCTTCCAATATTTACATAGTCTGAAATGTATTCTTTTTTTATGACATTTCCTTATTTGAGGTAAGATTTTTTTAGTCCAGATATTCTTGTTGACATCAACCCAGTTATGTCATAAGAACCAATTTTTATAACAAAATATCATAGCAAGACTTAAAGTGCTACAACTGCATTTGGGATTTCTTAAAAATTAGTTTTCTCAATAAATAAATAAATAAATAAAAAAGGAATTATACACTGGTTCTCTGCACAGCTACACATCCAACATTATGTACAATGTACAAGGGGGAATTTCACTTATCTTAGTTGAGACAGTGATACAAAAGCACTCTACTTACACCGACTCCAATTTTAAGTATACTTTCAGAATTAGTATCCAAAAACTAATATTCAGTAACATGAACCAGTGATCAAGTCTTTTGTTTCCTTGGTATGAGTCACCCTCATCAACTACCTTCTAGCAATAAAAAGTTACAAAGCGATGGGTGTCTGATTGAATAAAGATAAAGGTTGTTTTTCTTTAGTACTAAGGCTTGTCATTACTTGTCATGACTTAGTAGGATCAAGTCTCTCTGACCTTCTATCTAGCCCAAGTAAGGGCCTAAGTGTGGTGTTGCAATTCATGCAATTATTTAGGCAACTGGAGTAAAGATTGCCCAGCTACATCATGATTTGCTATCTACAGTCAGCAGACTTTGAAAGTATTTTTAAAGTATTTAAAAAATGTTAAACTTTGAACAAAAATCACAAATCTATAAACTATTTGTAAAAGTATTACTCACCACGTGGACCACACAGATGAACACTAACTTCGGTTTCAACACGCCTTTCTGGATTTTCTTTTTCAATTGTAATTTCAAGCTCAAATAATGTATCAATTTGTGGAAGATATACTGTAGTAGTAGGATCAACATTCTGTAATGAAAAATAGAAAATTGAACATTTTATCAAAAAATACTTCAATAGTTCAGTTACAATTAATTAGTGTTGCATTTGCTTTATGATTTTCCTTTCCGACAACAAAATTTCTGTTTTTGAATTTTTGAAATAAACAATTGGTTATTCATATTATTTGGATTCATCAGACTACTGTTTTCATCTTCAGTGTCATTTTACAACGTTTTCATTCATACTCTGGCCCCATCAGGAAGATGTTCAAACATTACTAGACCACGTGAACTCTCTCCACATAACTATACAGTTCATGATGGAAAAACAACATAACAACAAACTATTCTTTCCAGATGTACTGATTATCCACATTGGTCAGGGTTTATGTTATCTATATACCGAAAGTCAACATTCACTGGACAGTACCTAAACTTCAATCTCACTATCCATATAATGTAAAGAAAGGAATAATCCATTGTTTAAAACACAGAGAAAAAGCAATATGTAATAACAGCAATGCATATCAAGAGGAGATGGACAGTTTAAGAGAAACACTCTGCTGAATCAACTATCCAGAGAGCATGAAAGCAGCTCCAAGAAATCTGGACCAGACACAAAAGGACATCACTCAAAAACTCACCACAGTTTGTATACCACACATGAAGGGCTTGTCTGAAAAAAAAAAATTCAATGAATCCATATCAAATCAGGACAGTATTTGAGAACGATTTAACTCTCCGGAAATAGCTTGTGAGAGTCAAGCCCCCTACAGAAAAAATTATGACTAACAACTGTGTATATGAAATCCCATGTAGATGTGGAAAACTATACAAAGGTGAGACGTGTCGACCACTAAAAGTATGGTTAGAAGAACGTCGAAAAGCCGTAACATATGGAGAGATTTAAAAATCGAGTATAGCTGACCATATTTGGAGGGAAAAAGGAAACCATTATAATTTACTACTATGGGACGAAGTAAAAATTATTGACGGAGAGGAACGATGAAGAGTAACGCAACTAAAAGAAGCTGCACATATGCTTGGAGACGATCAATTTCTAAGTATTCTATATGGAAATAAACATTACAAAAAACAGCTTCTACAGAGAAAATATCAAACCCAAAACTTCTGTTTTTACATATATTGCTATCAGAAATGTTTATATTCTATACAAACTGCAACTTCTTAACAGAAAATTAAATATATATATATATATATATAGATATTCGGTAAACTTACAATATATTTACATTCCTTATTATTTTTTAAATATATTTCTGACCCGCTTCTTTGTTTACATCTACATGTGTGCGTGTGTCCGTGTGTTCCCGCCAGCATGCGTTACCAAAGAAAAACGCTTTTGCTTTGCAAACATATTTATTAGATGTTAATAAACATTATGAACTGCAAGTTTTTTTAGATAATTTAATATCTATCTAATCAGTATTATACATGCAAATAAACATTACAAAAATTTAAATGATATACAAAATGCAACTTCTCCTTAGAAAATTAAATATAGATATAGATGTTCGGTAAACTTACAATATATTTACATTTTTTTAATTTTTTTTTTATTTCTCACCTGTTACTTTGTTTTACACGTGTTCCTGTGTGCATGTGTTTCCATCAGCGTGCATTATAGCGTGAAGTAAATAAAGGGTTCCATTCGAAATTCCATCCAAATTCTCGAGTTCGACAGAAACATTCCCAAGTTCGAGATTATACCGATCGAAACGTTGTAAAAATGATACTCCAGACGAAAACAGTAGTCTGATGAATCCAAATAATACGAAAACAATTTCTAACAGAAATCACAATGTAAATGTAATATGTAGTAAATAATATTTTTGATGAAAGCAATTACTAAAACTCAATTCAATACAAAATATTTCTTCTATAAAATTGAATTGTCAAAAAGGAAATTTGACTTACCGTAAAAGGCTCTACTTCACCAGCTGCATATGTTGCAATAACACTAAAACTTTGGATATTCTTTGTATTTAGAAGGCTAATCTTAACTGGAAGTCTTGGTTCATTGAAAGTGATCACAAGTCTTAGAATATTATCATTTACGTCAAACTTATAGGGTCCAGCACCAGGAACTAATTTTTGAATGGGATCATTTGTGCTTGATGAAATAATTTCCACATCATCATCACTGAGATTTTCCTGTGTGATTTCTTCAGCATGAATACAGATTTCTAAAATAAAGCATTAAAAAATAACTTATAGAAAGATAAATATAAATTTATGTTGAATTTTTATGAAAATACATTGATAACTGTCAGGTTAGCTTAATGAACCAATAACTTTTCTAATCACAATATATGAGGCAACATTCAATGACAATTATACAGTAAGTAATGCGCATGTATCATCACATAGTTCAATACATTTATAATTATATAAATAAGTTATATAATAAAAATTGCAACTACAAAATATTTTCTCCTTTATTGGCTACAGTTTTAAAGATTTTATATCCTTGTTCTTGTTAAGTAATATACTACAATGATGATTTAATGATAATTATAAAGTAAGTTATGCACGTGTATCATCACATATTTCAATATACTTTTAATTATATAAATAAATTATATAATAAAGATTTGCAGATACAAAATATTTCGTATATCGCATATAAACTACAGTTTAAAAGATTTTATAAGTTTATCCTTACAAATAAATATACTACAAAGATGATTTAAAGAAAATAAAAAGTCATGATAATACAATAATATAATCAGAAATACTCTACCATGTGTTGTAGTCATTCTTATAGGCCTTTTAGTAGGAAAAGTTGTTGTTGAGGTAACTGTGAATATAACCACAAAATGTCAACAATCATTAAAATTAAGATTTTTTTTTACAAACAAAATCTCATTAATTCTAACTAATCAAATGTTACACAAACAGAATTAGAATTGAGTTAAAATAACAAGTTATGCTGGTTCAAATAATATACCAAACAAACGTTCATTAGTATTTAGAATTGCTTTTGCTATCTTGTTCATATATTCATGCACAGAACCAGGTGCACTATTTTTCTTTTAACTTCCTTAAATATTTGCAACGTTTTGCTTCTATACTTCTCAAAGCTAATGAGGTTTTCTTTTATTGGATATTTTGCAATTTTCTTAGAATTGGGTAGCATTTTTTACAGCTTTTCTACATCAATCATCAAACGATGGTTTACTGCGTTTTACAGAAGGTTATGTTTTGAGCATGTTTTCCTTTGCTGCTGATAATAATGTATTACTAACGTGTGTGGTACGATCTTTATTTTGGTTGTTTGATTATGGAATCAATTTGTAATGTTCATAACTTCTTAAATTTTTCCTAATTGGCTTTTTTGAAATCCCAATATGATATTTTTACGTCAGTTTGAGATGTAAAGACGTTATTCTAAGAAAATCGGGAAATGGTTGTTTTGGACTTTCCAGTTATAATTTAGGAATAGCTTAAAACGACATATTGTACAATATGTGACTGTTGCTGAATATGTTTACGTTGTTATTTTTGCAGAATATGTGTATAGACTCTATTATTTTTACTTTTTTCTCCGGTTTTCTTGCTTCCTCATATTTCATTATGGTTGTTAAAGTTCCCCATTATAATGAAATATTTGGACAGTTGTTTAATTAATTCACTTAGTTCTGATTCTTCGAGTTCTTTATTGCTGATATATATGTATTGGGCACACTTTTATACTTTTATGAAAAGATGCTGATATAGCGACTTCTTGCATATTTGTATTTCATTGTGTGAGATATTTTTAATGATTACTTATTATCTACATCTTTGAGTTTAATTTCTTGAAGGCAAACAATTGCTGGATAGTGGTTTATAATGTTCACAATAGTTGGCCCATATTTTTCTGATATTCCAATTATTTATGGGTTTTCATTTTAATTGTATTGTCTGTGAAACTTATATTCGCCTTTCTCGGTTTTCTTGCTTCCCTATTTTTATTATGGTTGTTCAAATCACTTATTATGATGAAGTATCTTGGCAGTTGTTCAATTGACTGCCTTGTTTTAATTCTTTCAATTGTCATTTGCTAGTATCTATAATAAGCACAATGTGATAGTTTTATGAAAAATGCCAATATGGTGACTTTTTGCATATTTGTATTTAATTTAATTAATTGATTTAATGGGATATTAATTTTATAATTTTATTACCCACATTTTTCAGTTGAGTTTCTTGAAGACAAACAATTACTGGACAGTAATTTTTTTGTATGGTGGTCTTAGAGGTTTTTTCTGTGGTTATTTTCATCTTGGGATGTGTGTTTTTCTTGCTATGTTTATTTTTTTTGTTTTAGAAATTGTGTTTCTATCTAGTTATTTTTGTTTGATCTCTTCTCTATATTTATAAAATGGAGACGATTTTTTCCTCCCTAGAAAAAAAAAAATTCTAGCAATAGAAACACAGCCGACAGATACAAATTCAATAGTCACACTAACTGCAAATATCTGCTGCATGTTTTCTGGATATTACCCATCGATTTTATTCAATATTGTAGATTCCTATAATATTTCTGAGTACATTCACTCTCCCCAACAAATCATATTCACAGGTAGTAGCAGGATACTTTTTCAGTCATTATTTTCTACTCTTACTCTCCTTGATGAGACCGGGAACTTTGATACATTTTTCAAAACTATTTCATATATGGTAGACATTACATATTTTCTTAATATCTGTGCTATATCCATGTGTTTATCAGTCAACAAATAAGTACTTATACAGAATACGGACATTGCTAAAATAATAATGTTATTATTTATAAACCCATTGTTAATATAGGAGATCAGAGCTCTTTGTAAATAGTATGTACTTTCAACTAACATTTTAATAAACAAACAATATTGTATGAAGTTAAATTTAACTTGAACATCATATCTAAAACAATAGCATGGTTCGTATTCTGCATAAGTACAAAAATCGCCTCAAAACAGCGGTAATCAACTAAAAATAGTAGTGCTTGTCAATGCCCACCCCTGTCATGAGTCAGAGTAACCATCTTAAAAGAGAACTGATCAACAGTTACTGTCATAACCGCAAGTGGAGGACAGTGGCCACTACTGGATGAAAATGCCCAATAATTGAAGACAGGCAATTTCATTTCAGAGCAGTCTAATGGGGACTGACACCAATTATGACTGGTAGTGACCGATAGTTGCAGAGAAAACTAGTGCCCGCTAGTAAATGCAAGAAACAGTCTCAAAACGCTCCTAAACACCAGTGACGACCAGTACTCACAATTGAAGACAGAGAATTTCATTTTAGAGCAGTCCAATGGAGTCCAATACTAGTGATGGCTGCCAGTAAATACCAGGAATCAACAGTGATAGTTGTAAAGGTAGCCAGTGTCCAACAATAAACACAATCGCCTCAAAATACATTAGCACTAGTGATCATCAGTGCCTACCATAGGTATCCAGTGACAGCTAATGGATGCCAGTGACCAACAATGCCCAACAGTTGAAGATAGACGATTTCAATTCAGAGCAATCCAATGGAAGTCGACGCTAATCATTGTCACCAGTGACTGACAGTTGCAAAAACAGCTAGTAAATGCCAATACCCAAAAGTAACCGCCCCAAATTAGCACTGATCGCCAGTAACCACCAGTGTTGACAATGACAGCCAGTAAATTTCACTAGTTGCTACTGCCAGGCAATGCCCAACAGTGGAAGGTAGATGATTTTTTTTTGGTTACAGATGCCAGTGCCCACTTTCTAGGGCCAACAGTGGCCCTCACTAACAACAATAGTTTTATTTGTTTTGTGAGGGAGGTTCTTTATTGAATCTCTTCTGGCTTTGTGCCATACTTCAACCAGGCAATGCTAGTACATGGGTTCTGTTCATTATTTATATGAGATAGATTAAAGCAATTGGGATGATGTTGGCTGTATTTTTGTTAGAAGTGTATCTGTTTCTGGTTTTATTTCTGTAGTTAACTGTATGAGTAGTATTTTTTTAATTGTTTATTGAGGAAATTAGTCTTCATGTTTATAAAGTGTGTCAATCGCTTTATTGCAGATTAGTAAAATATCAATATTTCACTAAATATATGTCACAAAAAATAAAATTGTATAATAAAATGACTGCTTTAAGGTTAGTTATTTCCCAAAATTTTATTCAAATTCATGTGATATTCACAAAGTTATGACATTTTTGTCTTTATCAAGGAATTTCCACTGTCCATCGCTTTATTGCAAATCTCTATAAATGTTGTATTAGGGCAAAAATACAATGTCTAATCATGAAAACGTTACTTTTTATTATATTTTTCTGTTAAAGAATAATAAACTAAAGCACATTCTAGGTGCTAAGCCTCAAATAAATTAATTATTTTTCACCATATCCAACAATTTTTTGAAATAACTTTAAATAACCTTTTGTCCACCAAAGAAGTCAATACTAGACATTTAAAAATTTTCACACTGACGTCTGATAGTTTAAATTCGTTACATTGTTTATCAACCATGGCCGCATATGTTGCAAAGTCATCTTTGTCGTTTTTAACCAAATTCAAACATTTCCATAGTTTATAGAACATTTTAAACTTTTGGGCTAAAAAGTTCAGTAAGAAGCTCCACGATATCGGCAAAAGATAGCTCCGAAGTTTAACGTGGCAAAATAAAAACCCCAAATTTATGTTCAACGGTCTCCAATTTGCATAATTGCAAACAAACTTTTTTCTGGTCGGACCGGTCTATAGACTAAAAAAAGTCCTCATTTCTTCGGTAGTAAGCTGAAAATGACTTAACTTCTTCTGGTATATAGCAGTTGTCAATCGCATTCCATATAGAGGCTTGTGAAAATAAGGTATTATTCTCAGTGAACACATTATATGTTACGACTTGAGCAAGTAACTCCTCCAGATGCTGTTTCCACTCAAATAACTGTTTTTTTTGTAGTTGTTCTCGCTTTTCGTCTGTATGTTGTTAATGTTTGAATAATTGTTGTTGTTGAATTTGTAATTATTCCCAAACATACAAAAAACGAACACGGCAGCCCTAATTCACTACGGCAGTGCGATCGACACATATTGTTATGCATCATCTATTCCATTTAAACTTACCCATCTTGCTATAAATTATGTAATCACTTTAAAATTACACATGCCATTTCCCATTTCTTACATTACAATTATTTACATATTGTTAAATTTAAAACAATTACATCATAGCTTTTTATACGTCACACCCGGTTTTAGCATCCTATATATACCTCAATTAGATTTAAACCAACTAGAAAACATTAAAAAATAATTAGCAACACATACAATATACTCCACATTTTCTTGTATTTTTCGTTTCCTTATATAATTTTTGATACCTCTGGTGGGGAAGGGGGGGGTGATATTCATTATTTATAAATTACATGTTTTTCTTTTTTTTTCATTTATAAAACTTTCGATATCTGATTATTTCAGTTATATTTATTTATTTTGTTTTTTAGGGGGCTTTGTATTTATTTTGTTTTTGCAGATAGAAACGAAAAACCTTCATTTGTTTTGGGTGTGTTTTTGGGGGGTTATTTAAAATATTCTTCGATTTAAACAATTACGTTGCAGATTTCTTTACATCATATCAGGTTTCACTATCCTATATTTATCTCGATTACATTCTAACCAACGAAGCCACATTTCTTGTCTTTTTACTTTCTATTTTTTTGTGGAGGGAGGGGTCATTTGTTTAAAAATCATTTTCTTTCTTTAAAGATTGTAATGCAGGGTATGGGGCAGCATAACCAGCTGCCAACATTCCCCTGCTTTTTACTAAAGTCAACCGAGAGCTCTTTTTAGTATCCTCGTTGTTCCCTTAAGTGTAATTGTCTGGATTTCTTTTGCACTTTGTTCACCAGGAATATTAGTTAGGTAGGACTTCAGGTTCTTCTTCATAAGCCCTGTAGCACCTATAATAACTGGTATGTGGAATGGTTGATATCTCCCTATGCTAACGTGTCTCGCCCCCCATTTTTATAAACACAGCGAATTCAACAAGGGCTTGCGTTCTTTCTTGATTTTGTTTTAATAGTAAAAAAAAAAATATGACGTTATTTCAATTTTTTCACTGTGGACCAGTGGATAAAGGAGCAGAGTCAAAATATAGGGGTTTCAGGTTTGCGCCAATATAACATAGTCTTTTTTCTTCTTTTCTTTTGATGGAGAATGTTTTAACATTGAAAAAGAGTTATGTACTCATTCTACATTCTGATAAGTGAAATTATTGTAGTAATTGATAAAAACAATATTCAAGAATAAATACACTTAAGAAGTTTTATTTCATTTCATTAGGATCGGATTACATATTTTACTTCTTAAATAAAATTTTTGCTTCTTAATAAAACTTTGAGACCAACTATTTTTAAGCATGGAGGGCGGTAATTAACCAGTCAACATTACCACATCTTCAACAACTAAATGGATGTTTTTTGTTTTTTTCCCCTCTCTTCACCCGCCATGCTTACTGCGTCAATTTTTTTTTGCTTCCCTCCCCTTGCTGCTATTTATTTATTTTTTTTTTTTACGGCTGGGAGTTGATCGATATTCTCTCCAACCGTCTTTGACATTCTTACCATGAGGAGTTGGGAATGTCTATTCTGAATGTCGTTTGTAACATTGAGGAGGTTAGGGGTTGGGCAGCAACAACAGCAACCGTACTTTAACTTTCTTCGAAAGGGGAGCACGCTTCTATCGAGCAACACCAGTTAGCGGGTACTGCTGATAATTTTTAACCAATCAAATGTTACTCAACTTCACCCAACAATTATTTTATTTTTGACAATCAATCATGTTAAGTTTTTTTTTCAGCCAAGTGCGTGTTCATGTCAAGTGCACCTATTTCTGTTAAATGATCTTCCAGTACATCTGACTTTGATATTTAACATTTCCAATCAGCAAGTATTTTATGTTTGAGAAACACCAAACTTGTTTTACTGACCTGATGCATGTCTATACCAATTGATCCTAGTTCTGTTAGGTAACCTTTTTTAACATTACTCATTATTCTATTTTCCAAAATGTTTATACATGAACATTTTCATTGTATCTCTCTCTTTACCACCCCCAACAGATTGCAATAAAATAATTAAAGAATATCAACTAATGTGTGCTCTGTAATAATCTATTATATAAAAGTGAAAATGTGTGTGTGTTTCTGTGTGTGCGCGCTTTTATTGTATGTCCGGCAAAGGTTTTTTTCGAGTGAGGAGTGCTCGGGAGGGTTACTGTTTCTTAGAACTTTTTATATACTCCCTAGATTATAATATCTATGATTTACGAAAGGAGGTCATGTCTATCTCTTATTTGAGCGACTTTGACATGCTATTTTTGTGCTATTTTTGACTCTCCATGTATTTGTTTGGCTTTTCCGTATATATAAGCGAAACTGAATCCATAGCAAAGGAAGCTTTCTGGCATGTGTGCCAGGGACGTCCATAAAGCAATGAGCTTTGATTAATGCGGGCAAAACCCGTCATATCAGACAATCGATATTCATTTGGTGACTCCCCCTTTTATAGGGAGCTGGCTTTACAACAAGATGTTGGGTAAACAAACAAATATGCAAAAAACTGGCTTGCAGCCAAACATAAGTGCGGCATTACATTTCTCTATGGCGTGATGTTTTACCTTATTAAATTTATGCACCTGCCACTTAACCTTTTACTCATTAAATTTCAACCATTCTCACTTCGGCTACCCTCGTAGCATCGTGGTAAGTTATCAGGCTACCACTTTCGGTTCCACCATCGCTTTAAGGCTTCAGGTTCGAGCCTACATGTTTGCCAAAACTCCCCCCCCCCCACAACCACTAGCAAACACTCGGGCAATGCTGGGACCTGCCCCGCTAGTCTATATATATAAAAGACAAAATGTCGGCGTGTGTTTTTATATGTCCAGTAAAAGCTTCTTTTACAAGGTTTTATTGGGGGCAGGGGAGGGTTACTATTCTTTAAAACTTTTTATATACTCCCTAGATTATAAATCTACAATTTGTGAAGGGACGTCGTATCTAGATTTATTTTGATCGACTTTTATAAAATTCACATTATTCCATCCTCTCGCGTGTTTGTTTGGGCTTTCCGTATAAAAGTGAAACTAATCAAAAGCGAATACTGACTTTTCATGCCGGGATGCCCAGAAAGCAATTAGCGTTGATCAGTATTGAGAAAACCCATCATATCAGACAATTGCTATTCATTTGGACACTACTTTTTTGTGGGGAGCTGGTTTCCCAACATCGTGGGGAAATGAAACGGCAGAAAGCTTAACTAGCCTCCAGCCAACGTTCGTTTCTGCAAGTCAACTTTTTCATTGACATCGCTAAATTTCAATGTTTTTCACTTCCTATGGTCTTGCAGTGGTAAGATCTCACATTTTCTTTCACTTTCTTTTCCGCCTAAGGGTTTGTCATGGGTTCGAATTTTGTTTTTCTTTTACACCTACAAACACCTGGGCAATGCTGGGTAACTGCTAGTAATAAAATAAAATAGAATGAAAAGAAAAAGAAATGATAAAGTTTCTGAGGTCCATTTTTATATGCTAATAAATAAAAGATAACAACAAAAAAGAAAATAGAAGTGATCCTTAGTATTTAGTTCAGGTTCCTTCTTCTCCAGGCTATATCATATAAAAGTAAACATCCTGATGCATGACTGTCTGATCACTGGCGCTAATTGCTAAACTGATATCTAGTAAATGATATTTGACAAATCCACATGTGTTTATGCTCAAGTTTTATGTTTACATGTAATTTATCTTCCAATTTCAAGCATACTATGCACTCAGGCTATTATCATGTGTAGTACATGTTGTTAACAGTCTGACCCATGGAAAAGAAAATCATAGGGTCTTAATTTTTTTTCAAGATGGTGGATATGCAGCTTAACAATAGGACTAGTTGTATCAGCTTAAATATCACAATTAAAATGTTGTAAATTCCTACTCTATCATGAAATTTCCACTTACCTCCCTTCAGATCAGTATAAAACTTATCAAAGGGTATTTCTCTCTTTTATTTAGCAATTTTCAACATCGATATGTTAATTTGTTTTTCCATTAAATGAAATCTATTTGTTCTTCATCCAGCAATTTATCATTGTAACTAGTAATCCTGTAATCAGTCTGATGCATCTTATTATGCCAATTAAGCCCATGCGACTCCTTACGTAACTATGAATCCTCCAGACCTCTCTGAAAATCTACTGTTATATTCCTAAATACTTAGGAAATAAAGACAAACGTGAGTTACACCGAGTGGTATGTGTAATGGGGTTTATTTATAATACAGAAACGTAAGGCTGCTCGCCTAAGGTAAATAGAAGTACATAGTAACAAGTATGGGGAAGAAAGTCTGATAATCAACACGTAAGACTATCCGTCTTACTGCGACTGCTTGTCTGCTGCTGTCTGCCGCTGTCTGCCAAACAGTCCAATATATATATACAGTTTGTAACCCGTGTATAGCCAGTTATGTTCCTTCACAAAAAAAGTATTGAATAATTTTTCTTATTTTATTAAATGATTAAATAATCTAGAAAAAAAGTTAACAAATATTTTTCAATGAAAGATAAAAGATCTACCTGTAGTTGGTATAGTGGTAGGTATTGTAGTTGGTATAGTGGTAGGTATTGTAGTTGGTATAGTGGTAGGTATGGTAGTTGGTATAGTGGTAGGTATGGTAGTTGGTATTGTGGTAGGCACTGTAGTTGGTATTGTAGTAGGCACTGTAGTTGGTATTGTGATAGGTATTGTAGTTAGTATAATAGTAGGCACGGTGGTTGGTGCGGTAGTAGGTATGGTAGTTGGTATAGTAGTAGATATGGTATTGTGATAGGTATTGTAGTTAGTGTTGTGTTAGGTATGGTATTTTGTATTGTAGGTATGATAATTGCCATTATTGTAGGTATGGTAGTTGGAATTGTGGTAAGCGCGGTAGTTTGTATTATGGTAGACACAGTGGTAGGTATGGTAGTCGGTATAGTTGTTGGAACAATAGTAGGAACAGTGTGATTAATATTGTAGTTGGAAAAAAAGTTATCGCAAAGATTGTAATATTTTATCAACATAATGTAAATGTAAATCTTTTAAAATATTTAAACATTATAGATATATATATATTTTGATAAGATATACAAGTGATTTTAATGACATATGTAACTTGATTAAATTATCTTAAAAAATGTTAATATTTTCTTAAAGAAATTAATTAAGAGAAATGGTATAAGAGTCAGGGTCAATGACATATATTCATTGAGAAAATTATTATTCCAAAAGATATATTTTATTACAAGAAATTAGCAGTAAAGGAGAAGTGATGGATATGGAGGAGAGAGGGGTATCACTGAGTGAAACAGAAAAAAGTGTATATATATATATATATATATTATGGAATAAGCGGACATCAGTAGATGTTAGCATATATTGATTTGTTTGGTAGTTAATAACTTAATAACAGATAAGAAGCAATTTTTTATCTAAAATTATTTTTCATTGCCTCAGAGATGCGTGTTTTTTTTTGTTTTTTTTTTACATGGGTGTCACCACTTATCAAGGCCCAGAGGCCACTCGAGGATAAGGGTTAATAGGTATACATTAATCATTGTGATTTTAGCATAGTAAACAGTGGGAATTTTGTAACTTGGATTACTTAGGGGGACGATTCAATTAGAACTTGTTCACATTGAACTTTTTCTGTTTTTTTTTTTCATAGGTATCAACACATTATCAAGGCCAAGAGGCCACTCAAGGATAAGGGTTAAAGAGTGTACAGTAGAAATTGGACAATATAATAATCATTAGTAATGAAAATTTGTTAAATTTGATAACTTATATGGAACGGCTCATCAAGAACTTATTTACGTTAGACTTGAAGACAACCATATTGTAGTCAGCCGGAAAGCAGGAAAACGGAAGACAATTCCACAGGCGTGCAGTTCTAAGAAAAAAGCTTTGTTCATGGAATCTACGTTCAGGTTTAGGCACAGATAAAGAGTGGGGGGAATTATTGATAGTGTTTACAGCTAGACGAGTGTTTCTTGTGAAAGTTTTGCGAGGGGGGACCATAGATTGAAGCTCAGTCGAACACTTTCCATGAAAATAACGATACATCAGAGACAAACTCGCAACATCTCTACTGTGAGATAGAGGTTGTAAGGAAGAGAAAAGGACATCTCCTACGAGGCTACAAAGTCTATTTTGAACTCTATCAAGGCAGGACAAGTCCTTTCTAGCAGCTCCTGCCCAGATGTGGCAACAGTATTCCACCCTTGGACGTACCTGGCTCTTATATAGATAGAGAATTGCATCAGCAGTGAGATATCTACTGGATCGATAGAAAGATCTCACCATTTTTCCAGCGGCCTTGGCAACAGATTTGATGTACGTGTTCCATTTAAGATCAGGAGTAATGGTCAAGCCCAGAAGCTTGTCAAAACTTGAGGCCTCCTCAAGACGAGAGCCATTCATTTCAATTGATGCCAGATGGGGATCAGAATGTTGATGATGTAAAGAGAGAAGCTTGGTTTTAGATGCATTAAAAGTAACCAGTCACTCCTTTCCCCATTGTACTACATGCTCAAGATCAGAGGAGAGAGAATTGGAGAGAACTTGGTCGTTTACTGTCTTAGATGTGCTACCATAAATGGTAGTGTCGTCAGCATAAATGTCTACAAATGATGTAAGGATGTGATTTGGAAGATCGTTAATGTAGATCAGGAAAAGAGTTGGGCCCAGGATGGACCCCTGAGGGACACCGGCATTATTACTGTGGGCTTCTGATTTTTGTCCCTCAACTATGAACCTATCAGAAAGAAATGATTTAATAATTGAAAGACATTTCCAGCTATACCATAGCTAGAGATCTTATGAAGTAAACCTTTATGCCATACCCTATCAAAGGCCTTAGATATGTCAAGAGCAATTGCCCTAGAAAGGTTGCCTCCGTCGAGAGATTTGCTAATCCTATGAGATATAACTGTAAGCACATCTGCTGCAGATCTAGCAGAACGGAAACCATATTGAGTGTCACTAAGAAGGTTATTTTTGTTGAGATGGTTGATTACTTCTGTATTTAACACAGATTCCAGCAACTTACTTATGACGCACAGGAGACTTATTGGCCTGTACTGAGAGGGGGATGAGCGGTCACCTGAATTCTTAAATACAGGGCATACTGATGAAATTTTCCAGGGAGATGGCAAACTATTATCCTTAAGACAACGTTTAAATACTTTTGTAAGTATAGGCGCTAGTTCAGGTTGAAGTTTTTTGAGTAATATAATTGGAATACAGTCGTGTATTTCAATATTGTGATGAAACGTTTATAATTAATGTTTTTTCTATGTTGCTTGTGTGATTCACAATTCCATATAATCAGACGTCTTCTACAGGTTTTAATGTCTAAAAGGCATTGCTAGCAAATTGTAAGATGAACATAAATGCTACCTTTAATAACTGTTTATTTTATGATTCTGCCTGGCACACATGTTGTATCATTAATATGGCAAAACATATGAAAATCGTGTCCACATAAAGAATAAAATATTCCAAACACGTCTGCAGCTATTTATAAATTAAATAGTAAATAATTTTACTTTAACAGAAACTATCCAGATTTATCTTTATTAATAATATATTTATCCTTGTTTTTTTACACATAGTCAGTCTCTCCGTTCTTCCCTTTTTCTGTGACATTCACATAAACTCTAACATATTTCTAGTTTGTTCACTATATTCACTGCACTAGCAAAAAAAACAACAAAAAAAAAAAACAAAAGAAGAAATAAAGAAAATTCAGTACATTTGGTTAGTTTTCACTTCAGAATAATACATAGTCATAACTATTGGCCATTTGCCATATATATTTCCAACTCTTGGCCATTTGCCAGATATATTTCCTGGCTATACTATAAGTACTTTACAAATTTTTAATGAATCTCAATTAAATAAGAAATGATAAAGTAAACCGAAATTCCACTTTTAAGTTCAACTTTTTGGCCATGTGGTACTGGTACATTTAATATGAAAATCCTGGTGGCAACTTTCTATGATAGTGGTTCTTTAACTTTCCAGGGATCATAGCACACTGCAGCTATACACCACATTTTATTTAAATATTATTTTTACTCAGTTAAAAAGAACAAGATGGAAATAATAATGGAACTGTCTGTTTAAAACTATGCAGGTAGAGACTTTTGGTTCCATGACTTAACAGAGTTTAATTTTGAAATATTAAACTAAATCTACAAAACATTTTTAATAAGAAAAATATCGAAGAACTAACAGATGTATTTGGCGTTGTCTGGCATTAAATGTAACGTTAGATTTCTAAAAAAAAAAAAGAAGTAAAAAACGGAAAGAAAGTGAGACATGTGCGTACAAGTATTATGTTTTTTCTAAACAGTTAACTTCTTGTAAGTAAAAACAAGAAAAATACTTGAGCTGAGATTGAAATCAAAACCTAAAGTCAGTGAGTCAAGTATAATAACAATTAGATCAGCTTGCTGCAATCTTTAAAAGTGTTTTCAAACCTACTTATTTTTAACGTAAGGAAGCTGTCATGTGAACGATTCACGCATGTGCAGTCGTGAAATAGTTGACAAATAAAAATCCGATGACCACCCCCCCAAGTACTAATTTTTCCATTTTGACCCCCTTAGCAACCCATTTGTCCATTTGTATGTATTCGATTCACTCCTAAACTAATTAACCGATCATTGTGCATTATAATTATGTTTATATGTTTGTATATTTCTATGGATTCACTCCTAAAATAATTAAGCGAATATTATCAATGATTAGTATACGTATATACTTATATATTTGTATGTATTGGATTCACTCCTATACTAATTATCTGATCATAATAAATTTAATGTATTATATATGTTTGTATATTTGTATAGTCATATGCCAAAAACCACATACAATGATCACTTTTTAATGTATTTATGTGTAGAAGAAATTCTATCAAAGTAATAAGGTACTTATGTAGTATAGTACTCATGAAAAAGCAAAGAAAATCTTACATGTGACATACATGAAAGTTATTAAAACCAAATATCCTGTTTAATATTCGAGTAGTATGACTTACATATGAGAAATAAGGTGCTTCCTCACTATAGCACCCAGATAACAAAATAAACAAATTCTTACCCATGGCGTACAGAAAATATATCACAACAGAAAATTATATAAACGTATAGAGTTCTTTCATTTTTACATTAGAAAAAAGGTACTTGTACAGTATCCTAACTAAGAAATAAGGTACTTGTACAGTATAGTACCCATATAAAAAACAAAGAAAATCTTACCTGTGGCGTACATAAAGGTAATCTAAACCGAAAAATAATATATTCGAGTAGTATGACATTTATATAAGAAATAAGGTGCTTTATTATAGCACTCTATTATAAAAACAAACTCTCACCTATGACATACGGAAATGTTCGCCCAACAGAAAATTATGTAAAGTCATCGAGTAGTTTCATCTATATATTATAAATAAGGTACTTGCACATTATCTTACCCAAGAAATAAGGTGCTTGTGTAGTATAGTACTCATATGAAAAACAAATAAAATCCTACCTGTGACGTGCATAAAAGTGATTAAAACCGAAAATCGCATTATATATTCAAATAGCATGACTTTTAAATGAGAAATAAGGTGCTTCTTCACTATAACAATAGATGAAAAAACAAACAAATTCTTACTCTAGACGCACAGAAAATTTAGCACAACAGAAAATTACTTATAAGTATCGAGTTTTTACATTTTTAAGTTAGAAAAAATGGTACTTCTACAGTATTTGTAGGGAAGTTAACAGAAACTCAAACAGCACCAGTGCTTCCATTTTTGCAAGAGCTAGAATCGCTCCAAGGTCCAGGCAGGCCTGATGTAATATGCTGAATGAGATGGCAAGGAACATCAAAACTATTCCAAGGCCTCCATTGAGCAAACAACATAGGGAAAAACGAATGGCTTGGCCACAGAATTAAAATTCATAATGATCGGTTAATTGCTTAAGGAGTGGATCTAATACATAAATATACAAGCATATAAACATAATTATAATGCACAATGATCAGTTAATTAGTTTAGGAGTGAATCGAATACATACAAATATATAACATATACACATAATTAAAATTAATAATGATCGGTTAATTAGTTTAGGAGGGAATCCAATACATACAAATATATAAACATATACACATAATTAAAATTCATAATGATCGGTTAATTGCTTAAGGAGTGGATCCAATACATACAAATATACAAACATATACACATAATTAAAATACATAATGATCGGTTAATTAGTGTAGAACTGAATCCAATGCATACAAATATATAAATATATACACATAATTAAAATTCATAATGATCGGGTAATTAGTTTAGGAGTAAATCCAATACAAATGCCATTACTTGATCTAGTTACGTGATTTTTTGGAATGTAACAAATAAGCCGATATATCATATATATATATTTGAATATGACATTTTCGTTACGTAAAGCAAAAACATTCCTTCATTTTTTTTTTAATAAAAGTGTTATTGTGTATTCATTATATAACATTTAAAAATCAAGAATATCGAAATGTAAAAAAAAAAGAAAGAAAAGAAATGATGGGGATTGAAACCGCAACACTTGTGCAAGTAATCGGTCGTTAGCCGCTGCACCAAAGAGACAATCGCTTTCAAACCGTTGTGAAATATCTTAATAAATACATTTCTCTTTTACTCGATGTAACATATGAGCATAATGACGCCATTGTTCTACGCTCGTCAAGGTGTTATTGCTTTCAAGTTTGAACCCTTTTTGAAGCCCTTAGCAATTATCTTACTCGATTAAATCCCCTAATAAAATTATGCACCAAAAATGCAATCTTTTGAGCTATTGCACATCGTCTAACGGTCATCCGTCTAGGAGAAGATACAAATTAAAAAACGGACACACACACACATAGTGAGATTTATATATTAGATTACTGAAGCATCCGTCACAAAAGTAATGTCTAATGATGGATTGTAGTGTATCAGCAATAGACCAGAACTAAGAAGTGTTTTTTAGTAGAGGTATCGGAATTACAAATTAGTATATAAATGAAGTATATATATTTCAACACTACTTTGCCCTCAACAACGACCTCAAAACTTTGGATAACATCTCAACTCCTTTGCTTAAGAACTTTCACTCATTGTAATTTTTTTTCCTTATTGTTGTATATTCATGTTATTTTATTTCATTTTTTTATTTTATATTTTACTTGGCTTTTTTACTTATGTTTTATATTTATTTTTTTATTCTTTTGTATTTAATAACTTTGTACTTCTTATACCTTTATTATTATTTTGTAATTTTATACTTTTTATCCCACATTCCTTTGTATTTTTAACCCCCCTATTCTATCATTTATTTATCCTCTATCTTATTCACTTACAATTTTTATTTTATCCTTTAAAATTTACCCTCTTACCTTTATTCCTTTATTATATACATTATTTCTAATAATTTATACTTCATTTAAATACTAAGCTGTAATTCCGATACCTTACTAATATATACTAACCTAGCCTAAATCCCCTATTTCAAGTAAACCTCCTTCGATAGTTATAACCCATTAATACATATAATTAAACATTCTCTTTCAACCACTTATTCTATATTCTTCCCGAGAGTTTAGATGCATATATGCACACATATATTAAACCCACCATGGCATATGTGGTATAAACCTACCTACATTATATAATAAAAACTATATTCCTCCTATATCATAGAGATCACTTTAGTTCTCTCATTCCCTACCAAAACAGTCTCAATATTTTATCGCACACATTTTACTTCTAATGTAGCTATTGCTAGACGTTGCATCCCTAATATGTTACCTAGCATTTCTCCATTTTGATGAGAAACATTAGACTTCGAAATACCATGGTATAAGGAGTTTTACTTATCCTACACTTCTAATAGATGTATAATCTTTATTGAATAAACGAATAAATCTATATACATTAGTATATATTTTTATATTGTTTTTTTATTTCATTCATACTACCCCCCCTCTCTCTCTCTCTATATATATATATATATATATTTATATACATAAATGTCTATATATATATATATGTATATATGTGTATATATATATGTATATATATATATGTATGTATATATATATATATATATAGATAGATATATGTATAGATGTATGTACATGTGTATGAATATATATATATATATATATATATATATATATATATATGTATATATATATATGTGTGTATGTAAGTTTGGTGGTTAAATTTTAAATTCTGAAAAAGCAACAACATATAGACCCATATATTTGAATTAAGAATTTATTGTTTGACAAAAGGAATATATAGAAGGGGTTATGTTAATTTCCTTAATCCATGGATTTTCAATAATGGCTCATAACATCAGAGGAAATGAAAGCAAAATGTTCAGCTGTGAGTGGACGCTTATTTTGCTTTTCAGCACAAATATTGAAAATAGTTTTTTTAGTGGTTATGGATAATTATATGGAAAAAATTATACAAAAAGAGAATTTGATACAACCTGGGAAATCAGAAGGAGTACAATGTCCTTCGGGATTATAAATCAAGGTGGGCAGAAAATAGGTCCAGAGGAGAAAGTAATCTTCCCATATAACAAAAGCATATTGCTCCTTATTGAATTTTCGAAAGGTATACGAGGCAGCCTTATTCGTTGGTGTGTTGAGTGTAGGCCAAAAGCTTTCTCAGTGTTGACAAAGTGTATCCGATGTTGGGTAGATATATCATTCCATTGTAATTATCCCCGTGAGTAATAGAATTTGAACATTGAATTATGTATGCATGGTCTGAAATTTTGAAATGCTAGGAGGGTTATTTATTTAAGTGAGTTTAAGGTTGGGTTCTTTTAATTTTGAGTGTATATTTAAAGGTAACTTGATGAACTGAGATACAGTTAGTTCAATATGCTTGTTGTCATAGTGTGGTCTGGTTTAATTACGTTTATTTAAAATTTATTTAAAATGTATATTTCTGTTTAGAGGCGATCTATAGATGAGTTTGTTTTGCTGTTCGTTGGGTTTGAATCGATGTTTGAGTGAGTGCTTTATATACTGTGGTTAATTAGCTGTTTTTATAATGGGGATATTTGATTTACATGCGGGGCTGGGTGTGGGTTTGACCAAACGTGGTTGAATTTAACTATTTATATAATAATTATAGTAATAAGTCTGCAATGACAGATGCCACATACGAATTTATTTCATTTAAACTTTTACCCACCATCTTATGTAACTTATAAACGCCGTTACAGACACATTTATTAGATATAATAAAATCTTATCTAATTGCTTAGGAGTGACATCATCACCAAGACCTAAGACAAGGGGATTACCAAGAGCTAAAGACAAAGTAGCTCATATTTCCCCCTCTAACTGAAAAGTCCTCCCACGCTCCTAAACAGGACTGGATACTTCCATAACCATTATAACTATATTGCTCTTAAACCCACATTAGCTGGATTGCACACTCATACACTTACAACTACCAGTACACTTTGCTATTCAAAAGTACCGATTTCTTCCCCATAACAATCCGGCTATTTTCATTGCCTGCAACGATGCCATTCTATTATTCTAGATTATACACAAACATACAAAAAACGAACACGGCAGTCCTAATTCACTATGGCAGTTCAATAGACACATATTGTTATGCATCATCTATTCCATTTAAACTTACACATCTTGCTATAAATTATTTAATCACTTTAAAATTACACATGCCATTTCCCATTTCTTACATTACAATTATTTACATATTGTTAAATTTAAAACAATTACATCATAGCTTTCTATACATCAAATCCTGTTTTAGCATCCTATATTTACCTCAATTGGATTTAAACCAACTAGAAAACATGAAAAAATAATTGGCAACACATACAATATACTCCCCATTTTCTTGTATTTTTCGTTTCCTTATATACTTTTTGATACATCTGGTGGGGAAGGGGGGGTGATATTCATTATTTATAAATTACATGTTTTTCTTTTTTTTTTTTCATTTATAAAACTTTCGATATCTGATTATTTCAGTTACATTTATTTATTTTGTTTTTTAGGGGGCTTTGTATTTGTTTTGTTTTTGCAGATAGAAATGAAAAACCTTCATTTGTTTTGGGTGTGTTTTTGGGGGGTTATTAAAGATATTCTTAGATTAAAACAATTACGTTGCAAATTTCGGTACTCCTGCAGTATTTTACCCACCGATTTCACGATCTTAGCCGAGGGTTGATCGACATCCGTCGGAAAACGCCGGAACATGGCGAGCGGTATGATACTCTATCAGCCAATCAGGGCGCTTCAAACGAACGCGCAGCAGACGAATAATTTTCATTGGAATTACACACATAGCGTTTCATTTCAGTTATTTTATTGTTCAAAGTAAAAATACACAGCCTTTCATTTCAGCTATTTAATTTAGCGATAAAAAACCCAAAAAAACCGGGAGCTGTTGGAAACATATGTATGCGAATTTATGTGGAGACAAAAATTTGGACACAACCCTTTTGTCTCCATAATAAATCAAATCGCGGAAGGCTACCCGGTTTGGGAAGGAGCTTCTTTCCACATCCTCTGAAAACCCTTTGCTCCCTACTTTGCCTCTCTACAGTCAGTAGAAAATCTTCCAGTCGGAAGTAAAGATAAACAGTAATTGTTGCCCCCCCCCTACAAACATTACTGAAAAAAAGATAAACAAAAAAAAAACATTGTTGTTACTGTTTAATAACGTTTTGTTAAAAACAAACAAACAAAAAAAAAAAACATTGAAGTGTTTATTACTGTTGCTTACCCCCCCCCCAAAAAAAAAGCTATCGGAAAACAAAATGAACCAAAAAAAAAAAAAATATTCAACAAAATAAATTTATTTTACTTTAAAAAAAACTTACGGTAAGTGTTTGTGATTTATTTTATCCAAATTTTTTGTGAATAATTTTATCCATTTTGTTGTGTGTGTGTGTAATATCTTTTCCTTGTAATGTTGTTGCTATTCACATACTTTTAGCGTTCTTGCACCGTCGGCGTAGCTCCGAATTCTCGGCTTTCGTCGGCGTTAACGCCGAAAGCGTTCGTCAACGCTCGGCAAAGATCGTGAAATCGGTGGGTAAAATACTGCAGGAGTACCCAGATTTCTTTACATCATATCAGGTTTCACTATCCTATATTTATCTCGATTACATTCTAACCAACTAAGCCACATTTCTTGTCTTTTTACTTTCTATTTTTTTGTGGAGGGAGGGGTCATTTTTTTTTAAATCATTTTCTTTCTGTAAAGATTGTAATGCAGGGTATGGGGCAGCCAAACCAGCTGCCAACATTCCCTTGCTTTTTATTGAAATCAACCTGGAGCTCTTTTTAGTATCCTCGTTGTTCCCTTAAGTGTAATTGTCTGGATTTCTTTTGCACTTTGTTCACCAGGAATATTAGTTAGGTAGGACTTCAGGTTCTTCTTCATAAGCCCTGTAGCACTTATAATAACTGGTATGTGGAATGGTTGATATCTCTCTATGCTAACGTGTCCCCCCCCCCATTTTTATAAACACAGCGAATTCAACAAGGGATTGCGTTCTTTCTTGATTTTGTTTTAATAGTAAAAAAAAATATGACGTTATTTCAATTTCGTCACTGTGGACCAGTGGATAAAGGAGCAGAGTCAAAATATAGGGGTTTCAGGTTTGCACCAATGTAACATAGTCTTTTTTCTTCTTTTTTTTTGATGGAGAATGTTTAACATTGAAAAAGAGTTATGTACTTATTTTACATTCTACATTCCGATAAGTGAAATTATTGTAGTAATTGATAAGAACAATATTCAAGAATAAATACACTTAAGAAGTTTCATTCGGATTACATATTTTACTTCTTAAATAAAATTTCTGTTTCTTAATAAAACTTTGGGACCAACTATTTTTAAGTGTGGAGGGCGGTAATAAACCAGTTAACATTACCACTGCTTCAACACCTAATGGATATTTTTTTTTCCCCTCTCTTCACCCGATATGCTTACTGCTTACATTTTTTTTCTTCCCTCCCCTTGCTGCTATTTTTTTATTTATTTATTTTTATTTTTTTACGGCTGGGAGTTGATCAATACTCTCTCACACCGTCTTTGACATTCCTACCAGGAGGAGTTGTTATGTCTATTCAATGACCTTTGATAAATGCTGGCAAAACCCGTCATATCAGACAATCGATATTTATTTAGAGACTCCCCCTTTTATAGGGAGCTGGCTTTACCCCAAGATGTTGGGCAAACAAACAAATATGCAGAAACTGGCTTGCAGCCAAACTTAAGTGCGGCATTATATTTCTCTATGGCGTGATGTTTTACCTTATTAAATTTACGCACCTGCCACTTAACTTTTTAATCATTAAATTTCAACCATTCTCACTTCCACTACCCTCGTAGCATCGTGGTAAGTTATCAGGCTATCACTTTCGGTTCCTCCATCGCTTCAGGTTCGAGCGTACCAGCCTACCAAAACTCTCCCCACCCCCATCACAACCAATAAACACTCGGGCAATGCTGGGCATCCCCGCTAGTTTATATATATAAAAGACAAAATGTCGGAGTGCGTTTTTATATGTCCAGCAAAAGCTTTTTTTCACAAGGTTTTACGGGGGGCAGGGGAGGGTTACTATTCTTTAAAACTTTTTATATACTCCCTAGATTATAAATCTACAATTTGTGAAGGGACGTCGTATCTAGATTAATTTTGATCGACTTTTATAAAATTCACACTATTCTATCCTCTCGCGTGTTTGTTTGTGTTTTTCGTATAAAAGCTAAACTAATCAAAACCGAAGGCAGTTTCCTGACTTTTCGTGGCGGGACGGCCAGAAAGCAATTAGCGTTGATCAATGTTGGGGAAATCCCTCATATCAGACGATTGCTATTCATTTGGACACTCCCTTTTTGTGGGAAGCTTGTTTCCCAACATCGTGGGGAAATGAAATGGCAGAAAGCTTAACTGGCCTCCAGCCAACATTTGTTTTTGCAAGTGAACTTTTTCATTGACATCGCTAAATTTCAATGTTTTTCACTTCCTATGGTCTTGCAGTGGTAAGATCTCACATTTTCTTTCACTTTCTTTTCCGCCTAAGGGTTTGTCATGGGTTCGAATTTTGTTTTTCTTTTACACCTACAAACACCTGGGCAATACTGGGTAACTCTGCTAGTAATAAAATAAAATAGAATGAAAAGAAAAAGAAATGATAAAGTTTCTGAGGTCCATCTTCATTATGTCTTCAGCAGCAGGTTCTTATCAATATTTCTCTTTCTTTTTTTTTATATGCTAATAAATAAAAGATAACAACAAAAAGAAAATAAAAGTGATCCTTAGTTTTTAGTTCAGGTTCCCTCTTCTCCAGGCTATATCATATAAAAGTAAACATCCTGATGCATGACTGTCTGATCACTGGCGCTAATTGCTAAACTGATATCTAGTAAATGATATTTGACAAATCCACATGTGTTTATGCTCAAGTTTTATGTTTACATATAATTCATCTCCCAATTTCAAGCATACTATGCACTCAGGCTATTATCATGTGTGGTACATGTCGTTAACAGTCTGACCCATGGAAAAGAAAATCATAGGGTCCTATTTATTTTTCGAGATGGTGGATATGCAGCTTGACAATAGGACTAGTTGTATCAGCTTAAATATCACAATTAAAATGTTGTAAATTCCTACTCTATCATGAAATTTCCACTTACCTCCCTTCAGATCAGTATAAAACTTATCAAACGGTATTTCTCTCTTTTATTTAGCAATTTTCAACATCAATATGTTGATTTGTTTTTCCATGAAATGAAATCTATTTGTTCTTAATCCAGCAATTTATAATTGTAACTAGTAATCCTGTAATCTGTCTAATGCATCTTATTATGGCAATTAAGCCCATGCTACTCCCTACGTAACTGTGAATCCTCCAGACCTCTCTGAAAATCTACCAACATTTATTTGTTCTAGAGTATCGAGCTTATGAAGATTAAAGTAAGAAAGAATATATCAATTATATCTAAAGTATTGAATAATTTTTTCTTATTTTATTAAATAAAAAAAAGATTATTTTTCAATGAAAGATAAAAGACCTACCTGTAGTTGGTATAGTGGTAGGTATTGTAGTTGGTATAGTGGTAGGTATGGTAGTTGGTATAGTGGTAGGTATGGTAGTTGGTATAGTGGTAGGTATGGTAGTTGGTATTGTGGTAGGCACTGTAGTTGGTATTGTAGTAGGCACTGTAGTTGGTATAGTGGTAGGTGTTGTAGTTGGTATTGTAGTTGGTATAGTGGTAGGTATGGTAGTTGGTATAGTGGTAGGTATGGTAGTTGGTATAGTGGTAGGTATGGTAGTTGGCATAGTGGTAGGTATGCTAGTAGGTATAGTGGTAGGTATGGTAGTTGGTATTGTGGTAGGCACTGTAGTTGGTATTGTGGTAGGCACAGTAGATGGTATCGTGATAGGTATATTAGTTAGTATATTAGTAGGCACGGTGGTTGTTGCGGTGGTAGGTATGGTAGTTGTATAGTAGTAGATATGGTATAGTGATAGGTATTGTAGTTAGTGTTTTGGTAGGTATAGTAGTTGGTATTGTAGGTATGATAATTGCCATTATTGTAGATATGGTAGTTGGAATTGTGGTAAGCGCGGTAGTTTGTATTATGGTAGATACAGTGATAGGTATGGTAGTTGGTACAGTTGTTGGAACAATAGTAGGAACAGTGTGATTAATATTGTAGTTGGTAAACAAGTTATCACAAAGATTGTAATTTATCAACATTATGTAAATGTAAAACTTGTAAAATATTTAAACATTATATATTTAGATATTTTGATAAGATATCCAAGTTATTGTAAGGACATATGTACCTTGATTAAATTATCTTAAAAAATGTTAATATTTTCTTAAAGAAATTAATTAAGAGAAATGGTATAAGAGTCAGGGTCAATGACATATATTCATTGAGAAAATTATTATTCCAAAAGATATATTTTATTACAAGAAATTAGCAGTAACAGAGAAGTGATGGATATGGAGGGGAGAGGGGTATCAGTGAGTCAAACAGAAAAAAGTGTATATATATATATATATATATATATATATATATATATATATATTATGGAATTAGTACACATCAGTCGATGTTAGCATATATTGATTTGTTTGGTAGCTAATAACTTAACAGATAAGAAGCAATTTTTTATCTAAAATTATTTTTCATTGCCTCAGCGATTCGTGTATTTCAATATTGTGATGAAACGTTTATAATTAATGTTTTTTCTATGTTGCTTGTGTGATTCACAATTCCATATAATCAGACGTCTTCTACAGGTTTTAATGTCTAAAGGGCATTGCTAGCAAACTGTAAGATGAACATAAATGCTACCTTTAATAATTTATTTTATGATTCTTCCTGACACACATGTTGTATCATTAATATGATAAAACATATGAAATTCGTGTCCACATAAAAAATAAAATATTCCAAACACGTCTGCAGCTATTTATAAATTGAATAGCAAATAATTTTACTTTAACAGAAACTATCCAGATTTATCTTTATTAATAATATATTCATCCTTGTTTTTTACACATAGTCAGTCTCTCCGTTCTTCCCTTTTTCTGTGACATTCACATAAACTCTAACACATTTCTAGTTTGTTCACTATATTCACTGCACTAGCAAAAAAAAAAAGAAGAAATAAAGAAAATTCAGTACATTTGGTTAGTTTTCACTTCAGGATAATACATAATCATAACTATTGGCCATTTGCCATATATATTTCCAACTCTTGGCCATTTGCCAGATATATTTCCTGGCTATACTATAAGTACTTTCCAAATTTTTAGTGAATCTCAATTAAATAAGAAATGATAAAGTAAACCGAAATTCCACTTTTAAGTTCAACTTTTTGGCCATGTGGTACTGGTACATTTAATATGAAAATCCTGGTGGCAACTTTCTATGATAGTGGTTCTTTAACTTTCCAGGGATCATAGCACACTGCAGCTATACACCACATTTTATTTAAATATTATTTTTACTCAGTTAAAAAGAACAAGATGGAAATAATAATGGAACTGTCTGTTTAAAACTATGCAGGTAGAGACTTTTGGTTCCATGACTTAACAGAGTTTAATTTTGAAATATTAAACTAAATCTACAAAACATTTTTAATAAGAAAAATATCGAAGAACTAACAGATGTATTTGGCGTTGTCTGGCATTAAATGTAACGTTAGATTTCTAAAAAAAAAAAAGAAGTAAAAAACGGAAAGAAAGTGAGACATGTGCATACAAGTATTATGTTTTTTCTAAACAGTTAACTTCTTGTAAGTAAAAACAAGAAAAATACTTGAGCTGAGATTGAAATCAAAACCTAAAGTCAGTGAGTCAAGTATAATAACAATTAGATCAGCTTGCTGCAATCCTTAAAAAGTGTTTTCAAACCTACTTATTTTTAACGTAAGGAAGCTGTCATGTGAACGATTCGCGCATGTGCAGTCGTGAAATAGTTGACAAATAAAAATCCGATGACCCCCCCCCTCAAGTACTAATTTTTCCATTTTGACCCCCTTAGCAACCCATTTTTCCGGATGAAAACCGATTAAAACGTTTTCCATATGTCTGAAGACATTATATACCAAATTTCAAGTCTGTAGATAAGACATTCGTTGACTATCAATATATAGGTTGAGTAGCGTCCTCACACACTCACACTCCCACACACATTCCCACTTTTATAGATATATAGTTAGATTATTAGCAATTAATCCTTATGTACAATAATACTTGAATATTAAATCAACATTATAAAAGGAATTTTAATTAAAAAAAATAATTCATGAAATGACTTACCTGTTGAAGCTGTGTTAAATAGAATAAATAAAAATATTAATTGAAAATATACATTTTTTTATTAATAAAACTTACAATTAAATATTCAAGCAATAAAACAATACATTTTTATTCATCAATTTTAAGCAAGTAAAATTTTATATAATTTTAAGGCAAAAAATATTTGAATTATCAGGGAAGGAGACATCCTTACAGACTGAGAATTTTTTTTGTATCAATTCAGGGTGCCCTTTTTTTTGGGGGGGGGGAGTGGGATTTTACCCACATTAAAAGCTGACCATATGCCTAACTCGTCCCTCTTGGAAAGACAAGCAAATATGAACACTGGTTGAGTCATAATAACACTATATCCTTTTGGTTCGGAGCCAAGTGTAGTACTTGCTCTGATGCTGCACATAGTTTTTCAGTTAAGGTGAAATACTTCTAGACCGAGGCAATATTTATGCTTGCTCCAATCCAGGGTGTTTTCTTTTCTTTTAAGGAACTGGATATTTTCCCACATAAAAAATGACCTTGTGTCAGACTATTCTCTCGTGAGGAGGCAAGTAAATAGGAACATTAGCTGATCCTTGTTGAAAAAACTGTCCACCAGATTACGAATTGGTTTGGATTACAACAATAAGTGATAAAAATGTCCACTATTATAATGGGTAATATCTACCTGTTACAGTTTTAATTCATGTATGACTCTCATTGATTCCAATGATTTGGTGCTAAATCAGTTGACTGATACACTTCACAGGCTCTGACATCCAATTTGGTCATTTTCTTAGACATCGATGAGTCAACAAACCGTACAAACTACAATGTCTTTTTTCATACTTAATATTTCCACAATGTTTTAATTTGTTTCTAATACCATTCTCATAGCAACTAAACCTGCATTCATCTAGACCTTCATTTGATGCACCATTTGTCATACTCTTCATTAAAATCATTAAAAATAAACGATTCGCTTGATTTTGACAAGTTATTTCATTATTTTCTTGGAAATTAAACGAAAATGTTATTTTTAATTTTGAAATAATTTTTTTTATAAGTTTAAACAGATAGTGAATATAAATAATATTTTAAAATCATATTTATAGAAATAAATCTATTGCATTTGACACATATGCAATATTAAAATTTACAACAATTGTTAGAACAATGTTAGTATTAATGACAAATATACTCACTTAACTTGCTACAAAGTTCTACACTCAATTCTGTTTCCACTGGTCTGTTTGGAAATGTCTTCTCAATTGTAATAACAATCTCAAGCAATTCACTTGTCTGATTTAATGTAATTATGTCAGTTGGATTGACATTCTGAAATTGAATCAAACAAAAAATTGTATATTAGAATCAAGTTAAAATATAGTTTTGAACAATTAAAAATTGCATCATGCCATGAAAAAAATAATGTCATATACACCCAATATTGCACAATCTGATTTTAATGATGCTTACAAAAATAAAAAAAACACACACACACACGATTCCATATCTGTACATACACACAGACACACACACACATATATATATATGCATAATCCTAATCCTACACTAGAAAACATCAATGATAGCTCTACATCTTTTACACCTCAAATTAAAAAAACTAAAGTTCAAATTAAAAAAACACAACTTCAAATTAAAAAACACAACTTTAAATTAAAAAAACTAAACTTCAAATTAAAATACACAACTTCAAATTAAAAAAATCCAAGTTCAAATTAAATTAAAATTTTATTACATGATAGATAAACCATTTATTCTCCAACAGGGAGGTCCTCTTCCCTGAGACATCTAGCGTGATGGCGTTGAACCCGATTACAGAATGCCTGAGACATGGCAGGAGTTACCACTTGGTAGGCTCGGTCGATGGCGGTCTCCACAAGACGAAGACGGTGCTCCACTTTTGTGATATCTTCCGGTTGTGGCACATGTATAACGCTCGGTAGATCCCTCTTGATGACGGCTTTGATGGCTGACCAGGCCATTTCGATGGGGTTGAGAGCCGGGCTGTATGGAGGCAAGCGAATAAACTCCACTTCTGCAAAAGCTGCCTGGTCGTGTAGTTGTTCCACTCGGGAATGGCACGGGGCGTTGTCAATTACCAAGGCTACCTGTCCGGCATCATATCCCATTGCGAAGACAGAATTGAGTAGTTCTGCAACCCATTGGTTGACATCCGGGTGCTTGTAGGCGCCACGCCAGCGGGTGAAGTTGATGAGCCCCTGTTGACTAATACCAGCAACCATGTGAATATTTGGACCTTTCGAGCCTGGAACATGTAGCACCACTCTCTGGCCCCTCGCGGATCGTCCAACGGTCCGAGTACAAAATAAGTTCACGTTTGACTCATCCAAATACACCACATGTTTACCAGCTCCCAATGCGGCCATAACCCTTTCTACATAGATACGACGTTTTACCTTATTCTCCGGAGTGTTGACATTCTCGGCTTGCTTGTGAACCCGTTTTACAGTGAAGAGTCTACCATCGAGATGGTTATTTATGGTAGTAACGCTGATTGGGGGGTTGATTCCATGCATCTCCGAAATCTTCAAGGCCAACTCCTTGAGAGTGATGGTAGGATCTTCTCCGATTATATCAAGCATGTTGTTGACCATGTCCGGATTCACTTTCCCATGTCGCCTTCCACCCCGCGGCTTATCCTCCACGTCTTGCCCCTTGGCCTGTTTATTCACCCAGGCGTACGCGGTGTTCCTATTTATCCCACAGTTCTCTGCGACAGTTGTCCAGTCCCTGCTATTTCGAGCGGCTTCCAGAATCCGACGCTTAGGAGAATTTCGATTGCGTTTGTACTGACCACGTACTGTGCCTCTCTTGACTCCTCTACTTGATCGCACAACTACCGGAGATCCATTGTTATTTTCCATATTTTAAATTATTGTAATGTTAATTGTTAGAAACTTTTCTTTTTTTATTGTTGCGAGCAACTACAAGTAATAGTGGGTAATTTGCATAAGTGATGTTATGCAAATTACCTTACAAAGTTTGAGTATGAATAATTCTAACATAATGTCACGTGCTTTTAAATTGAATTTGGGTTTATTTAATTTGACGTTGTCTTTTTTTAATTTGAAGTTATGTTTTTTAATTTGAAGTTTAGTTTTTTTAATTTGAAGTTGTGTTTTTTAATTTGAAGTTGTGCTTTTTTAATTTGAGGTGTAAAAGGTGTAGAATGCTGTATCCTCAATGGCCATATTTCATTTGCATACATTAGCACCTTGTACACTCATGTTTGATAAATTCTACCCTTAGTCAACAACATTAAAAATCTACTGGTTAATTATGACAAAACATCTTTAAACTTTCCCAATCCATTCCTAACTCTTGCTATCACACCAGTCTAAGCTACTCTCTTTGTTTCTGTGGTGTTACTAAGCTTACAAAATTCTAGATATTCTCAACAGTTACCCAAATATATTTTGATCACATCAGGGTTCTCATTGACTCAACTCAAATTGCCTGTAATACTCCTGAATTCCTTGAATATCCAATGCTTACAAGTACAAAAAAATTGTGTTGCTCCCAACTCACTTTCTACAAACTGAGCATGAAACTTGTCTATTTCTTGGGGCTTTTCAGTACTATAACCATTAATAATCAATTTGTTCTGTGTAATTTTCACTTTCAGAACATTACTTTCCATAGCATTAATTTAAAAAAGTAAACCTTACATTATTTCACAGGTAATAATTAAATTATCAGCATAAAACATCTCTTCACTTGGGCAGGAAACCAATCAACTTATTTCTTATTACTTATTCAATTAACTTATTTCTTATTAATTATTTACTTATTCTCGTACCGGTTTCTGGACTTCAATAATTTTTACCCCTATTTAGAGGGTTTCACTCTTAACCTTGTAACAGTTGACAACTTTACTAAATTCCCAGTCTTTCAGAACACACTCTTTTATGATCTGATTTGTCAAGTGTGTGATCCTCTCAGTCCCTGTTCCATATACAACCTTAAACATTTATGCAACAACACTTATTCCTGAAACTCATCTTTTGTATCTTCATTCAAACCACATTTTGATGCATAAACAGTTTATTTTTATGAGATTTTTCTCTGTAAACATCAACTTAAACATTATAATACGATCAATAACATAATTAGCATAAATCATTTTATTTACTTATTTCCCTGCAATGAAAATCCAACATCACCTATTTACTTTTCATTTTCAATCCAAAACCGCTTATATCTTGCATCCTCTTCAACAATCATTTTGACAGAATTTACCTTTTCTTTCAGTTTCTTAGAAACAACATAAGTCAATACATATTTGCTCAAGAGACTAAACAATCTGTCCTTATCTTGAATGTAAAGGGCTACTATTTGGGATAATGCCTACAGGAAGAGATTAGCAGTGAGATGTCTGTTCACATTACATTTAAACTCCTGCAGTACAGTCAGGCAGCAGAAAAACAGTTCTACTACTAGAGTAGAAGACTTTCCGGCATCTAGAGATCTCAACACTGAAGGAGTGGAATTTTGCTGTTTGATAGGTTAGTTGGGGGTATGTACATTGTATGTATATTGTACAACTGTGCTATGAGTCCATCAAAGCACATTCTATTAAAGTACTAGTAAAACAAGCACAGGGATACAATATTGCACTGATGGGACAGGAGTGTGAGCTTTATTGATTGTGCGAGGCCTATTAGATTGGAGACTTTTTCTTGGACCTTGTCCAAGAGGAAGATACTAGTGGTAGATGCACCATCCCACATGTGGCAACAGTACTCCATGGCTTTGTAGAAATACAGAATACTCTCAAGTGTGAGTAATTTTCTAGCACGATATAGGGAACCCCTCACCTTCTTTGCTCAGCATTGGCAATGTCCTCGATGTATGTTTTTCAATTCATGATCAAGTCAAATATATATTTATTTTTATTTATTTTTTTTTGCAAGGGCATGTTGTGACCAATCACTTTTAATGGCTGCAAACCGCATAACAATTTAAGTAAGAAAGGCACTGATCCTGTGCTGAGACATCATGATTAATAGAGAGCCTTATGGAGAGGGTGTGCAGTTGACATATTTTATAGCCCTAGAAAATATTTCAGCATTCTACATGTGTGCATGTAACATCTGTTTTAATAGATTATGGTTCATAATGAAGTAAATAGTATTTTTATATAAATTAGTATTTTCATTTATATACACACATAAGAAGAGAAAATATTTCCAATTTATTCATTAAGCTAAACAACAAACACATATATTTAATCATAATATATTCAAAGAACAATAGCATTTTATTTTAAAAACTTTTTTACTCACCTTATATTCAATAACTAAACCATTTATATAAGTAACAGTCAGATTATAAGAAAGTATATTTGTTGTATTCACAAGACTCATCCTAACTGGAACTTTTGGCTTCAGAAAAGTTACAGTGATTCTTGGACCATCATCTTGTACATCAAAACTGAACACACCATCACCAACAACAAGCTCTCGGAAATGATCTTGATTGGTTGAGGTACGTATATCCAGAGCATCATTATCAATATTCTCATATGTTATTTCTTCATCATGAGCACATATTGCTGCAAAAAGATAAAATAATTATTACCATCTTTTATATGCATACACCAATGGAAGCATTTTACAATGATTTCTGTTTATTAATCATCAATCATGTACAAGTTTAAAAACAATTGAAATTTACTGTCAGAATAAACATTCTCCCATTATTAATTAAAATTTTCTAATGGATTTCATAATCATGAAATAGAATAGGTTTTAGGGAAATTTATAAATCATAACTGCAAGACTAAGCTCTAACATATTCACATTCATATGCTCTATAAAAGCACTGCAGAAAAATATCATGACTATAGATTAATTCAGTAAAACATCTTTTTAAAAACTAGCAAAAACAGATTTGGTGGCTGAATCAGATAAGAACCTAGCAATTTAACTGCAATGTTTGTTTTATTTTTACGTTTTATTGAATTAATGTTCCGTGATTTTAGAATATTCTCTTATCTGTATTTTGTTCTGATATTTAAGGCAATAAGCTTTAGAGTGGAATGTGGACACAGTGGTAGTAGTCCTTATCAAAAGATATAATAATTTTAGTTTTAAATAAATGAAAAAAACATAATTGTTGTTGGAATAGTTGTTGGTACTGTCGTTGATATCGTTGTTGGAATTGTTGTTGGTACAGTGGTTGGTATCGTTGTTGGAATAGTTGTTGGTATCGTTGTTCGAATAGTAGTTGGAATAGTTGTAGGAACTGTGGCGGATTAGGTTGTTCGAACAGTTAGATGTGATTAGTATTGTGGTTGGCAAATATTGTAAAATTTTATTCTACAATAGTTGAAATTGTTATTTGAATATTGTGTAAACAGTTGTATGTGCAGTTATTGAAATTGTTGGTGGTACATTGGTTGCAAAAATTGTAGAGAAAATTGGCATTAAGGAATATTTAATGCTTTTTTACATTTATTTATGAAAAAGAATAATTCATTTTAGAAAAAGTAAAATAAAAAGCAGAAATATTTAATGAACCTTTCTAAACATTTACAAAGTAAAATAATTAATTCACTTTGAAAATAATGTCTATATAAACAATGATATTTGGCTTCATCAGATATGAATATAAGGGAGAAGCAAACCTTGTTTAATAAAAGTTAATCAAATGAAAAGTCATTATATACATAAAAGATTTATTATGTTTGACGGTGATACACAACTAAGTTGAGTTCATATATATATATATATATATATATATATATATATATATATATATATAATTTAATTACATTTTAATCCCCAAACAAGGCAAATTGGGGCTACTATTGGGGACACAGGCTACAGGGGTACTAGGTGGGGAGTTGGGTAGCAAGATGTCGGGTCACGTTAATGATGGATAGGTAGATATACATTTCCATGGTAACATAATTAATTCACTTTGAAAATAATTGCTATATACACAATGAGATATGGCTCTGAGAAAACAAACTTAAGTATTTATATTAAATTAGAAAAGCTAATCAAATAAAAATGCATTATATATTTCTTTCAGTTTTTATGTCTTAATTCAAATTATTTTTGTCTAGACAATATAAAAGACCATCTTATAAAATGTTATATCCCAAAATTTTACAAAGTAAGGTATAAAAATTTGATTTAAATTGCATAAAACAATTACCTTGAATTTATTTTATATAATGTACATTCTGTTGCACTCTCTAAAAAAATTAAGGCTAGACAATCGAAAGCGGCGGATATCTTTAAAAAATATCGGCGAAAAAAACGAACCCTCCTGTAGAAAAGTGCCTAGTTGAAGGTGAAGATGTTAATGTTTTCGCTAATTTTTCGATATTTGTCGTATGAAAAGTCGAAGTTCAAAATGATACTGATCTTGTGAAAATCCATCGCCTCTGTTGGAAGTTTTAGGCAGACATGCAAACATACATACATAATGACATTTATATATTGGTAACTAAAAATTTTCAACCCAAACCAATGAAAAAGCTTGCCCTATATCTGAGTAGCCTTTATGTAAAATTTCAAATGTTTAGACCAGAAATTGTCTGAGTAATTAGGTAGAGACCTCAGAGTCAATTTTTTTTAACTTTGACCCCTATTATGTCCCCAAATTGTCGGAGGAGCTTGGTAGAGGTCTCAAAGGTCAAATCGTTGAACTTCGACCCCCTTAACAGCTAAATTTCTAGCCGAAAACCGATCATATAGATTTTTCCCAAATCTCAATACTCTGTATATCAAATTTCGAGTTTGTAGACTGAAAATTGACAGAGTTATTGCGTAGGGAAATGTACACAGACACACAGATGGACACACAGACAGACACACAGACACGTTCACTTTTATAGATATATAGACTAGCATTTCCGCCCAGAGTTGTAGTAGGAAGGCAGGCTCGATACCGTGAAGGAGGAAAAGGAAGGGAAAAAACCTGACATCTTTACTGTTACAACCGCCGCCAAACCGGATGGTGACGTAGGTTTTAAAATTACGGCTAGACAACCAAAAGGAGAGAATGATTTTATCGGCAGAAAAAGCAAGTACCCCCTGTAGAAAAGTGCCCAGTTGAAGGTGAAGATATTAATGTTTTTAGCTAATTTTTCGATATCTGTTGTCTGAAAGGTCGAACTTCAAAATAATACTGGTCTTGTGAAAATCCGTCGCCCCTGTCGAAAGTTTTAGGTAGACATGCAAACAAACATACATACACACATTTATCTGTTGGTAACTAAAGATTTTCGACCGAAACCAATTACAAAGCTTGCCGTATCTCTGAATACCCTTTATGTCAAATTTCAAATGTTTAGACCAGAAATTGTCTGAGTAATTAGGTAGAGACTGCAGAGGTCAAATTCTTTTTAAATTTTGACTCCTATTATGACCCCTTATATCAAATTCTTTTTAAACTTTGAGTCCTATTATGACCCCTGTATATCAAATTTCGAGTCTGTAGACTAAAAATTGACAGACTTATTGCATAGGGAAATGTACACAGACACGTTCACTTTTATATATATACTAGCATGGGTGCCCGGCGTTTCCCGGGTGTGAGGTGTATGCTAAAAAAACAAAAACAAAAAAAAACGGTCAATGTTTTTAACCTTGATCCCTATTATGTCCCCATAACATTTGTTTGGAGCTCAAATAAAGTTATTCAGTTAGATCCAATGTCCAAGGAACCTATATCTAAAATTTCAAGTGTTTAGACCCCAAATTGTCGGAGGAGTTTTGGTAGAGTTCTCAAAGGTAATATCGTTGAAATTTGACCCCTTACCAGCAATATTTCTGGCCGAAAACCGATCCAATGGATGTTCCCACATGTCAGTACCCTGTATATCAAATTTCGAGTCTGTAGACTCAAAATTGACAGAGTTATTGCATAGGGAAATGTACACAGACACACACACAAACACACAGACACGTTCACTTTGATAGATAGATAGATAGATAGATAGATAGATAGATAGATAGATAGATAGATTTCCCTTTTTTACATTTAACTGCAGATAGTTCACTTCCCTTAAATGAATATGACTTTTTTGGTAATTTTGAGAATTGCTCTTTTTTTAACAAACACTCTTAAGAGTAGGAATAACGTCTTAACCATACTTAAGGTTTCCTTAAGTTTTGTATTTTTAAAAAGTTTTATATGAGACCATTGGGAATTATTACTTTGTCCGGAGAATTTTTCTTCTAGCTTTGAAATTTTAAGTTGCTGCGATTTTAGCCTGTTTTGTTTTTTCTTTTTTGAAAAGGAATGCCATTTGGTTGCTGATTTTTACTTCGGAATCCTGAAGCTGATTTGATCGAATGTTAAGAGAATTTAGGTCAGCAGATTTAAACTGAGTCATAATTTGTATTGTTTTCTTGTTGTTGTTGTTATTGTTAATGAAATATATTCTGCTTTTCTACAGAACATTGATATGAATAAAATTCATGTATCCAGTCCGAACAGAGTACGTTCGTGGTATTCCTTAATACATAGATTTTTAATTTGTTGTTTTTCCCAATACTGTAACGTAGATCAAAAGTTCTCCTTGAAAGTTCATTTGCTGTTTTGTGTGATCTCAACATTGTGGGTCTAGACGATTTTTTCCATGTATTAAATTTAAATTTAATATCGAAAAGTCTGAACCTAAGTTTAATTACATTTTAATTTCTTGATCTCAAATTTTTACCATCACATATTTGCATTACCCTTTGTTGTTTTTGGTTTCCATAAAATGCACCCAGGTTTTATTTTTATTTCTGCAATAAGATCTTTTGTGTCCCATTGTTTACATGCCAAACATTTTTTCACAGATATGGGCAGTCTCTAACCCAATACAGATTTCCACATCGATTACAAGGGGATGAAATTTTCCTTTCTGAAAATTCTTTTTTGGATATGTGTGGCCATTTTCCTAGTTTGTGTGTTATTTGTTACATGTATTTTCGATCGTTTAGCTACTTTTTTTTTCAATGCCATATTCAGTATCCTCTGAGTCTTTTTTAATAATTTCTATTTTCTGGCAGTTTTCTGTTAATTTTTGTAGAGTTAAACTCGATTTAAGCTTTCTGATTTCAGCATCTTAGTTTGATGTCAGTCCTTGCGAAAATACTAGACATTTAAAAATTTTCACACTGATGTCTGATAGTTTAAATTCGTTACAGTGTTTATCAACCATGGCCGCATATGTTGCAAAGTCATCTTTGTCGTTTTTAACCAAATTCAAACATTTCCATAGTTTATAGAACATTTTAGACTTTTGGGCTAAAAAGTTCAGTAAGAAGCTCCACGATATCGGCAAAAGATAGCTCCGAAGTTTAACGTGGCAAAATAAAAACCACAAATTTATGTTCAACGGTCTCCAATTTGCATAATTGCAAACAAACTTTTTTCTGGTCGGACCGGTCTATAGACTAAAAAAAGTCCTCATTTCTTCGGTAGTAAGCTGAAAATGACTTAACTTCTTCTGGTATATAGCAGTTGTCAATCGCATTCCATATAGAGGCTTGTGAAAATAAGGTATTATTCTCAGTGAACACATTATATGTTACGACTTGAGCAAGTAACTCCTCCAGATGCTGTTTCCACTCAAATAACTGTTTTTTGTAGTTGTTCTCGCTTTTCGTCTGTATGTTGTTAATGTTTGAATAATTGTTGTTGTTGAATTTGTAATTATTCCCAAACATACAAAAAACGAACACGGCAGCCCTAATTCACTACGGCAGTGCAATTGACACATATTGTTATGCATCATCTATTCCATTTAAACTTACACATCTTGCTATAAATTATGTAATCACTTTAAAATTACACATGCCATTTCCCATTTCTTACATTACAATTATTTACATATTGTTAAATTTAAAACAATTACATCATAGCTTTCTATACATCACATCCGGTTTTAGCGTCCTATATTTACCTCAATTAGATTTAAACCAACTAGAAAACATTGAAAAATAATTAGCAACACATACAATATACTCCACATTTTCTTGTATTTTTCGTTTCCTTATATACTTTTTGATACCTCTGGTGGGGAAGGGGGGTGATATTCATTATTTATAAATTACAAGTTTTTCTTTTTTTTTCATTTATAAAACTTTCGATATCTGATTATTTGTTACATTTATTCATTTTGTTTTTTAGGGGGCTTTGTATTTATTTTGTTTTTGCAGATAGAAACCAAAAACCTTCATTTGTTTTGGGTGTGTTTTTGGGGAGTTATTTAAGATATTCTTAGATTTAAACAATTACGTTGCAGATTTCTTTACATCATATCAGGTTTCACTATCCTATATTTATCTTGATTACATTCTAACCAACGAAGCCACATTTCTTGTCTTTTTACTTTCTATTTTTTTGTGGAGGGAGGGGTCATTTGTTTAAAAATCATTTTCTTTCTTTAAAGATTGTAATGCAGGGTATGGGGCAGCCAAACCAGCTGCCAACATTCCCCTGCTTTTTACTAAAGTCAACCGAGAGCTCTTTTTAGTATCCTCGTTGTTCCCTTAAGTGTAATTGTCTGGATTTCTTTTGCACTTTGTTCACCAGGAATATTAGTTAGGTAGGACTTCAGGTTCTTCTTCATAAGCCCTGTAGCACCAATAATAACTGGTATGTGGAATGGTTGATATCTCCCTATGCTAACGTGTCCCGCCCCCCCCCATCATTTTTAAAAACACAGCGAATTCAACAAGGGCTTGCGTTCTTTCTTGATTTTGTTTTAATAGTAAAAAAAAACATGACGTTATTTCAATTTCGTCACTGTGGACCAGTGGATAAAGGAGCAGAGTCGAAATATAGGGGTTTCAGGTTTGCGCCAATATAACATAGTCTTTTTTCTTCTTTTTTTTTTGATGGAGAATGTTTTAACATTGAAAAAGATTTATGTACTCATTCTACATTCTGATAAGTGAAATTATTGTAGTAATTGATAAAAACAATATTCAAGAATAAATACACTTAAGAAGTTTTATTTCATTTAATTAGGATCGGATTACATATTTTACTTCTTAAATAAAATTTTTGCTTCTTAATAAAACTTTGAGACCAACTATTTTTAAGCATGGAGGGCGGTAATTAACCAGTCAACATTACCACATCTTCAACAACTAAATGGATGTTTTTTGTTTTTTTCCCCTCTCTTCACCCGGCATGTTTACTGCGTCAATTTTTTTTTTGCTTCCCTCCCCTTGCTGCTATTATTTATTTATTTTTTTTACGGCTGGGAGTTGATCGATATTCTCTCCAACCGTCTTTGACATTCTTACCATGAGGAGTTGGGAATGTCTATTCTGAATGTCGTTTGTAACATTGAGGAGGTTAGGGGTTGGGCAGCAACAACAGCAACCGTACTTTAACTTTCTTTGAAAGGGGAGCACGCTTCTATCGAGCAACACCAGTTAGCGGGTACTGCTGATCATTTTTAACCAATCAAATGTTACTCAACTTCACCCAACGATTATTTTATTTTTGACAATCAATCATGTTAAGTTTTTTTTTCAGCCAAGTGCGTGTTCATGTCAAGTGCACCTATTTCTGTTAAATGATCTTCCAGTACATCTGACTTTGATATTTAACATTTCCAATCAGCAAGTATTTTATGTTTGAGAAACACCAAACTTGTTTTACTGACCTGATGCATGTCTATACCAATTGCTCCTAGTTCTGTTAGGTGACCTTTTTTAACATTACTCATTATTCTATTTTCCAAAATGTTTATACATGAACATTTTCATTGTATCTCTCTTTACCACCCCCAACAGATTGCAATAAAATAATTAAAGAATATCAACTAATGTGTGCTCTGTAATAATCTATTATATAAAAGTGAAAATGTGTGTGTGTTTCTGTGTGTGCGCACTTTTATTGTATGTCCGGCAAAGGTTTTTTTCGAGTGAGGAGTGCTCGGGAGGGTTACTGTTTCGTAGAACTTTTTATATACTCCCTAGATTATAATATCTATGATTTACGAAAGGAGGTCATGTCTATATTTTATTTGAGTGACTTTTACGTGCTATTTTTGACTCTCCATGTATTTGTTTGGCTTTTCCGTATATATAAGTGAAACTGAATCCATAGCAAAGGAAGCTTTCTGGCATGTGTGCCAAGGACGTCCATAAAGCAATGAGCTTTGATTAATGCGGGCAAAACCTGTCATATCAGACAATCGATATTCATTTGGAGACTCCCCCTTTTATAGGGAGCTGGCTTTACAACAAGATGTTGGGGAAACAAACAAATATGCAAAAATCTGGCTTGCAGCCAAACTTAAGTGCGGCATTACATTTCTCTATGGCGTGATGTTTTACCTTATTAAATTTATGCACCTGCCACTTAACCTTTTACTCATTAAATTTCAACCATTCTCACTTCGGCTACCCTCGTAGCATCGTGGTAAGTTATCAGGCTACCACTTTCGGTTCCACCATCGCCTTAAGGCTTCAGGTTCGAGCCTACATGTCTACCAAAACTCCCCTCCCACAACCACCAACAAACACTCGGGCAATGCTGGGACCCGCCCCGCTAGTCTATATATATAAAAGACAAAATGTCGGAGTGTGTTTTTATATGTCCAGCAAAAGCTTTTTTCACAAGGTTTTACGGGGGGCAGGGGAGGGTTACTATTCTTTAAAACTTTTTATATACTCCCTAGATTATAAATCTACAATTTGTGTAGGGACGTCGTATCTAGATTTATTTTGATCGACTTTTATAAAATTCACATTATTCCATCCTCTCGCGTGTTTGTTTGTGCTTTTCGTATAAAAGTGAAACTAATGAAAAGCGAAGGCAGTTTCTTGACTTTTCGTGCCGGGATGCCCAGAAAGCAATTAGCGTGGATCAGTATTGAGAAAACCCATCATATCAGACAATTGCTATTCATTTGGACACTCCTTTTTTGTGGGGAGCTGGTTTCCCAATATCGTTGGGAAATGAAACGGCAGAAAGCTTAACTAGCCTCCAGCCAATGTTCGTTTCTGCAAGTCAACTTTTTCATTGACATCGCTAAATTTCAATGTTTTTCACTTCCTATGGTCTTGCAGTGTAAAGATATCACATTTTCTTTCACTTTCTTTTCCGCCTAAGGGTTGTCATGGGTTCGAATTTTGTTTTTCTTTTACACCTACAAACACCTGGGCAATGCTGGGTAACTCTGCTAGTAATAAAATAAAATAGAATGAAAAGAAAAAGAAATGATAAAGTTTCTGAGGTCCATTTTTATATGCTAATAAATAAAAGATAACAACAAAAAGAAAATAGAAGTGATCCTTAGTATTTAGTTCAGGTTCCTTCTTCTCCAGGCTATATCATATAAAAGTAAACATCCTGATGCATGACTGTCTGATCACTGGCGCTAATTGCTAAACTGATATCTAGTAAATGATATTTGACAAATCCACATGTGTTTATGCTCAAGTTTTATGTTTACATATAATTTATCTTCCAATTTCAAGCATACTATGCACTCAGGCTATTATCATGTGTAGTACATGTTGTTAACAGTCTGACCCATGGAAAAGAAAATCATAGGGTCTTATTTTTTTTTCAAGATGGTGGATATGCAGCTTAACAATAGGACTAGTTGTATCAGCTTAAATATCACAATTAAAATGTTGTAAATTCCTACTCTATCATGAAATTTCCACTTACCTCTCTTCAGATCAGTATAAAACTTATCAAAGGGTGTTTCTCTCTTTTATTTAGCAATTTTCAACATCGATATGTTAATTTGTTTTTCCATGAAATGAAATCTATTTGTTCTTCATCCAGCAATTTATCATTGTAACTAGTAATCCTGTAATCAGTCTGATGTATCTTATTATGCCAATTAAGCCCATGGGACTCCCTACGTAACTGTGAATCCTCCAGACCTCTCTGAAAATCTACCAACATTTATTTGTTCTAGAGTATCAAGCATATGAAGATTAGAGTAAGAAACAATATATCAATTATATCTAAAGTATTGAATAATTTTTCTTATTTTATTAAATGATTAAATAATCTAGAAAAAAGTTAAGAAATATTTTTCAATGAAAGATAAAAGATCTACCTGTAGTTGGTATAGTGGTAGGTATTGTAGTTGGTATAGTGGTAGGTACGGTAGTTGGTATTGTGGTAGGTATGGTAGTTGGTATAGTGGTAGGTATGGTAGTTGGTATTGTGGTAGGCACTGTAGTTGGTATTGTAGTAGGCACTGTAGTTGGTATTGTAGTAGGCACTGTAGTTGGTATTGTAGTAGGCACTGTAGTTGGTATTGTGGAAGGTATTGTAGTTAGTATAATCGTAGGCACGGTGGTTGGTGCGGTAGTAGGTATGGTAGTTGGTATAGTAGTAGATATGGTATTGTGATAGGTATTGTAGTTAGTGTTGTGTTAGGTATGGTATTTTGTATTATAGGTATGATAATTGCCATTATTGTAGGTATGGTAATTGGAATTGTGGTAAGCGCGGTAGTTTGTATTATGGTAGATACAGTGGTAGGTATGGTAGTCGGTATAGTTGTTGGAACAATAGTAGGAACAGTGTGATTAATATTGTAGTTGGAAAAAAAGTTATCGCAAAGATTGTAATATTTTATCAACATAATGTAAATGTAAATCTTTTAAAATATTTAAACATTAAAGATATATATATTTTGATAAGATATCCAAGTGATTTTAATGACATATGTACCTTGATTAAATTATCTTAAAAAATGTTAATATTTTCTTAAAGAAATTAATTAAGAGAAATTGTATAAGAGTCAGGGTCAATGATATATATTTATTCAGAAAATTATTATTCCAAAAGATATATTTTATTACAAGAAATTAGCAGTAACGGAGAAGTGATGGATATGGAGGAGAGAGGGGTATCACTGAGTGAAACAGAAAAAAGTGTATATATATATATATATATATATATATATATATATATATATATATATATATATATATATATATTATGGAATAAGCACACATCAGTAGATGTTAGCATATATTGATTTGTTTGGTAGCTAATAACTTAATAACAGATAAGAAGCAATTTTTTATCTAAAATTATTTTTCATTGCCTCAGAGATTCGTGTATTTCAATATTGTGATGAAACGTTTATAATTAATGTTTTTTCTATGTTGCTTGTGTGATTCACAATTCCATATAATCAGACGTCTTCTACAGGTTTTAATGTCTAAAAGGCATTGCTAGCAAACTGTAAGATGAACATAAATGCTACCTTTAATAACTGTTTATTTTATGATTCTGCCTGGCACACATGTTGTATCATTAATATGGCAAAACATATGAAAATCGTGTCCACATAAAGAATAAAATATTCCAAACACGTCTGCAGCTATTTATAAATTAAATAGTAAATAATTTTACTTTAACAGAAACTATCCAGATTTATCTTTATTAATAATATATTTATCCTTGTTTTTTTTACACATAGTCAGTCTCTCCATTCTTCCCTTTTTCTGTGACATTCACATAAACTCTAACATATTTCTAGTTTGTTCACTATATTCACTGCACTAGCAAAAAAAACAAAAACAAAAAAAAAACAAAAGAAGAAATAAAGAAAATTCAGTACATTTGGTTAGTTTTCACTTCAGAATAATACATAGTCATAACTATTGGCCATTTGCCATATATATTTCCAACTCTTGGCCATTTGCCAGATATATTTCCTGGCTATACTATAAGTACTTTACAAATTTTTAGTGAATCTTAATTAAATAAGAAATGATAAATAAACCGAAATTCCACTTTTAAGTTCAACTTTTTGGCCATGTGGTACTGGTACATTTAATATGAAAATCCTGGTGGCAACTTTCTATGATAGTGGTTCTTTAACTTTCCAGGGATCATAGCACACTGCAGCTATACACCACATTTTATTTAAATATTATTTTTACTCAGTTAAAAAGAACAAGATGGAAATAATAATGGAACTGTCTGTTTAAAACTATGCAGGTAGAGACTTTTGGTTCCATGACTTAACAGAGTTTAATTTTGAAATATTAAACTAAATCTACAAAACATTTTTAATAAGAAAAATATCGAAGAACTAACAGATGTATTTGGCGTTGTCTGGCATTAAATGTAACGTTAGATTTCTAAAAAAAAAAAAAAGAAGTAAAAAACGGAAAGAAAGTGAGACATGTGCGTACAAGTATTATGTTTTTTCTAAACAGTTAACTTCTTGTAAGTAAAAACAAGAAAAATACTTGAGCTGAGATTGAAATCAAAACCTAAAGTCAGTGAGTCAAGTATAATAACAATTAGATCAGCTTACTGCAATCTTTAAAAAGTGTTTTCAAACCTACTTATTTTTAACGTAAGGAAGCTGTCATGTGAACGATTCGCGCATGTGCAGTCGTGAAATAGTTGACAAATAAAAATCCGATGACCACCCCCCCAAGTACTAATTTTTCCATTTTGACCCCCTTAGCAACCCATTTTTCCGGATGAAAACCGATTAAAACGTTTTCCATATGTCTGAAGACATTATATACCAAATTTCAAGTCTGTAGATAAGACATTCGTTGACTATCAATATATAGGTTGAGTAGCGTCCTCACACACTCACACTCCCACACACATTCCCACTTTTATAGATATATAGTTAGATTATTAGCAATTAATCCTTATGTACAATAATACTTGAATATTAAATCAATATTATAAAGGGGATTTTAATTTAAAAAAATAATTCATAAAATGACTTACCTGTTGGAGCTGTGATAAATAGAATAAATAAAAATATTAATTGAAAATATACATTTTTTTATTAATACAACTTACAATTAAATATTCAAGCAATAAAACAATACATTTTTATTCATCAATTTTAAGCAAGTAAAATTTTATATAATTTTAAGGCAAAAAATATTTGAATTATCAGGGAAGGAGACATCCTTACAGACTGAGAATTTTTTTGTATCAATTCAGGGTGCCCTTTTTTTGGGGGGGGGGGAATGGGATTTTACCCACATTAAAAGCTGACCATATGCCTAACTCGTCCCTCTTGGAAAGACAAGCAAATATGAACACTGGTTGAGTCATAATAACACTATATCCTTTTGGTTCGGAGCCAAGTGTAGTACTTGCTCTGATGCTGCACATAGTTTTTCAGTGAAGCGAAATCTTCTAGACCGAAGCAATATTTATGCTTGCTCCAATCCAGGGTGTTTTCTTTTCTTTTAAGGAACTGGATATTTTCCCACATAAAAAATGACCTTGTGTCAGACTATTCCCTCGTGAGGAGGCAAGTAAATAGGAACATTAGCTGATCCTTGTTGAAAAAACTGTCCACCAGATTACGAATTGGTTTGGATTACAACAATAAGTGATAAAAATGTCCACTAGTATAATGGGTAATATCTACCTGTTACAGTTTTAATTCATGTATGACTCTCATTGATTCCAATGATTTGGTGCTAAATCAGTTGACTGATACACTTCACAGGCTCTGACATCCAATTTGGTCATTTTCTTAGACATCGATGGGTCAACAAACCGTACAAACTACAATGTCTTTTTTCATACTTAATATTTCCACAATGTTTTAATTTGTTTCTAATACCATTCTGATAGCAACTAAACCTGCATTCACCTAGACCTTCATTTGATGCACCATTTGTCATACTCTTCATTAAAATCATTAAAAATAAACGATTCGCTTGATTTTGACAAGTTATTTCATTATTTTCTTGGAAACTAAACGAAAATGTTATTTTTAATTTTGAAATAATTTTTTTTATAAGTTTAAACAGATAGTGAATATAAATAATATTTTAAAATCATATTTATAGAAATAAATCTATTGCATTTGACACATATGCAATATTAAAATTTACAACAATTGTTAGAACAATGTTAGTATTAATGACAAATATACTCACTTAACTTGCTACAAAGTTCTACACTCAATTCTGTTTCCACTGGTCTGTTTGGAAATGTCTTCTCAATTGTAATAACAATCTCAAGCAATTCACTTGTCTGATTTAATGTAATTATGTCAGTTGGATTGACATTCTGAAATTGAATCAAACAAAAAATTGTATATTAGAATCAAGTTAAAATATAGTTTTGAACAATTAAAAATTGCATCATGCCATGAAAAAAATAATGTCATATACACCCAATATTGCACAATCTGATTTTAATGATGCTTACAAAAATAAAAAAAACACACACACACACGATTGCATATCTGTACATACACACAGACACACACACACATATATATATATATGCATAATCCTAATCCTACACTAGAAAACATCAATGATAGCTCTAGAATGCTGTATCCTCAATGGCCATATTTCATTTGCATACATTAGCACCTTGTACACTCATGTTTGATAAATTCTACCCTTAGTCAACAACATTAAAAATCTACTGGTTAATTATGACAAAACATCTTTAAACTTTCCCAATCCATTCTTAACTCTTGCTATCACACCAGTCTAAGCTACTCTCTTTTTTTCTATGGTGTTACTAAGCTTACAAAATTCTAGATATTCTCAACAGTTACCCAAATATATTTTCTTCACATCAGGGTTCTCATTGACTCAACTCAAATTGCCTGTAATACTCCTGAATTCCTTGAATATCCAATGCTTACAAGTACAAAAAAATTGTGTTGCTCCCAACTCACTTTCTACAAACTGAGCATGAAACTTGTCTATTTCTTGGGGCTTTTCAGTACTATAACCATTAATAATCAATTTGTTCTGTGTAATTTTCACTTTCAGAACATTACTTTCCATAGCATTAATTTAAAAAAGTAAACCTTACATTATTTCACAGGTAATAATTAAATTATCAGCATAAAACATCTCTTCACTTGGGCAGGAAACCAATCAACTTATTTCTTATTACTTATTCAATTAACTTATTTCTTATTAATTATTTACTTATTCTCGTACCGGTTTCTGGACTTCAATAATTTTTACCCCTATTTAGAGGGTTTCACTTTTAACCTTGTAACAGTTGACAACTTTACTAAATTCCCAGTCTTTCAGAACACACTCTTTTATGATCTGATTTGTCAAGTGTGTGATCCTCTCAGTCCCTGTTCCATATACAACCTTAAACATTTATGCAACAACACTTATTCCTGAAACTCATCTTTTGCATCTTCATTCAAACCACATTTTGATGCATAAACAGTTATTTTTATGAGATTTTTCTAACCAAACGTCAACTTAAACATTATAATACGATCAATAACATAATTAGCATAAATCATTTTATTTACTTATTTCCCTGCAATGAAAGTCCAACATCACCTATTTACTTTTCATTTTCAATCCAAAACCGCTTATATCTTGCATCCTCTTCAACAATCATTTTGACAGAATTTACCTTTTCTTTCAGTTTCTTAGAAACAACATAAGTCAATACATATTTGCTCAAGAGACTAAACAATCTGTCCTTATCTTGAATGTAAAGGGCTACTATTTGGGATAATGCCTACAGGAAGAGATTAGCAGCGAGATGTCTGTTCACATTACATTTAAACTCCTGCAGTACAGTCAGGAAGCAGAAAAACAGTTCTACTACTAGAGTAGAAGACTTTCCGGCATCTAGAGATCTCAACACTGAAGGAGTGGAATTTTGCTGTTTGATAGGTTAGTTGGGGGTATGTACATTGTATGTATATTGTACAACTGTGCTATGAGTCCATCAAAGCACATTCTATTAAAGTACTAGTAAAACAAGCACAGGGATACAATATTGCACTGATGGGACAAGAGTGTGAGCTTAATTGATTATGCGAGGCCTATTAGATTGGAGACTTTTTCTTGGACCTTGTCCAAGAGGAAGATACTAGTGGTAGATGCACCATCCCACATGTGGCAACAGTACTCCATGCAAATGGTGGCTTTGTAGAAATACAGAATACTCTCAAGTGTGAGTAATTTTCTAGCACGATATAGGGAACCCCTCACCTTCTTTGCTCAGCATTGGCAATGTCCTCGATGTATGTTTTTCAATTCATGATCAAGTCAAATATATATTTATTTTTATTTATTTTTTTTTGCAAGGGCATGTTGTGACCAATCACTTTTAATGGCTGCAAACCGCATAACAATTTAAGTAAGAAAGGCACTGATCCTGTGCTGAGACATCATGATTAATAGAGAGCCTTATGGAGAGGGTGTGCAGTTGACATATTTTATAGCCCTAGAAAATATTTCAGCATTCTACATGTGTGCATGTAACATCTGTTTTAATAGATTATGGTTCATAATGAAGTAAATAGTATTTTTATATAAATTAGTATTTTCATTTATATACACACATAAGAAGAGAAAATATTTCCAATTTATTCATTAAGCTAAACAACAAACACATATATTTAATCATAATATATTCAAAGAACAATAGCATTTTATTTTAAAAAATTATTTACTCACCTTATATTCAATAACTAAACCATTTATATAAGTAACAGTCAGATTATAAGAAAGTATATTTGTTGTATTCACAAGACTCATCCTAACTGGAACTTTTGGCTTCAGAAAAGTTACAGTGATTCTTGGACCATCATCTTGTACATCAAAACTGAACACACCATCACCAACAACAAGCTCTCGGAAATGATCTTGATTGGTTGAGGTACGTATATCCAGAGCATCATTATCAATATTCTCATATGTTATTTCTTCATCATGAGCACATATTGCTGCAAAAAGATAAAATAATTATTACCATCTTTTATATGCATACACCAATGGAAGCATTTTACAATGATTTCTGTTTATTAATCATCAATCATGTACAAGTTTAAAAACAATTGAAATTTACTGTCAGAATAAACATTCTCTCATTATTAATTAAAATTTTCTAATGGATTTCATAATCATGAAATAGAATAGGTTTTAGGGAAATTTATAAATCATAACTGCAAGACTAAGCTCTAACATATTCACATTCATATGCTCTATAAAAGCACTGCAGAAAAATATCATGACTATAGATTAATTCAGTAAAACATATTTTTAAAAACTAGCAAAAAAGGATTTGGTGGCTGAATCAGATAAGAACCTAGCAATTTAACTGCAATGTTTGTTTTATTTTTACGTTTTATTGAATTAATGTTCCGTGATTTTAGAATATTCTCTTATCTGTATTTTGTTCTGATATTTAAGGCAATAAGCTTTAGAGTGGAATGTGGACACAGTGGTAGTAGTCCTTATCAAAAGATATAATAATTTTAGTTTTAAATAAATGAAAAAAACATAATTGTTGTTGGAATAGTTGTTGGTACTGTCGTTGATATCGTTGTTGGAATTGTTGTTGGTACAGTGGTTGGTATCGTTGTTGGAATAGTTGTTGGTATCGTTGTTCGAATAGTAGTTGGAATAGTTGTAGGAACTGTGGCGGATTAGGTTGTTCGAACAGTTAGATGTGATTAGTATTGTGGTTGGCAAATATTGTAAAATTTTATTCTACAATAGTTGAAATTGTTATTTGAATATTGTGTAAACAGTTGTATGTGCAGTTATTGAAATTGTTGGTGGTACATTGGTTGCAAAAATTGTAGAGAAAATTGGCATTAAGGAATATTTAATGCTTTTTTACATTTATTTATGAAAAAGAATAATTCATTTTAGAAAAAGTAAAATAAAAAGCAGAAATATTTAATGAACCTTTCTAAACATTTACAAAGTAAAATAATTACTTCACTTTGAAAATAATGTCTATATAAACAATGATATTTGGCTTCATCAGATATGAATATAAGGGAGAAGCAAACCTTGTTTAATAAAAGTTAATCAAATGAAAAGTCATTATATACATAAAAGATTTATTATGTTTGACGGTGATACACAACTAAGTTGAGTTCATATATATATATATCTATAATTTAATTACATTTTGATCCCCAAACAAGGCACATTGGGGCTACTATTGGGGACACAGGCTACAGGGGTACTAGGTGGGGAGTTGGGTAGCAAGATGTCGGGTCACGTTTATGATGGATAGGTAGATATACATTTCCATGGTAACATAATTAATTCACTTTGAAAATAATTGCTATATACACAATGAGATATGGCGCTGAGAAAACAAACTTAAGTATTTATATTAAATTAGAAAAGCTAATCAAATAAAAATGCATTATATATTTCTTTCAGTTTTTATGTCTTAATTCAAATTATTTTTGTCTACACAATATAAAAGACCATCTTATAAAATGTTATATCCCAAAATTTTACAAAGTAAGGTATAAAAATTTAATTTAAATTGCATAAAACAATTACCTTGAATTTATTTTATATAATGTACATTCTGTTGCACTCTCTAAAAAAATTAAGGCTAGACAATCGAAAGCGGCGGATATCTTTAAAAAATATCGGCGAAAAAAGCGAACCCTCCTGTAGAAAAGTGCCTAGTTGAAGGTGAAGATGTTAATGTTTTCGCTAATTTTTCGATATTTGTCGTATGAAAAGTCGAAGTTCAAAATGATACTGATCTTGTGAAAATCCATCGCCTCTGTTGGAAGTTTTAGGCAGACATGCAAACATACATACATAATGACATTTATATATTGGTAACTAAAAATTTTCAACCCAAACCAATGAAAAAGCTTGCCCTATATCTGAGTAGCCTTTATGTAAAATTTCAAATGTTTAGACCAGAAATTGTCTGAGTAATTAGGTAGAGACCTCAGAGTCAATTTTTTTTAACTTTGACCCCTATTATGTCCCCAAATTGTCGGAGGAGTTTGGTAGAGGTCTCAAAGGTCAAATCGTTGAACTTCGACCCCCTTAACAGCTAAATTTCTAGCCGAAAACCGATCACATGAATTTTTCCCAAATCTCAATACTCTGTATATCAAATTTCGAGTTTGTAGACTGAAAATTGACAGAGTTATTGCGTAGGGAAATGTACACAGACACACAGATGGACACACAGACAGACACACAGACACGTTCACTTTTATAGATATATAGACTAGCATTTCAGCCCAGCGTGGTAGTAGGAAGGCAGGCTCGAACCCGTACCGCGAAGGAGGAAAAGGAAGGGAAAAAACCTGACGTCTTTACTGTTACAACCGCCGCCAAACCGGATGGTGACGTAGGTTTTAAAATTACGGCTAGACAACCAAAAGGAGAGAATGATTTTATCGGCAGAAAAAGCAAGTACCCCCTGTAGAAAAGTGCCCAGTTGAAGGTGAAGATATTAATGTTTTTAGCTAATTTTTCGATATCTGTTGTCTGAAAGGTCGAACTTCAAAATAATACTGATCTTGTGAAAATCCGTCGCCTCTGTCGAAAGTTTTAGATAGACATGCAAACAAACATACATACACACATTTATCTGTTGGTAACTAAACATTTTCGATCGAAACCAATTACAAAGCTTGCCGTATCTCTGAATACCCTTTATGTCAAATTTCAAATGTTTAGACCAGAAATTGTCTGAGTAATTAGGTAGAGACTGCAGAGGTCAAATTCTTTTTAAATTTTGACTCCTATTATGACCCCTTATATCAAATTCTTTTTAAACTTTGAGTCCTATTATGACCCCTGTATATCAAATTTCGAGTCTGTAGACTAAAAATTGACAGACTTATTGCATAGGGAAATGTACACAGACACGTTCACTTTTATATATATACTAGCATGGGTGCCCGGCGTTTCCCGGGTGTGAGGTGTATGCTAAAAAAACAAAAACAAAAAAAAACGGTCAATGTTTTTAACTTTGATCCCTATTATGTCCCCTTAACATTTGTTTGGAGCTCAAATAAAGTTATTCAGTTAGATCCAATGTCCAAGGAACCTATATCTAAAATTTCAAGTGTTTAGACCCCAAATTGTCGGAGGAGTTTTGGTAGAGTTCTCAAAGGTAATATCGTTGAAATTTGACCCCTTACCAGCAATATTTCTGGCCGAAAACCGATCCAATGGATGTTCCCACATGTCAGTACCCTGTATATCAAATTTCGAGTCTGTAGACTCAAAATTGACAGAGTTATTGCATAGGGAAATGTACACAGACACACACATAAACACACAGACACGTTCACTTAGATAGATAGATAGATAGATAGATAGATAGATAGATAGATTTCCTTTTTTTACATTTAACTGCAGATAGTTCACTTCCCTTAAATGAATATGACTTTTTTGGTAATTTTGAGAATTGCTCTTTTTTGAACAAACACTCTTAAGAGCAGGAATAACTTCTTCACCATACTTAAGGTTTCCTTAAGTTTTGTATTTTTAAAAAGTTTTATATGAGACCATTGGGAATTATTACTTTGTCCGGAGAATTTTTCTTCTAGCTTTGAAATTTTGAGTTGCTGCGATTTTAGCCTGTTTTGTTTTTTCTTTTTTGAAAAGGAATACCATTTGGTTGCTGATTTTTACTTCGGAATCCTGAAGCTGATTTGATCGAATGTTAAGAGAATTTAGGTCAGCAGATTTAAACTGAGTCATAATTTTTATTGTTTTCTTGATGTTGTTGTTATTGTTAATGAAATATATTCTGCTTTTCTACAGAACATTGATATGAATAAAATTCATGTATCCAGTCCGAACAGAGTACGTTCGTGGTATTCCTTAATACATAGATTTTTAATTTGTTGTTTTTCCCAATAGTGTAACATAGATCAAAAGTTCTCCTTGAAAGTTCATTTGCTGTTTTGTGTGATCTCAACATTGTGGGTCTAGACGATTTTTTCCATGTATTAAATTTAAATTTAATATCGAAAAGTCTGAACCTAAGTTTAATTACATTTTAATTTTTTGATCTCAAATTTTTACCATCACATATTTGCATTACCCTTTGTTGTTTTTGGTTTCCATGAAATGCACCCAGGTTTTATTTTTATTTCTGCAATGAGATCTTTTGTGTCCCATTGTTTACATGCCAAACATTTTTTCACAGATATGGGCAGTCTCTAACCCAATACAGATTTCCACATCGATTACAAGGGGATGAAATTTTCCTTTCTGAAAATTCTTTTTTGGATATGTGTGGCCATTTTCCTAGTTTGTGTGTTATTTGTTACATGTATTTTCGATCGTTTAGCTACTTTTTTTTCAATGCCATATTCAGTATCCTCTGAGTCTTTTTTAATAATTTCTATTTTCTGGCAGTTTTCTGTTAATTTTTGTAGAGTTAAACTCGATTTAAGCTTTCTGATTTCAGCATCTTAGTTTGATGTCAGTCCTTGCGAAAATACTAGACATTTAAAAATTTTCACACTGACGTCTGATAGTTTAAATTCGTTACAGTGTTTATCAACCATGGCCGCATATGTTGCAAAGTCATCTTTGTCGTTTTTAACCAAATTCAAACATTTCCATAGTTTATAGAACATTTTAGACTTTTGGGCTAAAAAGTTCAGTAAGAAGCTCCACGATATCGGCAAAAGATAGCTCCGAAGTTTAACGTGGCAAAATAAAAACCACAAATTTATGTTCAACGGTCTCCAATTTGCATAATTGCAAACAAACTTTTTTCTGGTCGGACCGGTCTATAGACTAAAAAAAGTCCTCATTTCTTCGGTAGTAAGCTGAAAATGACTTAACTTCTTCTGGTATATAGCAGTTGTCAATCGCATTCCATATAGAGGCTTGTGAAAATAAGGTATTATTCTCAGTGAACACATTATATGTTACGACTTGAGCAAGTAACTCCTCCAGATGCTGTTTCCACTCAAATAACTGTTTTTTTGTAGTTGTTCTCGCTTTTCGTCTGTATGTTGTTAATGTTTGAATAATTGTTGTTGTTGAATTTGTAATTATTCCCAAACATACAAAAAACGAACACGGCAGCCCTAATTCACTACGGCAGTGCAATTGACACATATTGTTATGCATCATCTATTCCATTTAAACTTACACATCTTGCTATAAATTATGTAATCACTTTAAAATTACACATGCCATTTCCCATTTCTTACATTACAATTATTTACATATTGTTAAATTTAAAACAATTACATCATAGCTTTTTATACATCACATCCGGTTTTAGCGTCCTATATTTACCTCAATTAGATTTAAACCAACTAGAAAACATTAAAAAATAATTAGCAACACATACAATATACTCCACATTTTCTTGTATTTTTCGTTTCCTTATATACTTTTTGATACCTCTGGTGGGGAAGGGGGGTGATATTCATTATTTATAAATTACATGTTTTTCTTTTTTTTTCATTTATAAAACTTTCGATATCTGATTATTTCAGTTACATTTATTTATTTTGTTTTTTAGGGGGCTTTGTATTTATTTTGTTTTTGCAGATAGAAACAAAAAACCTTCATTTGTTTTGGGTGTGTTTTTGGGGGGTTATTTAAGATATTCTTAGATTTAAACAATTACGTTGCAGATTTCTTTACATCATATCAGGTTTCACTATCCTATATTTATCTTGATTACATTCTAACCAACTAAGCCACATTTCTTGTCTTTTTACTTTCTATTTTTTTGTGGAGGGGGGGGGGGTCATTTGTTTAAAAATCATTTTTTTTCTTTAAAGATTGTAATGCAGGGTATGGGGCAGCCAAACCAGCTGCCAACATTCCCCTGCTTTTTACTGAAGTCAACCGAGAGCTCTTTTTAGTATCCTCGTTGTTCCCTTAAGTGTAATTGTCTGGATTTCTTTTGCACTTTGTTCACCAGGAATATTAGTTAGGTAGGACTTCAGGTTCTTCTTCATAAGCCCTGTAGCACCTATAATAACTGGTATGTGGAATGGGGGATATCTCCCTATGCTAACGTGTCCCGCCCCCATTTTTATAAACACAGCGAATTCAACAAGGGCTTGCGTTCTTTCTTGATTTTGTTTTAATAGTAAAAAAAAAAACATGACGTTATTTCAATTTCGTCACTGTGGACCAGTGGATAAAGGAGCAGAGTCAAAATATAGGGGTTTCAGGTTTGCGCCAATATAACATAGTCTTTTTTCTTCTTTTTTTTTGATGGAGAATGTTTTAACATTGAAAAAGAGTTATGTACTCATTCTACATTCTGATAAGTGAAATTATTGTAGTAATTGATAAAAACAATATTCAAGAATTAATACACTTAAGAGGTTTTATTTCATTTCATTAGGATCGGATTACATATTTTACTTCTTAAATAAAATTTTTGCTTCTTAATAAAACTTTGAGACCAACTATTTTTAAGCATGGAGGGCGGTAATTAACCAGTCAACATTACCACATCTTCAACAACTAAATGGATGTTTTTTGTTTGTTTCCCCTCTCTTCACCCGGCATGTTTACTGCGTCAATTTTTTTTTTTTGCTTCCCTCCCCTTGCTGCTATTTATTTATTTATTTTTTTTACGGCTGGGAGTTGATCGATATTCTCTCCAACCGTCTTTGACATTCTTACCATGAGGAGTTGGGAATGTCTATTCTGAATGTCGTTTGTAACATTGAGGAGGTTAGGGGTTGGGCAGCAACAACAGCAACCGTACTTTAACTTTCTTTGAAAGGGGAGCACGCTTCTATCGAGCAACACCAGTTAGCGGGTACTGCTGATCATTTTTAACCAATCAAATGTTACTCAACTTCACCCAACGATTATTTTATTTTTGACAATCAATCATGTTAAGTTTTTTTTTCAGCCAAGTGCGTGTTCATGTCAAGTGCACCTATTTCTGTTAAATGACCTTCCAGTACATCTGACTTTGATATTTAACATTTCCAATCAGCAAGTATTTTATGTTTGAGAAACACCAAACTTGTTTTACTGACCTGATGCATGTCTATACCAATTGCTCCTAGTCCTGTTAGGTGACCTTTTTTAACATTACTCATTATTCTATTTTCCAAAATGTTTATACATGAACATTTTCATTGTATCTCTCTCTTTACCACCCCCAACAGATTGCAATAAAATAATTAAAGAATATCAACTAATGTGTGCTCTGTAATAATCTATATATATAAAAGCCAAACGTCTGTGTGTATGTATGTATGTTTGTTTGTAACGCTAAAACTTTTGAAAGACGGAACCAAACTTGACAAATTTGGTATCATATCGAAGCCCCATCACCCGGATGACAAATATCGAAATTTCACGTCAAACGGACCACTAGAAGTTGGTCAACTGATCAGTTATCTTCGAGGGGGGCCCCCAAAAAACCTGTCATTATCTATATATATAAAAGACAAATGTTTGTTTGTAACGCTAAAACTTGAGATGAAAGATTCCTCTCCCCTAAGAATAAAACATATGTTCAATATCTGCTTTTGTTTTTTCATTGTTTATACGGTCCCGAGCAACGCCGGGTAGCCCTGCTAGTCTATTATATAAAAGTGAAAATGTGTGTGTGTTTCTGTGTGTGCGCGCTTTTATTGTATGTCTGGCAAAGGTTTTTTTCGAGTGAGAAGTGCTCGGGAGGGTTACTGTTTCTTAGAACTTTTTATATACTCCCTAGATTATAATATCTATGATTTACGAAAGGAGGTCATGTCTATCTTTTATTTGAGTGACTTTACATGCTATTTTTGTGCTATTTTTGACTCTCCATGTATTTGTTTGGCTTTTCCATATATATAAGCGAAACTGAATCCATAGCAAAGGAAGCTTTCTGGCATGTGTGCCAGGGACGTCCATAAAGCAATGAGCTTTGATTAATGCGGGCAAAACCCGTCATATCAGACAATCGATATTCATTTGGAGACTCCCCCTTTTATAGGGAGCTGGCTTTACCCCAAGATATTGGGGAAACAAACAAATATGCAAAAAACTGGCTTGCAGCCAAACTTAAGTGCGGCATTACATTTCTCTATGGCGTGATGTTTTACCTTATTAAATTTATGCACCTGCCACTTAACCTTTTACTCATTAAATTTCAACCATTCTCACTTCGGCTACCCTCGTAGCATCGTGGTAAGTTATCAGGCTATCACTTTCGGTTCCACCATCGCCTAAGGCTTCAGGTTCGAGCCTACATGTCTACCAAAACTCCCCTCCCACAACCACCAACAAACACTCGGGCAACGCTGAGACCCGCCCCGCTAGTCTATATATATAAAAGACAAAATGTCGGCGTGTGTTTTTATATGTCCAGCAAAAGCTTTTTTCACAAGGTTTTACAGGGGGCAGGCGAGGGTTACTATTCTTTAAAACTTTTTATATACTCTCTAGATTATAAATCTACAATTTGTGAAGGGACGTCGTATCTAGATTTATTTTGATCGACTTTTATAAAATTACCATTATTCCATTTTCTCGCGTGTTTGTTTGTGCTTTTCGTATAAAAGTGAAACTAATGAAAAGCGAAGGCTGACTTTTCATGCCGGGATACCCAGAAAGCAATTAGCGTGGATCAGTATTGAGAAAACCAATCATATCAGACAATTGCTATTCATTTTGACACTCCTTTTTTGTGGGGAGCTGGTTTCCCAACATCGTGGGGAAATGAAACGGCAGAAAGCTTAACTAGCCTCCAGCCAATGTTCATTTCTGCAAGTCAACTTTTTCATTGACATCGCTAAATTTCAATGTTTTTCACTTCCTATGGTCTTGCACTGGTAAGATCTCACATTTTCTTTCACTTTCTTTTCCGCCTAAGGGTTTGTCATGGGTTCGAATTTTGTTTTTCTTTTACACCTACAAACACCTGGGCAATGCTGGGTAACTCTGCTAGTAATAAAATACAATAGAATGAAAAGAAAAAGAAATGATAAAGTTTCTGAGGTCCATTTTTATATGCTAATAAATAAAAGATAACAACAAAAAAGAAAATAGAAGTGATCCTTAGTATTTAGTTCAGGTTCCTTCTTCTCCAGGCTATATCATATAAAAGTAAACATCCTGATGCATGACTGTCTGATCACTGGCGCTAATTGCTAAACTGATATCTAGTAAATGATATTTGACAAATCCACATGTGTTTATGCTCAAGTTTTATGTTTACATGTAATTTATCTTCCAATTTCAAGCATACTATGCACTCAGGCTATTATCATGTGTAGTACATGTTGTTAACAGTCTGACCCATGGAAAAGAAAATCATAGGGTCTTATTTTTTTTTCAAGATGGTGGATATGCAGCTTAACAATAGGACTAGTTGTATCAGCTTAAATATCACAATTAAAATGTGGTAAATTCCTACTCTATCATGAAATTTCCACTTACCTCCCTTCAGATCAGTATAAAACTTATCAAAGGGTATTTCTCTCTTTTATTTAGCAATTTTCAACATCGATATGTTAATTTGTTTTTCCATGAAATGAAATCTATTTGTTCTTCATCCAGCAATTTATCATTGTAACTAGTAATCCTGTAATCAGTCTGATATATCTTATTATGCCAATTAAGCCCATGGGACTCCCTACGTAACTGTGAATCCTCCAGACCTCTCTGAAAATCTACCAACATTTATTTGGTCTAGAGTATCAAGCATATGAAGATTAGAGTAAGAAACAATATATCAATTATATCTAAAGTATTGAATAATTTTTCTTATTTTATTAAATGATTAAATAATCTAGAAAAAAGTTAAGAAATATTTTTCAATGAAAGATAAAAGATCTACCTGTAGTTGGTATAGTGGTAGGTATTGTAGTTGGTATTGTGGTAGGTATGGTAGTTGGTATAGTGGTAGGTATGGTAGTTGGTATTGTGGTAGGCACTGTAGTTGGTATTGTAGTAGGCACTGTAGTTGGTATTGTAGTAGGCACTGTAGTTGGTATTGTAGTAGGCACTGTAGTTGGTATTGTAGTAGGCACTGTAGTTGGTATTGTGGAAGGTATTGTAGTTAGTATAATCGTAGGCACAGTGGTTGGTGCGGTAGTAGGTATGGTAGTTGGTATAGTAGTAGATATGGTATTGTGATAGGTATTGTAGTTAGTGTTGTGTTAGGTATGGTATTTTGTATTGTAGGTATGATAATTGCCATTATTGTAGGTATGGTAGTTGGAATTGTGGTAAGCGCGGTAGTTTGTGTTATGGTAGATACAGTGGTAGGTATGGTAGTTGGTATAGTTGTTGGAACAATAGTAGGAACAGTGTGATTAATATTGTAGTTGGAAAAAAAGTTATTGCAAAGATTGTAATATTTTATCAACATAATGTAAATGTAAATCTTTTAAAATATTAAAACATTAAAGATATATATATTTTGATAAGATATCCAAGTGATTTTAATGACATATGTACCTTGATTAAATTATCTTAAAAAATGTTAATATTTTCTTAAAGAAATTAATTAAGAGAAATGGTATAAGAGTCAGGGTCAATGATATATATTTATTCAGAAAACTATTATTCCAAAAGATATATTTTATTACAAGAAATTAGCAGTAAAGGAGAAGTGATGGATATGGAGGAGAGAGGGGTATCACTGTGTGAAACAGAAAAAAGTGTATATATATATATATATATATATATATATATATTATGGAATAAGCACACATCAGTAGATGTTAGCATATATTGATTTGTTTGGTAGCTAATAACTTAATAACAGATAAGAAGCAATTTTTTATCTAAAATTATTTTTCATTGCCTCAGAGATTCGTGTATTTCAATATTGTGATGAAACGTTTATAATTAATGTTTTTTCTATGTTGCTTGTGTGATTCACAATTCCATATAATCAGACGTCTTCTACAGGTTTTAATGTCTAAAAGGCATTGCTAGCAAACTGTAAGATGAACATAAATGCTACCTTTAATAACTGTTTATTTTATGATTCTGCCTGGCACACATGTTGCATCATTAATATGGCAAAACATATGAAAATCGTGTCCATATAAAGAATAAAATATTCCAAACACGTCTGCAGCTATTTATAAATTGAATAGCAAATAATTTTACTTTAACAGAAACTATCCAGATTTATCTTTATTAATAATATATTTATCCTTGTTTTTTTTACACATAGTCAATCTCTCCGTTCTTCCCTTTTTCTGTGACATTCACATAAACTCTAACATATTTCTAGTTTGTTCACTATATTCACTGCACTAGCAAAAAAAAACAAAAACAAAAAAAAACTAAAGAAGAAATAAAGAAAATTCAGTACATTTGGTTAGTTTTCACTTCAGAATAATACATAGTCATAACTATTGGCCATTTGTCATATATATTTCCAACTCTTGGCCATTTGCCAGACATATTTCCTAGCTATACTATAAGTACTTTCCAAATTTTTAGTGAATCTCAATTAAATAAGAAATGATAAGTAAACCGAAATTCCACTTTTAAGTTCAACTTTTTGGCCATGTGGTACTGGTACATTTAATATGAAAATCCTGGTGGCAACTTTCTATGATAGTGGTTCTTTAACTTTCCAGGGATCATAGCACACTGCAGCTATACACCACATTTTATTTAAATATTATTTTTACTCAGTTAAAAAGAACAAGATGGAAATAATAATGGAACTGTCTGTTTAAAATTATGCAGGTAGAGACTTTTGGTTCCATGACTTAACAGAGTTTAATTTTGAAATATTAAACTAAATCTACAAAACATTTTTAATAAGAAAAATATCGAAGAACTAACAGATGTATTTGGCGTTGTCTGGCATTAAATGTAACGTTAGATTTCTAAAAAAAAAAAAAGAAGTAAAAAACGGAAAGAAAGTGAGACATGTGCATACAAGTATTATGTTTTTTCTAAACAGTTAACTTCTTGTAAGTAAAAACAAGAAAAATACTTGAGCTGAGATTGAAATCAAAACCTAAAGTCAGTGAGTCAAGTATAATAACAATTAGATCAGCTTGCTGCAATCCTTAAAAAGTGTTTTCAAACCTACTTATTTTTAACGTAAGGAAGCTGTCATGTGAACGATTCGCGCATGTGCAGTCGTGAAATAGTTGACAAATAAAAATCCGATGACCACCCCCCAAGTACTAATTTTTCCATTTTGACCCCCTTAGCAATCCATTTTTCCGGATGAAAACCGATTAAAACGTTTTCCATGTGTCTGAAGACATTATATACCAAATTTCAAGTCTGTAGATAAGACATTCGTTTAGTATCAATATATAGGTTGAGTAGCGTCCTCACACACTCACACTCCCACACACATTCCCACTTTTATAGATATATAGTTAGATTATTAGCAATTAATCCTTATGTACAATAATACTTGAATATTAAATCAATATTATAAAAGGGATTTTAATTTAAAAAAATAATTCATAAAATGACTTACCTGTTGGAGCTGTGATAAATAGAATAAATAAAAATATTAATTGAAAATATACATTTTTTTATTAATACAACTTACAATTAAATATTCAAGCAATAAAACAATACATTTTTATTCAGCAATTTTAAGCAAGTAAAATTTTATATAATTTTAAGGCAAAAAATATTTGAATTATCAGGGAAGGAGACATCCTTACAGACTGAGAATTTCTTTTGTATCAATTCAGGGTGCCCTTTTTTTTTTTTTTTTGGAATGGGATTTTACCCAGATTAAAAGCTGACCATATGCCTAACTCGTCCCTCTTGGAAAGACAAGCAAATATTAACACTGGTTGAGTCATAATAACACTATATCCTTTTGGTTCGGAGCCAAGTGTAGTACTTGCTCTGATGCTGCACATAGTTTTTCAGTGAAGGCGAAATCCTTCTTGTTGAGACACTTGTAGTCTGTCTAAACTGTACGAACGAACTGACTAAACCAAGATGGCCGACTCCTATTTATATCACCACAAGCAAGGGAGGTAACCATGTAACTGAAGCAAGGGAGGTAACCAATGTCTACATTAACATTGCTGCTGTCCTCAAGTGAATAATTTATTTCTGATTTAACAAGTCCCTTAGAAGCTCAGACGAAGCTCCTGCCTTGGTCAAACAATCAGAGACCTGATCACAACCCTTGATCCATTCTATCTGTATCTCTCCTCTACTCTTCATTTCCTTCAGCCTTGCTACATCTATTCTCAATCGTCGATCGCTTACCAGATTGTTGGAATTCAATGTCTCCACAAGTGATGCATTATCTGTCTTGCAGAGAACGTCTGGCAATTTAGATAACTGAAATACCTCTTGTATCATAACCGCAGTCAAAACACCAGCATCAGCTCCCTCATTCAGAGCAAGAGTCTCTGAGGCCAATGGGCTTTTTGTCACTCTGTCCAATTTCTTTGACGCCCAACACATGGGGGCCATTTTGTCAGTACTTCCTCCAATAAAGACAACAAAACCACCCTGTGAAGATCCATCTTCCAGACTGGCATAAGAGGCATCAGTATAACACAAAATGTGTAAATCTGAGGGCTTTCCCAATTTTGGAAATGTTATAGAACCCTTCTTGGATTTCAATTTTGATAAGGCTTTATTCGCCTCAAATAAGGCTTTTACTTTGGGATGCTTTCCAGTGTTGCTCATTTTACACACATCAAAAGCTATATCAGGGCGTGTTTGAGTTGAAACCCACATCATCTGACCTGCAAGTCTCTTCAACTCATGCTTTTCTTCTTCATTCAGTTCATCATTTTTCCTCAGTATCCTCCCTTTGCTTATTTCTATTGGAGATATGGAAGATACATATAGATCTTGTTCTACAGTGATCCCATTTTCCTGTTGATTAACATTCAGTCCAACATATTTGAATGTTCCACTTTCATGAGATCCCACCTTAAATTTTTCTTTCAATGTTGCAATCACATCCCTTTCAAACTCTGTGTTTCCACAGAAAACAAAATCATCCACGTGCATAGCAAGAATTCCAGTCAAATTTCCTTTAATATCATGGCACAAAAACAATGCATTATCATAAGCACTTGCTACTCCTTTTAATTCAATCAAAGCCTGAGTAACTCTCTTGTACCATGCCCGTGGAGCATCATTCAATCCATAGATGCATCTTTTTAATTTCCACACTTGAGATTTAGGACAAACATCAGATGGTGGCCTCAGGTACACATCTCTCTCTAAAATACCACCTTGCAAAAAGGCTGAGGTAAAATCTATGGTCTGCAGCATCCAATTCTTTATTGATGCGGTTAGCATGACCATTCGCATAGCTTCACGGCTACATGTTGGGGAGTCCGTTTTCAGATTACTATTTTCTTCATAGCCTCGTGCTACAAGGCGAGCTTTCATTGTTTTCTGATTATCCTTGAATTTTTCAGTAATCACCCATCTTGTGGATATTGTTTTTTGACCTGTGTATGGCACACATTCAAGTACTTCATAGGTGTTCATGTTTTTTATTTCTTTATGCTTGGCATCCATTACAGCTTTCGACTGCTCTTGTTCAGCGGTGAGCAGGACTACATTTTCCTGTTCAGTATATTGGGGCACTTCTCTCCAATGATCAATATGATTCCAGTTGATACAAACTTGATCCTCGTTTTCATCCTCAGGTTCTATATTGATCCAATGACTATATTTGCCAGTTGATTTAGGCTGTACTGACATAACCTTTCCTTTCTTCCACTCCCCACTTCCATTTATTTTATAAGTTATGGTCTTATTTCGGCCAGGTTTTTCAGTCTTATCTCTTAAACTGGTAGAACTATCAACAACTTCTTCTCTGTCTATATCTTCACTTTCTACCACTTGATTCTGCAACTCCTCCTCCTCAACTGAAAGGTATTCATTCTTCCCTTCTGTAGTGTTTCCCAGCATTTCAGCTTTTTTTGTTCTTTTTTCGTTGTTTTTATTCACTTTCATCAATTGGCACGGATGCATCCTATAAAATGCTCCGCCATGTCTGATTAAGACAAACTGGCCTTCTCTGCCTAACACTTTTGCTGGACCACGCCATCCTTTAAAACCCTGCCTCCGATAATAGATTTGGTCTCCGGTAGCATAATCTTCATCAGCATAAGTTCTGACATTAGACCTGAGAGCTCTCCTAATTCTCTCACTGGACTCAGCTTCCAAAAAGTTTCTCCTTGCACTATGGAGAGCATTTAAATTTTTTCTCACCATGTCACTTGTAGTAGAGGACTCCATAGCAGGTAACTGGTCTGTCAGAATTGAGGGTGTATTTACATTGAAACCGAATACAAGTTCATTTGGACTGTGTCCAGAGTAATTGAGGAGGGCATTTTTTGCACAAATAGCCCATGCCAAGGCAATTTCAGGTTCACACTTCTCATCGTCAATTGTTTTTTTCATTGCCTCAGCAACTATCAAATTATGACGTTCTACAGTACCGTTGCTGAATGGACTTTCTGCGGCAGTAGTACAGGTCTCTATGTTGAGTTTTTCATTCATCTGTCTATAGTGTTCGTTGTTGAATTCACCCCCATTATCACTCAGAAAACGAACAGGAGATCCGAAATAGGTAATCCACATCATAAAGATGTTTTTGATGATCTCCTCCTTCTTCTTTGTTTTGATCAATGTTGCCGCTGAATACCTGGTAGCGGCATCAATGAGATGTAGTATCCACACCTCATTGTGGATGAACTCTTTCAAATCCATGCAAACTGTGTGATTAAATCTATTGCCAAGAGGCAATCCCACAACCGGTCGCAGTGGAGCTTTTTTAAATCTAAGGCAAATTTGACAGTTTTCACAAACCTCCTCAATCGCCTTTATAAATTCCTTGTCATTGAATTTGCCACTTTTTTTAACCAAGGAAACAAGTTTTTCCTTCGAGGCATGAGCAAACTGTCGATGAAGTTTTTCTGCTTTTTTTTTTTTTCTGTGAAAGAACACTGACCAAAATTCTGAACATGTAATACAATGTTCTTAGTACCACTATGATCCAACAACTTATTTGTTAAGGGGAGACAATAGTGCCCTGAAGTTGTGGTCTTTAGTTCAATATATTTATCAAAAATCCAGCACATATCTTTCCGGAAATCTAACACTATTCCTGCTGTCTTCATTGATTTGTGACTTAATAGAAGAGGCAAGTCGTTTTTCACAATATCTGCTTCGATATAAACTCTTATACCTCCGAGTGTAACCGGAAATTTAGCAACTTTAATTGCTGTGACAGCCACTCCATCACCAAAACAAAAACTCCGGTCTGAGTTCGTATACTTCACTAGTTGCAGGTCACTTTCATTTAAAGTATCTAAATAAACATCAAGCCACACTTCGCCAGCCAGTGTGCGAGTACAAGCAGAATCCAAGACTGACATTCCAAATGTTTCCTTTACAGGATTTGAGATTTTTTCATTTGTACTGTTCAAATAAATATTTTCTTGAATGAACAACGTAATGTGTATTTGTTCTGTCGCTTCCGTAAACCTGGGCGTATTTCTAGGACACTCTCTAATTAGATGGTTCGGAGACTGACATTTGTAACACAACAACACGTTTCCACTTCGGTCACATGGATTAGATTGTCCTCGACGAAAACGCCTTTTGTTGTTACCCGGTTTAGAATAATTATAGTTGACGATTTCGGGCTCTGATTTCACTGCCGGTACATTTTCATCACGATAAATGTCACCAAATACTTTCTTTATCGATTCCTTCATGTTTTGATACGTCAAAACAGAACACGTTGTCCGCGCTAATTTTTCGTTCTCTTCCGATATGTTAACCGCGTTCAAAACAAGAAAAGCTTGCACTCCTTCCGGTAGAATAATGTAGAATTTTTTTAATCTTTGGTACAAAAACTCATAACGAACAAGAAAGTCATTTATACTGGTACTGGAGGATCTTTTATAAGTGTAAAATTCCTTAAAAGTCATGTAAGCGCGCGTGTGTTCATCCTTTAAATATATGTCATCCAGTTTCTTTATTAAGATCTTCAAGCCATCTCGTCCGCCGATGTCACTTGTTGGCAATTCACGGACACATTCTCTAATATTCGGTGGTAGCGTCAAAAACACTGCTGGCCCTTTTTTTTCCTCAGAAAGATCCGTGAACAACGACCACATTTCAACGTCTTGTTTCCAGTTCTCGTAAACATCCTCCCCCTCCAACAATGGAGGTTGTTTGTTCGAAGTTGCCATATCCGATATCCGATCTGTCTAGTGCTACAGACAAGCTGTACAAAAAAAAAAGAAATTTTTTTTTTTTTTTTTTTCGTTTTGTCGCACACAGAGGGATATCTCTGCTACCATTTGTTGAGACACTTGTAGTCTGTCTAAACTGTACGAACGAACTGACTAAACCAAGATGGCCGACTCCTATTTATATCACCACAAGCAAGGGAGGTAACCATGTAACTGAAGCAAGGGAGGTAACCAATGTCTACATTAACACTTCTAGACCGAGGCAATATTTATGCTTGCTCCAATCCAGGGTGTTTTCTTTTCTTTTAAGGAACTGGATATTTTCCCACATAAAAAATGACCTTGTGTCAGACTATTCCCTCGTGAGGAGGCAAGTAAATAGGAACATTAGCTGATCCTTGTTGAAAAAACTGTCCACCAGATTACAAACTGGTTTGGATGACAACAATAAGTGATAAAAATGTCCACTATTATAATGGGTAATATCTACCTGTTACAGTTTTAATTCATGTATGACTCTCATTGATTCCAATGATTTGGTGCTAAATCAGTTGACTGATACACTTCACAGGCTCTGACATCCAATTTGGTCATTTTCTTAGACATCGATGAGTCAACAAACCGTACAAACTACAATGTCTTTTTTCATACTTAATATTTCCACAATGTTTTAATTTGTTTCTAATACCATTCTGATAGCAACTAAACCTGCATTCACCTAGACCTTCATTTGATGCACCATTTGTCATACTCTTCATTAAAATCATTAAAAATAAACGATTCGCTTGATTTTGACAAGTTATTTCATTATTTTCTTGGAAATTAAACGAAAATGTTATTTTTAATTTTGAAATAATTTTTTTTATAAGTTTAAACAGATAGTGAATATAAATAATATTTTAAAATCATATTTATAGAAATAAATCTATTGCATTTGACACATATGCAATATTAAAATTTACAACAATTGTTAGAACAATGTTAGTATTAATGACAAATATACTCACTTAACTTGCTACAAAGTTCTACACTCAATTCTGTTTCCACTGGTCTGTTTGGAAATGTCTTCTTAATTGTAATAACAATCTCAAGCAATTCACTTGTCTGATTTAATGTAATTATGTCAGTTGGATTGACATTCTGAAATTGAATCAAACAAAAAATTGTATATTAGAATCAAGTTAAAATATAGTTTTGAACAATTAAAAATTGCATCATGCCATGAAAAAAATAATGTCATATACACCCAATATTGCACAATCTGATTTTAATGATGCTTACAAAAATAAAAAAAACACACGATTGCATATCTGTACATACACACAGACACACACACATATATATATGCATAATCCTAATCCTACACTAGAAAACATCCATGATAGCTCTAGAATGCTGTATCCTCAATGGCCATATTTCATTTGCATACATTAGCATCTTGTACACTCATGTTTGATAAATTCTACCCTTAGTCAACAACATTAAAAATCTACTGGTTAATTATGACAAAACATCTTTAAACTTTCCCAATCCATTCCTAACTCTTGCTATCACACCAGTCTAAGCTACTCTCTTTGTTTCTGTGGTGTTACTAAGCTTACAAAATTCTAGATATTCTCAACAGTTACCCAAATATATTTTCTTCACATCAGGGTTCTCATTGACTCAACTCAAATTGCCTGTAATACTCCTGAATTCCTTGAATATCCAATGCTTACAAGTACAAAAAAATTGTGTTGCTCCCAACTCACTTTCTACAAACTGAGCATGAAACTTGTCTATTTCTTGGGGCTTTTCAGTACTATAACCATTAATAATCAATTTGTTCTGTGTAATTTTCACTTTCAGAACATTACTTTCCATAGCATTAATTTAAAAAAGTAAACCTTACATTATTTCACAGGTAATAATTAAATTATCAGCATAAAACATCTCTTCACTTGGGCAGGAAACCAATCAACTTATTTCTTATTACTTATTCAATTAACTTATTTCTTATTAATTATTTACTTATTCTCGTACCGGTTTCTGGACTTCAATAATTTTTACCCCTATTTAGAGGGTTACACTCTTAACCTTGTAACAGTTGACAACTTTACTAAATTCCCAGTCTTTCAGAACACACTCTTTTATGATCTGATTTGTCAAGTGTGTGATCCTCTCAGTCCCTGTTCCATATACAACCTTAAACATTTATGCAACAACACTTATTCCTGAAACTCATCTTTTGCATCTTCATTCAAACCACATTTTGATGCATAAACAGTTATTTTTATGAGATTTTTCTCACCAAACATCAACTTAAACATTATAATACGATCAATAACATAATTAGCATAAATCATTTTATTTACTTATTTCCCTGCAATGAAAGTCCAACATCACCTATTTACTTTTCATTTTCAATCCAAAACCGCTTATATCTTGCATCCTCTTCAATAATCATTTTGACAGAATTTACCTTTTCTTTCAGTTTCTTAGAAACAACATAAGTCAATACATATTTGCTCAAGAGACTAAACAATCTGTCCTTATCTTGAATGTAAAGGGCTACTATTTGGGATAATGCCTACAGGAAGAGATTAGCAGCGAGATGTCTGTTCACATTACATTTAAACTCCTGCAGTACAGTCAGGAAGCAGAAAAACAGTTCTACTACTAGAGTAGAAGACTTTCCGGCATCTAGAGATCTTAACACTGAAGGAGTGGAATTTTGCTGTTTGATACGTAAGTTGGGGGTATGTACATTGTATGTATATTGTACAACTGTGCTATGAGTCCATCAAAGCACATTCTATTAAAGTACTAGTAAAACAAGCACAGGGATACAATATTGCACTGATGGGACAGGAGTGTGAGCTTAATTGATTGTGCGAGGCCTATTAGATTGGAGACTTTTTCTTGGACCTTGTCCAAGAGGAAGATACTAGTGGTAGATGCACCATCCCACATGTGGCAACAGTACTCCATGCAAATGGTGGCTTTGTAGAAATACAGAATACTCTCAAGTGTGAGTAATTTTCTAGCACGATATAGGGAACCCCTCACCTTCTTTGCTCAACATTGGCAATGTCATCGATGTATGTTTTTCAATTCATGTTGTCTGTGAATGTTAAACCAAAGAATTTGAACAAGAAGCTCTCATGCGATGTGTTATTAGTTATGGCTATTGGTGGTTGAGAAGGTTTCTTGTTATTGTTGAAGAAAAGCAGCTTAGTTTTCGTAGCATTTAATGTTATCATCCATTTCACTACAGACTGGAGGTCATTTTCTAGGGTTTCTGCCATTACCAACATATATTTCCATTCAGTTTTTCCTTCATGTCTATTATAAAGCATGGTGTCATCAGCAAATATACTCGTTTCAAATATAATTTTATCTGGGAAGGCGTTTATGAAAATCAGGAATAATAAATGTCCAAGGATCAACCCCTCAGGCACTTTTATATTAATATCATGTTGCTCGGCTGTACACCTATTGAGAACAATCTAAATTTTTCTCTTGTCTAAACAGGACCTGATTATATTTAACATTTTTTCAGTAATACTGCATGATTTAATTTTCATGAGAATACCATTCATGCCAGATCATATTAAAGTCTTTGGATATATTAAGGGATACTGCCCTATTTTTCCCTGCCTTAGCCAGTGTTCAGAGATAGCGATTAAAATATTCACAGTAGAATGGACTTGCTTAAATCGATATTGTAGGTGAGAGAGAAGAAAGAAGATTGGCTTTTACAAGGTGGTGAACTAGAGCTTGACTGATTAATGACCCAAAGATTTTAGCAAAGAGGGAGAGGAGACTGACGGGGCAGTAATTGAGCAGATCAGTTCTTTCACCAGAATTCTTGTATACTGGTACCATAGAGGTAATTTTCCAGCTATCTGAGAAACAAGAGTTAGTAGAATACATGGACTAGCTCAATGGAAGATTATTTTAATAGTAGTTCAGGGATGAGATCAGACCCACATGCCTTGGAGGTATCTAAGTTTTTATGATATAACAAATATGAGAAGGGGTAATTTTCAGATCATCAAATGTGGCTTTTGTCCACATAGGAAAATCTGGAGGGAGTGATTTCTGGGTTCTAAGGTGGAGTTCGAGGCAAATAGCCAGACAATAGTTCAACCTCATCATGGTTGTTGGATAGTGGAGGAACTATTGATCGTCCTTTATATACTATACTATTAAAGATTGTCTTAAAATCGAAAGTTTCTAAAAATGAAGCAGTGGTAAAGACTTTTGTTTCTTTTCCTCAATTCAATCTAGGCCATGTTTTATAATATTTAGAAGTTACAGAAAGATAAAGTCAAATATTTATTTATTTTATTTTATTTTTTTTTTTTTGCAAGGGCATGTTGTGACCAATCACTTGTAATGGCTGCAAACTGCATAACAATTTAGGTAAGAAAGGCACTGATCCTGTGCTGAGGCATCATGATTAATAGAGAGCCTTATGGAGAGGGTGTGCAGTTGACATATTTTATAGCCCTAGAAAATATTTCAGCATTCTACATGTGTGCATGTAACATCTGTTTTAATAGATTATGGTTCATAATGAAGTAAATAGTATTTTTATATAAATTAGTATTTTCATTTATATACACACATAAGAAGAGAAAATATTTCCAATTTATTCATTAAGCTAAACAACAAACACATATATTTAATCATAATATATTCAAAGAAAAATAGCATTTTATTTTAAAAAATTTTTTACTCACCTTATATTCAATAATTAAACCATTTATATAAGTAACAGTCAGATTATAAGAAAGTATATTTGTTGTATTCACAAGACTCATCCTAACTGGAACTTTTGGCTTCAGAAAAGTTACAGTGATTCTTGGACCATCATCTTGTACATCAAAACTGAACACACCATCACCAACAACAAGCTCTCGGAAATGATCTTGATTGGTTGAGGTACGTATATCCAGAGCATCATTATCAATATTCTCATATGTTATTTCTTCATCATGAGCACATATTGCTGCAAAAAGATAAAATAATTATTACCATCTTTTATATGCATACACCAATGGAAGCATTTTACAATGATTTCTGTTTATTAATCATCAATCATGTACAAGTTTAAAAACAATTGAAATTTACTGTCAGAATAAACATTCTCTCATTATTAATTAAAATTTTCTAATGGATTTCATAATCATGAAATAGAATAGGTTTTAGGGAAATTTATAAATCATAACTGCAAGACTAAGCTCTAACATATTCACATTCATATGCTCTATATAATCACTGCAGAAAAATATCATGACTATAGATTAATTCAGTAAAACATCTTTTTTAAAACTAGCAAAAACAGATTTGGTAGCTGAATCAGATAAGAACCTAGCAATTTAACTGCAATGTTTGTTTTATTTTTACGTTTTATTGAATTAATGTTCCGTGATTTTAGAATATTCTCTTATCTATATTTTGTTCTGATATTTAAGGCAATAAGCTTTAGAGTGGAATGTGGACACAGTGGTAGTAGTCCTTATCAAAAGATATAATAATTTTAGTTTTAAATAAATGTAAAACACATAATAGCTGTTGGTACAGTAAGAATAGTTGTTGGTATCGTTGTTGGAATTGTTGTTGGTACAGTGGTTGGAATAGTTGTTGGTATCGTTGTTGGAATAGTTGTAGAAACTGTGGTGGATTAAGTTGTTCGAACAGTTAGATGTGATTAGTATTGTGGTTGGTAAATATTGTAAAATTTTATTCTACAATAGTTGAAATTGTTATTTGAATATTGTGTAAACAGTTGTATGTCTAGTTATTGAAATTGTTGGTGGTACATTGGTTGGAAAAGATATAGAGAAAATTTTCATTAAGGAATATTTAATGCTTTTTTACATTTATTTATGAAAAAGAATAATTCATTTTAGAAAAATTAAAATAAAAAGCAGAAATATTTAATGACCCTTTATACACATTTCTAAAGTAAAATAATTAACTCACTTTGAAAATAATGACTATATAAACAATGATATTTGGGAGAAGCAAACCTTGTTTAATAAAAGTTAATCAAATGAAAAGTCATTATATACATAAAAGATTTATTATTTTTGACGGTGATAAACAACTAAATTGAGTTTATATATAATTTAATTACATTTTGACCCCAAACAAGGCACATTGCCACTTTGATGTAGGGGGCTACTATTGAGGACACCGGCTACAGGGGTACTAGGTGGGGAGTTGGGAAGCAAGATGTCGGTTCACGTTATGGATGGATAGATAGATATACATTTCCATGGTAACATAATTAATTCACTTTGAAAATAATTGAAGATATGGCTCTGAGAAAAAAAACTTAAGTATTTATGTTAAATTAGAAAAGCTAATCAAATAAAAATGCATTATATATTTCTTTCAGTTTTTTATGTCTTAATTCAAATTATTTTTGTCTACACAATATAAAAGACCATCTTACAAAATTGTCCTAGAATATAAAAGACCATCTTATAAAATGTTATATTCCAAAATTTTACAAAGTAAGGTATAAAAATTTACTTTAAATTGAATAAAAAAATTACCTTGAATTTATTTTATATAATGTACATTCTGTTGCACTCTAAAAAAATCATTGAAAATTTTATTTTATGTAAGGTACATTTTGTTGCAATTTAAAAACATTATCTTTCATCTAGCAATTAATAATATAGATATAAAATTTTCAATGATTTTTTTAGAAAGTGCAACAGAATGTACATTACATAAAATAAATCCAAGGTAATTTGTTTATTCAATTTAAATTAAATTTTTATACCTTACTTTATAAAATTTATAAAAATGCACTTTGAAGATAAATAAATTTCAAATTGAATCTTGTACTTTTATTTTTAAAGCCTATTGTAAAAACATTTTGTTTAATAATTTTCATGCCTTGGATGAAATGCTTTTCTAACTTATACATACATACTAGCAGAACCCATGTCCCGGTGTTACCCAGGGAAATTATAAAATACTTGTTTTAATAAAAGAAAACGAACAGTAGAGTATTAAAAAGGAAAAGTTCACTAAGCTAATTCGAGGAGCAGGCAGGCTATATTATATTTGGAAAAATAATGGAAGAAAAATGTCTCCCTACCACGATGGGTGTGATAGTGAAATAGTGTTTATAAACATAGTTTCATTGAAAAATGTAAACCAATGCTTAGTAATACTAATTTACCATGTGACACACCAAAAACAACTTAGGGGAAACAAAAAACAGGAGCATTATTTTAGAATGTAAAGGGGGCATTAGTTTCGGATATAAATTCAATATAAAATGATCTCCACTGTCTCTGGACCGGTGTACCTTATTTTTTTCTATGGGACTAAGTCCAATGCAATTTTTAGGCAATTACATGAAAAAAAAACATGAAAAACTAGCACTACTTATGAAGTGATTTAGTAAAGGGTCGAATTCCTTTCTGTCAATGACTTTAATTTTTTTTTATAATTTCTAATGTTTTCGACATAATAAATCAATATAAAAATTCCTAATTTTCGGTAAATATTTTTTTTTTATGGTTTTTTATTAAATTACTAACATTTCAGCCTGGCGTTTCCGGGTGTTTGGAAGTGTGTGTTCAGCAAAAAAAAAAAAAAAAAAAAAAAAAAAGTGGTAGTAGGAAGGAAGGCACGAACCCGTACTGCAAAGGAGGACAAGAACGGGAAAAAAACGATACGTCTTTGCTATTACGACCACCGCCAAACCGGAAGTCACATAGCTTTAATTAAGGCTAGACAATCGAAAGGAGAGGATGACTTTCGAAAATATCGAAAAAAGCAACCCCCACCTGTAGAAAAGTGCCCAGTTGAAGGTGAAGATATTAATGTTTTTAGCCAATATTTCGATGTTTATCATTTGAAAGGTCGAACTTAAAACGATACTAATCTTAGTAAAATCCGTCGCCTCTGTCGAAAGTTTTAGACAGACATGCAAACAAACATACATACACACATTTATATGTTGGTAACTAAACATTTTCCACCGAAACCAATTAAAAAGCTTAAATTAAAAAAAAAAAAGCGGTCAATTTTTTTAACTTTGATCCCTATTATGTCCCCTTAACATTTGTTTTGGGCTCAAATAAAGTTATTAAATTAGATCCAATGTCCAAGGAACCTATATCTAAAATTTCAAGTGTTTAGACCCCAAATTGTCGGAGGAGTTTGGTAGGTCAAATCGTTGAAATTTGACCCCTTACCAGCCAAATTTCTGGCCGAAAACTGATCACATAGATTTTCCCAAATGTCAGTACCCTGTATATCAAATTTCGAGTCTGTAGACTCAAAATTGACAGAGTTATTGCATAGGGAAATGTACACAGACACACACACAAAGACACGTTGCCTACTAGACACTATCCTCGAGTGTCTAAGGTCTCTCTGTACAGGGGTTTGTCAGAACAATCTGGCATGAGGACACTTCTTCCATAGAAGTAAACCCTGACCAAATATTCAAAATCACATAGTATTCGCAGCCCAAATAAGATCTCACTACGGCTACCCCACAGCTTTTCCGAGGAATGGTGCACCTTCTCCAAGTGATATTATCTCAAGTAATAGAACAAAGCTGGATACTCCACCAGACTAGATAAATTCTTGTCCTGGAATCCAGTAAGATCATGAGACCAACATGAAAGATATACTACACTGTATAAAAATGGTTAATTGGGGAGAGCAAAATAATGTTCTCAATTTCTTTACTAACTCAGTGCTTGAGAGATAAAGAACTTTAATGGAACATTCGAATATCTATGTATCTCATATAGACTTCAAGTGTTAGCCCTAGGTTGTGGGCCCCTTGATCTCTGAGAACTTTGACTGAAGTAAAATAAAACAAAACACGTTCACTTAGATAGATAGATAGATAGATAGATAGATAGATTTCCTTTTTTTACATTTAACTGCAGATAGTTCACTTCCCTTAAATGAATATGACTTTTTTGGTAATTTTGAGAATTGCTCTTTTTTGAACAAACACTCTTAAGAGCAGGAATAACTTCTTCACCATACTTCCTTAAGTTTAGTATATTTAAAAAGTTTTATATGAGACCATTGGGAATTATTACTTTGTCCGGAGAATTTTTCTTCTAGCTTTGAAATTTTGAGTTGCTGCGATTTTAGCCTGTTTTGTTTTTTCTTTTTTGAAAAGGAATACCATTTGGTTGCTGATTTTTACTTCGGAATCCTGAAGCTGATTTGATCGAATGTTAAGAGAATTTAGGTCAGCAGATTTAAACTGAGTCATAATTTTTATTGTTTTCTTGTTGTTGTTTTTGTTTTTGTTGTTGTTGTTTTTAATGGAATTGATTCTGCTTTTCTACAGAACATTGATATGAATTAAATTCATGCATCCAGTCCGAACCGAGTACGTTCGTGGTATTCCTTAATACATAGATTTTTAATTTGTTGTTTTCCCAATCGTGTAACATTGATCAAAAGTTCTCCTTGAAAGTTCATTTGCTGTTTTGTGTGATCTCAACATTGTGGGTCTAGACGATTTTTTCCATGTATTAAATTTAAATTTAATATCGAAAAGTCTGAATCTAAGTTTAATTACATTTTAATTTTTTGATCTCAAATTTTTACCATCACATATTTGCATTACCCTTTGTTGTTTTTGGTTTCCATGAAACGCACCCAGGTTTTATTTTTATTTCTGCAATGAGATCTTTTGTGTCCCATTTTTTACATGCCAAACATTTTTTGACAGATATGGGCAGTCTCTAACCCAATACAGATTTCCACATCGATTACAAGGGGATGAAATTTTCCTTTCTGAAAATTCTTTTTTAGATGTGTGCGGATATGTGTAGCCATTTTCCTAGTTTGTGTGTTATTTGTTACATGTATTTTCGATTGTTTAGCTACTTCTTTTTTTCAATGCCATATTCAATATCCTCTGAGTCTTTTTTAATAATTTCTATCTTCTGGTAGTTTTCTGTTAATTTTTGTAGAGTTAAACTTGATTTAAGCTTTCTGATTTCAGCATCTCGATTTGATGTCAGTCCTTGCGCAAATACTATTCATTTTTCAAAATAATCAAAATACAAATCAATAAATATGAACTTACTGTTTGATATAAATGGAATGGTGAAGGTCTTATTATTTTAAGAATATGATCTCTTTTTAAAAGAAAAGGGATCAAAGAACGTCCTTAAAAAAAGAAAAACATTGAAATAGTGTATTGCATTGCTATGTCCTTCTGATACTCATCCATATCTATTTACCAGCAATGCTTCAAACATGCAAACTACCTTTTCTATTATACATACTATATATATATATATACAGCCATGGTAAAAATTATGGAGCACCTATAAAAAAAAACTTAGATAATAGTTTAAACCTACGCATTTAAAGGTTAAGAACTATACAGTGAACAGTTGAGAGTAAATGTAAAATATTTAGAAGTTTAAAAAACAGTATTTATAAAATTTATAAACAGTAGATTGTAGGTATTTATTTGCTTTAAAGCATCTTCAAGAGTTTTAGCTGAGTTTTATACTAAATTCATTCCAATATTCAAAATGATTCACTGTCATATACTAAAAGTTGTTTCTTAGTTTTCAGGTAATATTTGATTCCGGCCAGTGCTTTAATAGTATATTTAATTGAAGATGCCTCCAAAGCTTTCAGAGATTAAAAAGGCACAACTTATTACTTTATCTCGTGAAGGATATTCTCAGGTAGAAATTGCTAGGGAGATGGAATATTCAAGGAAGGGAGTTCAAACGATTAAAAGGTACAAGGAAAAAATTTTTTCAAAAACAGAAAAGGATAAGGCCGTAAAAAGTCTACAAAAGCCATGGAAGACAGATCTTTGAAAAGAGCATCCCTTGCAGAGAGGAAGAAAAATTATCTGGAGCTTGCTGCTGAACTTAGAGGGGAAGCAAGCAAAAACATATCAGCTCAAACAGTGAGTAGAAGGTTATTAGAATCGGGATTAAAAGGATGCAAAGCAAGGAAGAAGTCTCAGGCCAACAAGAAAAAAACGACTCCAATTTGCAAAATAGCATAAAAATTGGACACTTGATGATTGGGCCAAAATTGTTTTGTCTGACGAAAGTAACTTTGAGGTAATTAACAGCTTCTATTTTCTAAACTTTGAACAGAACAATTGAAATTTTTATGTGAATACACATCCATAACACCTATTCAAAAATTTTAGCAAATTCTCATTTTTTTCATCAGACTTTTGGCACATCTGGAGCGGTAGGGAAGGCATTTCATTCTGATTGTGTGGTCCCAACTGTCAAATTTGCAGGATGAAGCATAATGGTTTGGGGCTTCATAGCTTCCTCTAGGCACTGGACTGTTGTACATATGTAAGAGCAGAATGAACTCCACAATTTATACTAACATGCTGGACCAGGTTTACTAAACCTCTTTGACTAAAATATTTAATAATAACATTTCAAGTGATGTAATCTTCATACAAAACAATGCCCCAAGCCATACGTTAAAAGTTTCAATGGGTTGATTTGAGATAAAAGGGATTACAGTGATGAAGTGGCTCTCTCAATCCTTGGACTTAAATCCCATTAAAACTTTGTGATCCCATCTAAGGATAAGAGTGAGAATGCATAAATGTTTATCAAAAAAAGAATTAAAGGCCAAATTTCATGAAGAGTGGCAGAAAATAGATCCTACTATTTGCAACAATTTGGCCAATAATATGAAAAAACGAATAAAAGCTGTTATAAAGGCAAAAGCAGGACATGCCAAATATTGATTGTTATTAAAATAGATTTATCAATGTTTACTTCACTATTTTTAACCTTTAAATATATAAGTTTGAATCATAATTTTGATTTTTCATTGGTATATAATATAATTTTGACCATAGCTGTATATATATGGAGGGAACCAAGAAGAATTAGAGAAATTCTTTACAAGGAGACTTCTTGGGATGATGCAAAGCTCGATAATCGAGGTTGGGGCTTATATACAGAAGGATTTGCATTAGTATATATCTTTATAATGAACGAAAAATGTATATGCATTAGTATATATCTTTATATTTTCGTCTTTTCCGTTATCTTTCTGTATATATATATATATTGTTCATTGTGTCTCTTTGCGAGATATCAAGTTGAGTGTGTCATGTCGACTGAAAGTATGTTTGCGAGTCTTCACAATGAATGAGTTGGTAGTGAGTTGCGTTTCTCTCTTTGTAGGTAAGAACTTTTTTTGATTCTTGCTGATGGGATTAAAATCCCGCAGCCAAAATATCACTCTGCTACCAGGTTCTTCATCCAGAACAATTGTGAGTATCACAAATGTTTAAAAAAATTATTGATTACGTAGGTGAAGGAGATTGAAAATTTAAGTATAGTAATCTTTTGAAAGTTTCTTGGGCCAGTTGACCGTCCTCCCTGCTCTTGCTTTGTATAGATGGGTCGACTGTTCAGATGTGTGTGTGGTGTGCGTCAGTGAGTGAAACTGGGTGGTCGAGTGCGTCCAATCCAGCAGAGTCGCACTTTAATATGCAACCATTCATATTCACCTTAAAGTGTTTTCTTTTTCATGTCAAAACATTGCATGATCCAAGGCAAGATGGGTTGAGAGGTCTATGAACCGCTTCATTTGATAAGGATATCCTCTAATTTCATAGGAATTTGATAGTAAGGATATCCTCTAATTTTATAGGAATTGGATGAAATCAATCTTACTAAATATTGTGCAAACATAAATATAAGCTGAAAAATCTTGGAGATTTGGGATCCAATATCTGTTGGAGACAGTGAGAGAATTTAGTTAGGAAGAGGAGATGCCTATGGACTTTTTAAAGGGTGGGTTAATTCGAGTTGGAGCATGTGACCAAATTCGGTCTTAGCCTTCTTGAAATGATCAGGAATGAAAGTAAACAGAAGGTCCAGATGTGGTGATATGGTGAACAGTTGAATACACCACTTTAGTGAAACTAAACATAGGATCTATTAATTTTGCATAGGATGACAGAAGACTATAAAACCAGTCAACAGTGGATGTGATAAAAATTTTGTGAGCATATACAGTGTTAGTTAAGGGATGTGCAAAAACACACAGGGATGTTCAATTATCCACAAGTCTCTGCTTTCTAACATCAACCAGCAAGTCAAAATGATCTAAGAAATCAGCACCTAGACTGGATAGGGTAGGTAGGGAGTACTTGGTGAAGTTTGAGGTCAAGGATCAATAAAACTTGACCACATGTGCCTATCTTCAATGAATTCATGGCAAATACAGAAATGGCGGATTTCTTCGGTTTATTAGAAACCAGATGTAATGACAAAATAGAGCATGAGGATCCTGTGTCTACCATGAACGAACTGTCCAGTATTATTTGTAATATACAGCCAAGAATTATTATGACCTTGATTCCTTACACAAAGAACTTGTCTGTCTCGCTACAACACAGCCAATTTGTGCATTAACAAGTCAAGCTTTGTTAATAATTCGTCATTAAACAAAGCCCCAGCAGCTGCTACAGTCTAAATTGACCCGGGTTGCTGGCTGAGTTTAGGTAATAATTCTAGAATCTTTTCTAACATGGTAGCCAGTTGTTCAGCAGTGTTCTTTTACATGTTCGGGACCAGTATAGCCTGGACTTCAGTAGGCAAACGTAAAAGAACATTTTTTTCTGCCGAGGAGTTCTAAAGTTCTTTTAACCATCTTAGAAACTTTGTAGGGGGCCTCTCACCTAGGTGTTTCTCATGTATGTGTTTGCCTGGACCAACCACAATTTTGCATCATTTGCATATGGAAGCAATGATATGAAACTTATTGCTGCTGTTTAGATACAATGTAAATTTATACAACAACCAAACCAATACGTTCATTAAATATAAACCACAAAAGAAACTTTATGGACTAATTGTTCTTTAAAATTAGCAAAAAATTGCACACGTAAAATATTTTATGAGCAGGCACTTACAGGACAAAGGCCCAGTTGACCTCCCATTCACTAGAAATAAAAATAAAAATACTAATAACGAACAAGATAAATGAAACTACAGATGCCGCACACTTTGCCCACTAACATTAAAAAAAACACATTTAACATAGGTTACAAATAAGTCCGGTCACTAGATATCTAAGCTCCCCGCTAAAGTAGCACACACAAGAAACAGATGAACGGGAGTTTAACTGGGCCATTGTCCTGTAAGTGCCTGCTCATTGGCTAGTCAGGAAGGGTGTGGTGGAAACTAGAAAGCTGATTGGCTAACTAGAAACTTAAAAGGTGCATATATAAAAACACGAGACAACCATAAAATCCTCGCATAAGCCTGATGAATCCTAGCGGGGATCAAATTTTTTTTTTTTCTCTTCTCACACAGTGATCACCACTTATCAAGGCCCGGAAGCCACTCAGGGATAAGGGTTATTGCAAGTACATTACGTTAGTGTGGACATATGATGAAGTGTTTAATTAGGGGGGTGGTTCATTAGGAATTTGTTAACATTGGACTTGAAGACATCCAAGTTGTAGTCCGGAGGGAAGCAGGCAGACGGAACAGAGTTCCACAGACGTGCAGTTCTAAGAAAGAAGCTTTGTTCATGGAATCCGCGTTTTGATTTAGGCACAGATATAAGGTGAGGGAAATTTTTCACATGCAAATGCGAAATATTCTGTGTAGCTTAATTGCCATATATACTTTATAACTTACTACTTAGATCTACCTACGTATTGAGCACCGTTGAAGTAAATACTTAAAGTTTACACAAATTTATACTTTCGTATATTAATGTATGGGATTAAATGAAGCAGTTACACACACCCACACAGATATATATATATATATATATATATATATATATATATATATATATATATATATATATATATTGTTTTAACACAATCAAGACATCAAGGAATAGATTGATAGCAACAAATAGTGTATTTCATCGTTAGTTACAATTCTTTTAAAACTATCCGGAAAAATTCATATACATATATATATATATATATATATATATATATATATATATATATATACACACACACACACACACGCACACACATTCAACCCTACCAATGATAATTTAGATTCTGCGATTGGTCAACATTTATTGGATAATCCAGAATGTTTCCTGGCATATAATGATGACTTTTTTTCAATTCTATTTCGAGGCCGATCAAGTAATCATCTGAAAACTCTCGAATCTGTCTCCATTGCATGCCTCAGACATTCTCTCTGTCGAAAGAAGAGGTTCATTAACACATTGCACCTTTTAGGTAACTTGTAGGAAGATAACTAAAGGGAATTTTGTCTGGAAAAATATCCCATTTTTCTGCACTTAATCTTAAGAAAAATAAAGATACTTATCTTTCCAGATTTGATAAAGGTGCCGCCGTAGTCGTTCTGAACCGTATTGACTATATTAATAAAATGTTATATTTTAGATGACACGAATAAATTTCTCAAACTTAATTCGATCGACTCTTATGATAATACTTTGAATATTGAAAGCAAATTTCAAAAACGCTTGTACTTCTTATTTAAAAAGAATTATCTCTCCAAAGATATTTATCAGAAAATATGACCCACTTCCCTGAGGCTTCGAATTTATGGTCTCCTTAAAATGCGCGAAGATAATGTGCCTTGTAGATCCATTTTATCCATGATTGGTTTCGCTCAACATGCCCTCGCCCAATATCTCACTGACTTAATTATTTTCTGTCCGTACATTCTATTCCACTTACTGTGTCTCTGATTCTTTTACTTTTTCTAAAATCATTCGAGATACTAACACCAATCAAAATAATTCTTTCTTTTGCTCGTTTGATATTTCCAGTTTATTTACTAACGCGCCTCTTGATGCGACCATTGCTATTTGTTGCGGTGCACTTTATTAATCAACAATTATGCACTAGTTTAAAAACAACTAAAGTAAATAAAAATTATTCATTACATTGAAATGTTTGATTGATTTTAATTTTGCATGGAATTATTTATTAAATAAAACTGCATAAAACTTCGTTTCAAATAAATTTAAAAAAAAACATACTTGTTGTAGGTATAGTTGTAGGTACAGTGGTTGGAATCGTTGTTGGTATAGTGGTTGGAATAGTGGTAGGTATAGTTGTTGGAATAGTTGTAGGTATAGTGGTTGGAATGGTTGTTGGAATCGTTGTTGGAATAGTTGTTGGTATTGTTGTTGGTATAGTTGTTGGAATAGTAGTTGGTACAGTTGTTGGTATAGTAGTTGGTACAGTTGTTGGTATAGTAGTTGGTACAGTTGTTGGAATAGTTGTAGGTACGGTTGTTGGTATAGTAGTTGGAATAGTTGTAGGAACTGTGGTTGGAATGGTTGTTGGAATAGTTGTTGGTACAGTTGTTGGAATAGTTGTGACTGATATTATTGTTTGCAAATATTTTATCACAAAGATCATAACATTTTATTGCACAATGGTTGAAATTGTCATTTGAACGATGTATAAACAGATGTACAGTGGTTCAAATTGTTGGCAGTACATTAGTTGGAAAATGTAAAAAAAATAATTGTCATTAGAATATATTTCATCCAATTTATATTTTTTATGAAAAAAAAGCACAAAGGAGAAATACTTTTTACATATTACAAGTCCGTGTAAATCTATATATATAAAAAGCAAAATGGCGGCATACGTTTTTGTATGTCCATGGAAGGCTTTTTTCACCAGGATTCTCGAGATGGTTACTATTTTCGAGAACTTTTTATATACTCCCTAGATCATAATATCTACGATTTGTGAACGCATGTCATCTCTACATTTATTTTGATCGACTTTTATAAAATTCATGCTACTTCCGTCTTTTCACATGTTTGTTTGTCTTTTTCATATAAATAAACTGAGACTCAACAAAGCAAAGCTGTCAGCAGCCTTTCGTGCCAGGAAGTCTTGAAAGCAATTAGCTTTGATCAATTTTAGGAAAGCCCTTTATATCAAACAATTGCTTTTCATTTGAGAGTTCCCCCTTTTTCAGGGGAGCTTGGTTTCCCTAACATAATAAATAAATGGAATGGTGGAAAGCTCAACGTTCATTTCTGCACCTGCATGAACTCATTCACTTAGCAAATAAACTTTTTGATTGACATTCTAAAGTTCAATGTTTTTCACTTCCTATGGCTTCATAGCATAGCGGTAAGATGTCATGTTTTCTTTCACTTTCTTTTTCACCTTCGTGTCATGGGTTTGTCACGAGTTCAAGCCTGCCTGCCTGCCTACTAACACTTTTTTTTCTTTTACACCTCCAAACACCCGCTAGTATATATAGAAAATAATTAATTTTTTTTTAATATAATCACAACTTATAAACAAGCTACAAATAAGGAAAGGAATGTCAGAGCACTCACCCCTATGATAAATCTTCTTTTATTTTCTACACCGATTTATGCCTTCTTATATCATTTTTATTTTTATATTTATTATCTTATATGTTTTTTTTACTTTTTAAGCATTGCTTGTTTTAATGTCAAGCCATATTTCAAGTCCCTCACACACACACACACACACATACATGTTCCTGAAAGGATGAAACACTAGTGTCTGTAGGTATTAAAAATAATTATAGTAATTATTATATCAGCCTCTTTAAGAACTCGGTTCTTATTGTTGAGCACTCTAAATTGAAATTGAAGTCAGTCACTTAAAGACACATGTGCAGATTATGATGTTATAATCATAAGATCATTATCGCCATCTTGAAATTTATATAAATGTTAATTTCAACTATATTTCTCGCAGTTAATGTTAGACAGGTGGTTTGTTCCTTGCTAATGGGGTCAGAGATTGCTTTGTGCCTGCGTTCAACTCTTCCGACCAGCTGTAATCTGCACTGATGATTCCCAAAAGGATTAAACACTAGTGTCTATAGGTATTAAAAATAATTATAGCAATATTATATATATATACATATATATATACATATATATATATATATATATATATATATATATATATATATATATATATATATATATATATATATATATATATATATATATATATATATAAATCTAATTATCTTAAGAGTATGAAAAAAGCAATCATCCCCAGTATATCAAAAAGAATATCTAAGATATCACAAAATGAAAATATATTCGATAAGAATAAGGATTAATATAATGAAGTATTACCTCAATCAGGATATCAAGGAAAGATCAAATACATAAAGGCGTTTGATAATTAAAATAGCAGGATAAATTATACAACATCATATAACATGGTGATGAAGGGAAGAAGAAATGTAAAGAATAAAATAGATAAAAAATAAACATAAGAATAAAAAGAATGAAATTAAAGAAGCATATAATAGTAATAATACAGTTAAGAATAAGAGAAATAGGTGCAAAAACAAGTCTGGTTTAATCATCCTTTTAGTGAACAGATACAAAATAATATCCCTAAAGAATTTTACAAAATAATTGATAAGAACTATATGAATTATAGTAGGATGGAATCAGGTGAATTAAATATTGAGAAAAAATGTAACTGTAGAATACCTAATGAATGTCCATTGGAGGGCAATTGCTTAATATATGAAATTGTATACAAATGTGCAGTTTGGGCAAATAATAGTAAAAAGATATACCGAAACCATATTGTATCATTTAACATTGAACCAGGAAAGGAAACAACTTGGAATGAGGATAAGGATAGAAATAATGATATGACAAAAATAAATATTAAAAATAAGAAGAGAAACACAACTGCGTGAGGTGATTGGCTTACAGAACCATGTAAGAAAAAATAGAATTTGAATTAAAATGGTCAATAGTAGATAAAGGTAGAAAATAGAATCCTAGTAAATCAAAAAGATGTAATTTATGTTTACTTGAGTAAACGTAGTGAATTCTAAAGAGAAAATTTGGAACAAAAAATTTCATGTTATTAAAGCTGTCTTCAGAGAAATAAATTCCTATTACCATGCTCAAGACCTGATTAAACATGTTTAAATTTTTTAAAAAATTAAGATATATGTTGAGAGTGAAATGTAAGTGTTGTAAGAGAATGTTAAATTTAATACAAATATTTTAGGATAGTGCAATAAACAAATTAATGGGTCATTAACTTAACACATACAAATAAACTAATTATAACCTAAATAAGGGAAATAGAATTAAATTTAAAGTTGATAATCGTTATTGGGAATAAACTAACACCTGAGAAATTTCATTAGCACAAAAAAAGAATCAAACATTAAGTAATTGCAAAATATTGAGACGAACAGATTATGATGGATTAAAATGGACTAAATAAGAAGTTTGAAGCAAACTAGGTGAAAAATTGAACCTAGACTGATATAAAGAGAATAATATTAAAACTACAAATTTTAAAATTAAGCAAAAGAGATTAATGAATACTAAAGTCAAAATATCAAAGTAAGAATACACACGAATTTCGATAAAATTATGAATCGATAAATATAGGCAAACTTGAGTTATATCTCTTACACCATAATGATATACTGAATAATACAGAATAGTAAATATTAAAAAAAAAAAATAAATAAAATGTTTATATTGAGATACAACTTGAAAAGATAGATTTAACATTTAAATTATGTACATAACCAGTATGTGATGAAGATAAATTTTAATTGATATTATTTAAATAAACCTTTTAATTATAATTTAAAAAAAAAAAAATAACATGTAAAGGAAAAAAAATCAACAAATATATGGCAATATGTAAATAAATATTTATACGAAAGTGGGGAAAATACAGATAAGAATAGTTGGACATATAAATAGAGACTACAATTTGAAGGGGTAGATTATAGAACTTGGGGAATAAATTGATAAAATAAATAAATTGGAGAGGGAGAAATAATTATAAGAATTAGAAAAAACATTAAAAGATTAAATGAATGTAAAACAGGAAATTGATGAAGTATCATATTAAAAGAAGAAATTCGAAAATGGGAGATTAATCAATTCGAAGGCAACCAAAAAATAAATAAACAAATAATAGAATAATATGATGAGAAAGAGGTGAGTCTAACCGCTTGATCCCTTAAAATAGGGATTATGAATATATTTATACATATATAACAAATATATTTTAGTGTCTGAAGCTATTTTTGGAATATTTTTAAATGATATAATGTTTAAATTTGTCCAAATAGTTATGAAACAATCGTAACACAAAGAAATACACCATATGATGTTTTCATTTCATATTTTCTTGTCTTGATTTTGCAAAAATATTATGTATAAAGGAAAACAAATATATATATATATATATATATATATATATATATATATATATATATATATATATATATATATATAGTATGAAAATATACTTATGGCTGGTAAGCTATAGAGAAACGTTTATGTTTCATTCCAGGAAATCATCAGACTAATTGCTCTACTAATATCTACTAATGTATAGAGCACAGTTGAAATAAATACTGAAAATATATACTAATACATTTCTTAATAAATTCTGAGCCTAATTAATAAAAACCACACCTTTTAGGCAAAATTCTACTTTATTACTCAGCATAATCTCCTTCTGAGATTCACTGATTACAATGCTTCTCTTACAATTTGATGCCTTTTTTTCATAAAACAATTTTTTTTTGGGGGGGGGGAGTTTCTGATATCATGCCTTCACTATAGCTAAAAAACAATGTGATTAGAGCAAACTATTTTAAAGTTAAAACCTACAAAGTAGACACATGTTTTTTGTTCGGGGATGAATAAAAGTTATAAAAACTAGTAAATGTAGACTTTGATAAAAAGTCGAAATGGTAAATCATATATTAAGTAAATGCAGCAAACTAGCTTCCAAAAATTACAAAAAGAGACACGACTGCTTGGGAAAAGCAGCTCACTGGAAACTATGCAAACGTCATTATTTTGAACATGCAGTACAAACAGACAAATTTATTTGGCCAAGGACACCGGACATCATAATAGTGAGCTGGAAGGAAAAAAACTTGCTAAATTGTAGATATAATTGTTTTAGCAGATGACTAAGTAAAGACCTAGGAGCTGAATATGAAATCCGAAGAAAAAATATATAATACCAATAATTGTAGGGGCACTAGGAATTTTCTTATACTAACTCCAAACAGTTTAAAATAGTAGTGGTATTTGCTGATATGCTATTTTTAAATCTATTTTTGTAAGAACGTTCATAACTGTCAGTTCATGTAATGCAACTTCAACATTAGGTATTGGATGTGAATTGAGAAAACTTTATGATTTATTGCTATTTTTAAATCTTAACATATACATCTATTTCCATCTGATTTTCTCAAAAATACAATAGGTGATGACTACTTGCTACACACAGCACAGGGGGAACATATTCAAGAAAGTCCTATTAGCTTTTGCAATTTTGCTCCTACAAATGCACTGATAATTTTCTTCGAATTTTAAACTCACTTCATAGTTTTTTAACTTTTTAATTTGTTCCTATTTTTATCTCATTTAATTAATTTGGTAGAATTTATGTCAATTATATCATTTCCAAGAAGCCTATATTGCACGTAACTTAAATTAATCCTAATTGACTTAATTCCTCTCCGATCGTTTGTTCTTCTTGTCTAAGTTTTTCAAACTCACAATATTTATTCACATTTTTTAAACAGGATAGATATTTTATGATTGGTTCATCACTTTCTTCTTTCATCAACATGAACTTTGTTTTTTCTATTACGACCAACATTTTCTTAAGTTTCATATTTTTTCTTACGATTTGACTTATTTTTTAACAAAGTCAGGTCTTCCAGATTTATGGGATATGCCATAATGGATATTTTTATTATTGCTTCACATCCAGCTGTAGTCAAAAATAAATCTGTTATTTCATTTTCTCGTTTAGTTTCCTTGTAATCTTTTAACATTTTAGTTCCTTCACTGGCAACAAAACATTGTAGCCATGTATCGATAATATTGGAATCCTCGAGAGACTATTGGAATTCTATCAGCGATGCCATTGTTATGAAGTGAAAGTTGGCCTTGTTCATAGATAGTCAAGCTTTTTCCTATATTTCTTAGAGAGAGAATCATATAGGCTCTCTCCTATGCTTATGCTAATTAGTCAAACAGAATTGTCAGTATCACTACAATCACTATATCACTATGTTTTGGTGGCTTTTTGTCCACCCACATGCCCAGTTTGTTACTTCCAACAGTATATCCTTCAGCTTGTTAGATAATTCCTGTTGTAAATATAGTATTCAAATGATCCACTATGTGATCTCTAAACCTACATTTTACAAGTTGCTCAAACCACATGTAGTGTAAATAAACACCAAGGCTGTCAATATTTTATTACTAATCATCTTCATCAATATGATTCGCTCACTTACATAATTAACTTCAATAATAGTATCTATCCACCTTTCTGCAATAAAAATACCAACATTACCTGGTCCCTTTACATTTCAACCAAGTTTTCTGGATAAAACATGTAGTAAAGTAGAAAAAAAAGAAATTTAAAAAAAATATATAAGACACAGCTGTTCCTTCCAAAAGGTCGAGCTCTTAAATGTCCAAAAATAATTCACTGTCACAAAAATAATTCGCCGGCACTTCTTCCAACCGTCATTTCACTCTCTGCGCTCTTCACCCCTGCTTAAAAAAAAAAAGTACCGTTTATATGCTGCTCATTTCTCCACTTATGCAAATTGACTATCAACCAGAGCCATCTAGTTTTCCATTTCTCCAAACAGCCAATTAGCAAAGGGGGACAACTCAAACCACACAGAGCCATCTAGTTTTCCATTTCTCCAAACAACAAATTTGCAAAGGGGGACAACTCAAACCCCACACTCCCTTGATCTACACGATCATCACATGTCAACCCATCACGTAGGCGCTCGACCAACATGGCGGTCGTCTCTCTCACTGCCATTTCCGTGGAGCCTCTTCGTGAACGTCGCTACTTGGCTCAATGTCGCTGTCTTCCTCTGATAACACCACCACCGGCCGCACATCAAGGATGTGTCGAGGGATGCCGTCGATAGATACATTGTTCGGAGACTGGACACTTGTCACAATGCCCCTCCCCCAGCGTGTGGTACAGCGAGCATCAGGCGGTTTGATCCTCACTTCCTCTCCCACTCGCACAGTCGCTCGCTTCTCGCCTTCCTCCGCAGGTACATGTGCAGTTCGGGGATGCTGCCACTCGTACTTGAAGACTGCCCTTCTGTAGCTTCGGACTGGATCCAAGAGAACACAGTGGCTGAGTCGGTCCTCACCTCACTATTCTGTAGCCCCCATTTCAAGGCTAAGTTGATGCCCTTCATAATCGCATCCAGTTCCGCCACATTTATGTGAGCCACGTCGTCCTTCTTCTGCAACCAAGCAGCATCTTCTGCAGTAACACCACCTATCTCAAAGGTGACCCCCACTGCTATACAGGTTGCATCACACCACATAACACCTTCTGCACTGTTGGGTACATGCCAAACACCTCTCACTGGATTCTCCCTCTTCACCTCTTCAATAATCTTTCTAATACTGTTCACAGTCTCTTTATCAACTCCATCCTGCCACTTCGCTCCACTAGCTAGCCTTTTGATATAACTACATGCAGTATGTAGCCATCCTGCAATAGGGTAATGGCCAACCAGTCTTCCGCATATTGAGAAGAGTTCTCCCCTGCTCAATTTTTCCGACACCTCCGGGATCTCATTTCCCCTCCAGAACACTAACCGTCCTATCTGGTCCTTTCTTAGTTGGAGCCCTAACACAGCTCCTCCCTACAACGATTCCGGGCGTTTTGCAATTAGCCCAAAGCTGTTGAGGTCTTTTACTACGTCCTCTGCAGTTGTTACCGTCTCATCCACCAAAATATCATCAATGTAGGAACTGGTGGCCCTTCTGACTGCGTCTACCTTGCTTAGCACCATTTTGAGGATCGCTGCCATGATTTTTGGTGCAGAATTCAGGCCAAAACCCAACCTAATCAGGTAGTACGTTCGGCCCTTGTATCTGACCAGCTGGTATTTTCAGAATTCCTGTGAAATGTGGATCTGTAGGTATGCAGGTTTTAAATCCACAATCGTCACAGCCTTCTGAATCTGCCTGCACTCTCGCATGGTCTCTCCACACACGTCCATCACATCGCCTCCCGTGTGACACGCAATGTGTACGTTCAGCTCCCTGAAGTCCTGTACTGGCCAAACTTTTTGTTTTGTGGGCTGAACAACCGCCATTAACGGCAGCACACCTTCCACCTTCTCTGTCCATGGTCTTAAAATTCCCTCCGAGATCCATCGGTCCACATCCTTCTCAAATTCAACTCTTGTGCCTCCTCGCAACGTATGCTCGTAGCATTCCACTCTGTTGTTCAGTATGGGAGGTTCTCCCTTCCATGCCCACTGGACTGTCCATTTCTCACCATCAAAGTGTGCAGAGAAATCTTAGTCCTCTATCGTGCAACTTTTGTCTAACCCGGCCGTTCCTGTGACACATTTTTCGAATTGCACACCTGAAGCCCCTTGGTGTCCTCCAAATCTCACAGAGTTCCTATATACTGTAATGCTCCCTAGTTGAGCAATTGCGTACATCCCTAGCACCACATCGAAACCCGTGACAATTTTGTTAATAACAATCGCCTGGATTTTTAGTGACATCTCACGTACCATCAACCGAACGATACTTGTGCCATTGCACTTCACCTCTCTGCCGTCAACTGCCGTAATGCTGCTGGTTCCATTGCATGTGTCAACCATGTCTTTGGTGACAATTGTTGAAGTACAGCCCGTGTCGACAAGGGCTTTTGCACTTCGTCCATTTAGGGTCACCTCTACTTGTGGTGATATACCCTGAAGCGCCTTCATCGAATAAGTGGGGTAGCCACCAGCGCAGTGGCTTTCCCCTGTTCGTTTCCCTGGGAACAGAATCTGCTGATGTGGCCAAATTCCCCACAGCAGTAACACGTGACTTCTGGCTTTGACTACCTGCACTGCCTCGCCATATGGGGGCCTTGGCATCGGTGGTGTCTGCCACAGTCCTCTCTGCATTTCGTCCTTCACAATTTCCTGCTGCAGTTTGCTTCGTTGAGCGACAGCTACGATTCCCTGCTCACTCTCTTTTTTCCTGGCCAGCACCCTAGCCTGTGTAATCAACTCCGCCACCTCCATAGTATTTACACCGAGCAGTTGCTGCAGAGCTATAGAAATATAGTCCGGGAAGCCATCGATACAGACCAGAACTGGACTTCAGGGAGCTGAACGTACACGTTGCGTGTCACACAGGAGGAGATGTGATTGACGTGTGCGGAGAGACCATGCGAGAGTGGAGGAGATTTAGAAGGCTGCGACGATTGTGGATTTGAAATCTGCATACCTAAAGATCCACATTTCACAGGAATTCTGGAAATACCAGTTGGTCAGATACAAGGGCCGAACGTACTACCTGACTAGGTTGGGTTTTGGCCTGAATTCTGCACCAAAAATCATGGCAGCGATCCTTAAAATGGTGCTAAGCAAGGAGGACGCAGTCAGAAGAGCAACCAGTTCCTACATTGATGATATTTTCGTGGATGAGACGGTAACAACTGCAGAGGACGTAGTAAAAGACCTCAACAGCTTTGGGCTAATTGCAAAACGCCAAGAATAGTTGTAGGGAGAAGCTGTGTTAGGGCTCCAACTAAGAAAGGACCAGATAGGACGGTTAGTGTTCTGGAGGGGAAATGAGATCCTGGAGGTGTCGGAAAAATTGAGCAGGGGAGAACTCTTCTCAATATGCGGAAGACTGGTGGGCCATTACCCTATTGCAGGATGGCTACGGACTGCATGTAGTTATATCAAAAGGCTTGCTAGTGGAGCGAAGTGGGAGGATGAAGTTGATAAAGAGACTGTGGACAATAGTAGAGAGATTATTGAAGAGGTGAAGAGGGAGGATCCAGTGAGAGGTGTTTGGCATGTACCCAACAGTGCAGAAAGTATTATGTGGTGTGATGCAAGCTGTATAACAGTGGGGGTCACCTTTGAGATAGGTGGTGTTACTGCAGAAGATGCTGCTTGGTTGCGGAAGAAGGACGACGTGGCTCACATAAATGTGGCGGAACTGGATGCGGTTATGAAGGGCATCAACTTAGCCTTGAAATGGGGGCTACAGAATAGTTAGGTGAGGATCGACTCAGCCACTGTGTTCTCTTGGATCCAGTCTGGAGCTACAGGAGAAAGGAGAGTGAAGACGAAAGGCGCTGCCGAAATAGCTTGTAGTGAAGTAGAAAAAAAAGAAATTCAAAAAAAATATATAAGACACAGCTGTTCCTTCCAAAAGGTCGAGCCCTTCAACGTCCACAAATAATTCACTGTCACAAAAAGAATTTGCCGTCACTTCTTCCAACTGTCGTTTCACTCTCTGCGCTCTTCACCCCTGCTTAAAAAAAAAGTACCGTTTATATGCTGCCCATTTCTCCACTTATGCAAATTGACTATTAACCAGAGCCATCTAGTTTTCCATTTCTCTAAACAGCCAATTAGCAAAGGGGGACAACTCAAACCACACAGAGCCATCTAGTTTTCCATTTCTCCAAACAGCCAATTTGCAAAGGGGGACAACTCAGACCACAAAACACAAATCAATACATCTTCTTTCAAGCAAATCAACAATTAAACCAGCTATTCTATGCTACCTTCCAATATTTACATAGTCTGAAATGTATTCTTTTTTTATGACATTTCCTTATTTGAGGTAAGATTTTTTTAGTCCAGATATTCTTGTTGACATCAACCCAGTGATGTCATAAGAACCAATTCTTATAACAAAATATCATAGCAAGACTTAAAGTGCTACAACTGCATTTGGGATTTCTTAAAAATTAGTTTTCTCAATAAATAAATAAATAAATAAAAAAGAAATTATACACTGGTTCTCTGCACAGCTACACATACAACATTATGTACAATGTACAAGGGGGAATTTCACTTATCTTAGTTGAGACAGTGATACAAAAGCACTCTACTTACACCGACTCCAATTTTAAGTATACTTTCAGAATTAGTATCCAAAAACTAATATTCAGTAACATGAACCAGTGATCAAGTCTTTTGTTTCCTTGGTATGAGTCACCCTCATCAACTACCTTCTAGCAATAAAAAGTTACAAAGCGATGGGTGTCTGATTGAATAAAGATAAAGGTTGTTTTTCTTTAGTACTAAGGCTTGTCATTACTTGTCATGACTTAGTAGGATCAAGTCTCTCTGACCTTCTATCTAGCCCAAGTAAGGGCCTAAGTGTGGTGTTGCAATTCATGCAATTATTTAGGCAACTGGAGTAAAGATTGCCCAGCTACATCATGATTTGCTATCTACAGTCAGCAGACTTTGAAAGTATTTTTAAAGTATTTAAAAAATGTTAAACTTTGAACAAAAATCACAAATCTATAAACTATTTGTAAAAGTATTACTCACCACGTGGACCACACAGATGAACACTAACTTCGGTTTCAACACGCCTTTCTGGATTTTCTTTTTCAATTGTAATTTCAAGCTCAAATAATGTATCAATTTGTGGAAGATATACTGTAGTAGTAGGATCAACATTCTGTAATGAAAAATAGAAAATTGAACATTTTATCAAAAAATACTTCAATAGTTCAGTTACAATTAATTAGTGTTGCATTTGCTTTATGATTTTCCTTTCCGACAACAAAATTTCTGTTTTTGAATTTTTGAAATAAACAATTGGTTATTCATATTATTTGGATTCATCAGACTACTGTTTTCATCTTCAGTGTCATTTTACAACGTTTTCATTCATACTCTGGCCCCATCAGGAAGATGTTCAAACATTACTAGACCACGTGAACTCTCTCCACATAACTATACAGTTCATGATGGAAAAACAACATAAAAACAAACTATCCTTCCTAGATGTACTGATTATCCACATTGGTCAGGGTTTATGTTATCTATATACCGAAAGTCAACATTCACTGGACAGTACCTAAACTTCAATCTCACTATCCATATAATGTAAAGAAAGGAATAATCCATTGTTTAAAACACAGAGAAAAAGCAATATGTAATAACAGCAATGCATATCAAGAGGAGATGGACAGTTTAAGAGAAACACTCTGCTGAATTAACTATCCAGAGAGCATGAAAGCAGCTCCAAGAAATCTGGACCAGACACAAAAGGACATCACTCAAAAACTCACCACAGTTTGTATACCACACATGAAGGGCTTGTCTGAAAAAAAAAAATTCAATGAATCCATATCAAATCAGGACAGTATTTGAGAACGATTTAACTCTCCGGAAATAGCTTGTGAGAGTCAAGCCCCCTACAGAAAAAATTATGACTAAGAACTGTGTATATGAAATCCCATGTAGATGTGGAAAACTATACAAAGGTGAGACGTGTCGACCACTAAAAGTATGGTTAGAAGAACGTCGAAAAGCCGTAACATATGGAGAGATTTAAAAATCGAGTATAGCTGACCATATTTGGAGGGAAAAAGGAAACCATTATAATTTACTACTATGGGACGAAGTAAAAATTATTGACGGAGAGGAACGATGAAGAGTAACGCAACTAAAAGAAGCTGCACATATGCTTGGAGACGATCAATTTCTAAGTATTCTATATGGAAATAAACATTACAAAAAACAGCTTCTACAGAGAAAATATCAAACTCAAAACTTCTGTTTTTACATATATTGCTATCAGAAATGTTTATATTCTATACAAACTGCAACTTCTTAACAGAAAATTAAATATATATATATATATAGATATTCGGTAAACTTACAATATATTTACATTCCTTATTATTTTTTAAATATATTTCTGACCCGCTTCTTTGTTTACATCTACATGTGTGCGTGTGTCCGTGTGTTCCCGCCAGCATGCGTTACCAAAGAAAAACGCTTTTGCTTTGCAAACATATTTATTAGATGTTAATAAACATTATGAACTGCAAGTTTTTTTTAGATAATTTAATATCTATCTAATCAGTATTATACATGCAAATAAACATTACAAAAATTTAAATGATATACAAAATGCAACTTCTCCTTAGAAAATTAAATATATATATAGATGTTCGGTAAACTTACAATATATTTACATTTTTTTAATTTTTTTTTTATTTCTCACCTGTTACTTTGTTTTACACGTGTTCCTGTGTGCATGTGTTTCCATCAGCGTGCATTATAGCGTGAAGTAAATAAAGGGTTCCATTCAACATTCCATCCAAATTCTCGAGTTCGACAGAAACATTCCCAAGTTCGAGATTATATCGATCGAAACGTTGTAAAAATGATACTCCAGACGAAAACAGTAGTCTGATGAATCCAAATAATACGAAAACAATTTCTAACAGAAATCACAATGTAAATGTAATATGTAGTAAATAATATTTTTGATGAAAGCAATTACTAAAACTCAATTCAATACAAAAAAATTCTTCTATAAAATTGAATTGTCAAAAAGGAAATTTGACTTACCGTAAAAGGCTCTACTTCACCAGCTGCATATGTTGCAATAACACTAAAACTTTGGATATTCTTTGTATTTAGAAGGCTAATCTTAACTGGAAGTCTTGGTTCATTGAAAGTGATCACAAGTCTTAGAATATTATCATTTACGTCAAACTTATAGGGTCCAGCACCAGGAACTAATTTTTGAATGGGATCATTTGTGCTTGATGAAATAATTTCCACATCATCATCACTGAGATTTTCCTGTGTGATTTCTTCAGCATGAATACAGATTTCTAAAATAAAGCATTAAAAAATAACTTATAGAAAGATAAATATAAATTTATGTTGAATTTTTATGAAAATACATTGATAACTGTCAGGTTAGCTTAATGAACCAATAACTTTTCTAATCACAATATATGAGGCAACATTCAATGACAATTATACAGTAAGTAATGCGCATGTATCATCACATAGTTCAATACATTTATAATTATATAAATAAGTTATATAATAAAAATTGCAACTACAAAATATTTTCTCCTTTATTGGCTACAGTTTTAAAGATTTTATATCCTTGTTCTTGTTAAGTAATATACTACAATGATGATTTAATGATAATTATAAAGTAAGTTATGCACGTGTATCATCACATATTTCAATATACTTTTAATTATATAAATAAATTATATAATAAAGATTTGCAGATACAAAATATTTCGTATATCGCATATAAACTACAGTTTAAAAGATTTTATAAGTTTATCCTTACAAATAAATATACTACAAAGATGATTTAAAGAAAATAAAAAGTCATGATAATACAATAATATAATCAGAAATACTCTACCATGTGTTGTAGTCATTCTTATAGGCCTTTTAGTAGGAAAAGTTGTTGTTGAGGTAACTGTGAATATAACCACAAAATGTCAACAATCATTAAAATTAAGATTTTTTTTTACAAACAAAATCTCATTAATTCTAACTAATCAAATGTTACACAAACAGAATTAGAATTGAGTTAAAATAACAAGTTATGCTGGTTCAAATAATATACCAAACAAACGTTCATTAGTATTTAGAATTGCTTTTGCTATCTTGTTCATATATTCATGCACAGAACCAGGTGCACTATTTTTCTTTTAACTTCCTTAAATATTTGCAACGTTTTGCTTCTATACTTCTCAAAGCTAATGAGGTTTTCTTTTGTTGGATATTTTGCAATTTTCTTAGAATTGGGTAGCATTTTTTACAGCTTTTCTACATCAATCATCAAACGATGGTTTACTGCGTTTTACAGAAGGTTATGTTTTGAGCATGTTTTCCTTTGCTGCTGATAATAATGTATTACTAACGTGTGTGGTACGATCTTTATTTTGGTTGTTTGATTATGGAATCAATTTGTAATGTTCATAACTTCTTAAATTTTTCCTAATTGGCTTTTTTGAAATCCCAATATGATATTTTTACGTCAGTTTGAGATGTAAAGACGTTATTCTAAGAAAATCGGGAAATGGTTGTTTTGGACTTTCCAGTTATAATTTAGGAATAGCTTAAAACGACATATTGTACAATATGTGACTGTTGCTGAATATGTTTACGTTGTTATTTTTGCAGAATATGTGTATAGACTCTATTATTTTTACTTTTTTCTCCGGTTTTCTTGCTTCCTCATATTTCATTATGGTTGTTAAAGTTCCCCATTATAATGAAATATTTGGACAGTTGTTTAATTAATTCACTTAGTTCTGATTCTTCGAGTTCTTTATTGCTGATATATATGTATTGGGCACACTTTTATACTTTTATGAAAAGATGCTGATATAGCGACTTCTTGCATATTTGTATTTCATTGTGTGAGATATTTTTAATGATTACTTATTATCTACATCTTTGAGTTTAATTTCTTGAAGGCAAACAATTGCTGGATAGTGGTTTATAATGTTCACAATAGTTGGCCCATATTTTTCTGATATTCCAATTATTTATGGGTTTTCATTTTAATTGTATTGTCTGTGAAACTTATATTCGCCTTTCTCGGTTTTCTTGCTTCCCTATTTTTATTATGGTTGTTCAAATCACTTATTATGATGAAGTATCTTGGCAGTTGTTCAATTGACTGCCTTGTTTTAATTCTTTCAATTGTCATTTGCTAGTATCTATAATAAGCACAATGTGATAGTTTTATGAAAAATGCCAATATGGTGACTTTTTGCATATTTGTATTTAATTTAATTAATTGATTTAATGGGATATTAATTTTATAATTTTATTACCCACATTTTTCAGTTGAGTTTCTTGAAGACAAACAATTACTGGACAGTAATTTTTTTGTATGGTGGTCTTAGAGGTTTTTTCTGTGGTTATTTTCATCTTGGGATGTGTGTTTTTCTTGCTATGTTTATTTTTTTTGTTTTAGAAATTGTGTTTCTATCTAGTTATTTTTGTTTGATCTCTTCTCTATATTTATAAAATGGAGACGATTTTTTCCTCCCTAGAAAAAAAAAAATTCTAGCAATAGAAACACAGCCGACAGATACAAATTCAATAGTCACACTAACTGCAAATATCTGCTGCATGTTTTCTGGATATTACCCATCGATTTTATTCAATATTGTAGATTCCTATAATATTTCTGAGTACATTCACTCTCCCCAACAAATCATATTCACAGGTAGTAGCAGGATACTTTTTCAGTCATTATTTTCTACTCTTACTCTCCTTGATGAGACCGGGAACTTTGATACATTTTTCAAAACTATTTCATATATGGTAGACATTACATATTTTCTTAATATCTGTGCTATATCCATGTGTTTATCAGTCAACAAATAAGTACTTATACAGAATACGGACATTGCTAAAATAATAATGTTATTATTTATAAACCCATTGTTAATATAGGAGATCAGAGCTCTTTGTAAATAGTATGTACTTTCAACTAACATTTTAATAAACAAACAATATTGTATGAAGTTAAATTTAACTTGAACATCATATCTAAAACAATAGCATGGTTCGTATTCTGCATAAGTACAAAAATCGCCTCAAAACAGCGGTAATCAACTAAAAATAGTAGTGCTTGTCAATGCCCACCCCTGTCATGAGTCAGAGTAACCATCTTAAAAGAGAACTGATCAACAGTTACTGTCATAACCGCAAGTGGAGGACAGTGGCCACTACTGGATGAAAATGCCCAATAATTGAAGACAGGCAATTTCATTTCAGAGCAGTCTAATGGGGACTGACACCAATTATGACTGGTAGTGACCGATAATTGCAGAGAAAACTAGTGCCCGCTAGTAAATGCAAGAAACAGTCTCAAAACGCTCCTAAACACCAGTGACGACCAGTACTCACAATTGAAGACAGAGAATTTCATTTTAGAGCAGTCCAATGGAGTCCAATACTAGTGATGGCTGCCAGTAAATACCAGGAATCAACAGTGATAGTTGTAAAGGCAGCCAGTGTCCACCAATAAACACAATCGCCTCAAAATACATTAGCACTAGTGATCATCAGTGCCTACCATAGGTATCCAGTGACAGCTAATGGATGCCAGTGACCAACAATGCCCAACAGTTGAAGATAGACGATTTCAATTCAGAGCAATCCAATGGAAGTCGACGCTAATCATTGTCACCAGTGACTGACAGTTGCAAAAACAGCTAGTAAATGCCAATACCCAAAAGTAACCGCCCCAAATTAGCACTGATCGCCAGTAACCACCAGTGTTGACAATGACAGCCAGTAAATTTCACTAGTTGCTACTGCCAGACAATGCCCAACAGTGGAAGGTAGATGATTTCTTTTTGGTTACAGATGCCAGTGCCCACTTTCTAGGGCCAACAGTGGCCCTCACTAACAACAATAGTTTTATTTGTTTTGTGGGGGAGGTTCTTTATTGAATCTCTTCTGGCTTTGTGCCATACTTCAACCAGGCAATGCTAGTACATGGGTTCTGTTCATTATTTATATGAGATAGATTAAAGCAATTAGGATGATGTTGGCTGTATTTTTGTTAGAAGTGTATCTGTTTCTGGTTTTATTTCTGTAGTTAACTGTATGAGTAGTATTTTTTTAATTGTTTATTGAGGAAATTAGTCTTCATGTTTATAAAGTGTGTCAATCGCTTTATTGCAGATTAGTAAAATATCAATATTTCACTATATATATGTCACAAAAAATAAAATTGTATAATAAAATGACTGCTTTAAGGTTAGTTATTTCCCAAAATTTTATTCAAATTCATGTGATATTCACAAAGTTATGACATTTTGTCTTTATCAAGGAATTTCCACTGTCCATCGCTTTATTGCAAATCTCTATAAATGTTGTATTAGGGCAAAAATACAATGTCTAATCATGAAAACGTTACTTTTTATTATATTTTTCTGTTAAAGAATAATAAACTAAAGCACATTCTAGGTGCTAAGCCTAAAATAAATAAATTATTTTTCACCATATCCAACATTTTTTGACATAACTTTAAATAACCTTTTGTCCACCAAAGAAGTCAATACTAGACATTTAAAAATTTTCACACTGACGTCTGATAGTTTAAATTCGTTACAGTGTTTATCAACCATGGCCGCATATGTTGCAAAGTCATCTTTGTCGTTTTTAACCAAATTCAAACATTTCCATAGTTTATAGAACATTTTAGACTTTTGGGCTAAAAAGTTCAGTAAGAAGCTCCACGATATCGGCAAAAGATAGCTCCGAAGTTTAACGTGGCAAAATAAAAACCACAAATTTATGTTCAACGGTCTCCAATTTGCATAATTGCAAACAAACTTTTTTCTGGTCGGACCGGTCTATAGACTAAAAAAAGTCCTCATTTCTTCGGTAGTAAGCTGAAAATGACTTAACTTCTTCTGGTATATAGCAGTTGTCAATCGCATTCCATATAGAGGCTTGTGAAAATAAGGTATTATTCTCAGTGAACACATTATATGTTACGACTTGAGCAAGTAACTCCTCCAGATGCTGTTTCCACTCAAATAACTGTTTTTTTTTGTAGTTGTTCTCGCTTTTCGTCTGTATGTTGTTAATGTTTTAATAATTGTTGTTGTTGAATTTGTAATTATTCCCAAACATACAAAAAACGAACACGGCAGCCCTAATTCACTACGGCAGTGCAATTGACACATATTGTTATGCATCATCTATTCCATTTAAACTTACCCATCTTGATATAAATTATTTAATCACTTTAAAATTACACATGCCATTTCCCATTTCTTACATTAAAATTATTTACATATTGTTAGATTTAAAACAATTACATCATAGCTTTTTATACATCACACCCGGTTTTAGCATCCTATATACACCTCAATTAGATTTAAACCAACTAGAAAACATTAAAAAATAATTAGCAACACATACAATATACTCCACATTTTCTTGTATTTTTCGTTTCCTTATATACTTTTTGATACCTCTGGTGGGGAAGGGGGGGTGATATTCATTATTTATAAATTACATGTTTTTCTTTTTTTTTCATTTATAAAACTTTCGATATCTGATTATTTCAGTTACATTTATTTATTTTGTTTTTTAGGGGGCTTTGTATTTATTTTGTTTTTGCAGATAGAAACAAAAAACCTTCATTTGTTTTGGGTGTGTTTTTGGGGGGTTATTTAAAATATTCTTCGATTTAAACAATTACGTTGCAGATTTCTTTACATCATATCAGGTTTCACTATCCTATATTTATCTTGATTACATTCTAACCAACGAAGCCACATTTCTTGTCTTTTTACTTTCTATTTTTTTGTGGAGGGAGGGGTCATTTGTTTAAAAATCATTTTCTTTCTTTAAAGATTGTAATGCAGGGTATGGGGCAGCCAAACCAGCTGCCAACATTCCCCTGCTTTTTACTAAAGTCAACCGAGAGCTCTTTTTAGTATCCTCGTTGTTCCCTTAAGTTTAATTGTCTGGATTTCTTTTGCACTTTGTTCACCAGGAATATTAGTTAGGTAGGACTGCAGGTTCTTCTTCATAAGCCCTGTAGCACCAATATTAACTGGTATGTGGAATGGTTGATATCTCCCTATGCTAACGTGTCCCGCCCCCCCCCCCATTTTTATAAACACAGCGAATTCAACAAGGGCTTGCGTTCTTTCTTGATTTTGTTTTAATAGTAAAAAAAAAAATATGACGTTATTTCAATTTCGTCACTGTGGACCAGTGGATAAAGGAGCAGAGTCAAAATATAGGGGTTTCAGGTTTGCGCCAATATAACATAGTCTTTTTTCTTCTTTTTTTTTTTGATTGAGAATGTTTTAACATTGAAAAAGAGTTATGTACTCATTCTACATTCTGATAAGTGAAATTATTGTAGTAATTGATAAAAACAATATTCAAGAATAAATACACTTAAGAAGTTTTATTTCATTTCATTAGGATCGGATTACATATTTTACTTCTTAAATAAAATTTTTGCTTCTTAATAAAACTTTGAGACCAATTATTTTTAAGCTTGGGGGGCGGTAATTAACCAGTCAACATTACCACATCTTCAACAACTAAATGGATGTTTTTTGTTTTTTTCCCCTCTCTTCACCCGGCATGCTTACTGCGTCAATTTTTTTTTTGCTTCCCTCCCCTTGCTGCTATTTATTTATTTATTTTTTTTACGGCTGGGAGTTGATCGATATTCTCTCCAACCGTCTTTGACATTCTTACCATGAGGAGTTGGGAATGTCTATTCTGAATATCGTTTGTAACATTGAGGAGGTTAGGGGTTGGGCAGCAACAACAGCAACCGTACTTTAACTTTTTTCGAAAGGGGAGCACGCTTCTATCGAGCAACACCAGTTAGCGGGTACTGCTGATCATTTTTAACCAATCAAATGTTACTCAACTTCACCCAACAATTATTTTATTTTTGACAATCAATCATGTTAAGTTTTTTTTTCAGCCAAGTGCGTGTTCATGTCAAGTGCACCTATTTCTGTTAAATGATCTTCCAGTACATCCGACTTTGATATTTAACATTTCCAATCAGCAAGTATTTTATGTTTGAGAAACACCAAACTTGTTTTACTGACCTGATGCATGTCTATACCAATTGCTCCTAGTTCTGTTAGGTAACCTTTTTTAACATTACTCATTATTCTATTTTCCAAAATGTTTATACATGAACATTTTCATTGTATCTCTCTCTTTACCACCCCCAACAGATTGCAATAAAATAATTAAAGAATATCAACTAATGTGTGCTCTGTAATAATCTATTATATAAAAGTGAAAATGTGTGTGTGTTTCTGTGTGTGCGCGCTTTTATTGTATGTCCGGCAAAGGTTTTTTTCGAGTGAGGAGTGCTCGGGAGGGTTACTGTTTCTTAGAACTTTTTATATACTCCCTAGATTATAATATCTATCATTTACAAAAGGAGGTCATGTCTATATTTTATTTGAGCGACTTTGACATGCTACTTTTGTGCTATTTTGACTCTCCATGTATTTGTTTGGCTTTTCCGTATATATAAGCGAAACTGAATCCATAGCAAAGGAAGCTTTCTGGCATGTGTGCCAGGGACGTCCATAAAGCAATGAGCTTTGATTAATGCGGGCAAAACCCGTCATATCAGACAATCGATATTCATTTGGTGACTCCCCCTTTTATAGGGAGCTGGCTTTACAACAAGATGTTGGGTAAACAAACAAATATGCAAAAAACTGGCTTGCAGCCAAACTTAAGTGCGGCATTACATTTCTCTATGGCGTGATGTTTTAACTTTATAATTTACGCACCTGCCACTAAACTTTTTAATCATTAAATTTCAACCATTCTCACTTCGGCTACCCTCGTAGCATCGTGGTAAGTTATCAGGCTATCACTTTCGGTTCCACCATCGCTTTAAGGCTTAAGGTTCGAGCGTACATGTTTGCCAAAACTCCCCCCCCCCACAACCACTAGCAAACACTCGGGCAATGCTGGGACCCGCCCCGCTAGTCTATATATATAAAAGACAAAATGTCGGCGTGTGTTTTTATATGTCCAGCAAAAGCTTTTTTTACAAGGTTTTATGGGGGGCAGGGGAGGGTTACTATTCTTTAAAACTTTTTATATACTCCCTAGATTATAAATCTACAATTTGTGAAGGGACGTCGTATCTAGATTTATTTTGATCGACTTTTATAAAATTCACATTATTCCATCCTCTCGCGTGTTTTTTGTGCTTTTCGTATAAAAGTGAAACTAATCAAAAGCGAAGGCAGTTTCCTGATTTTCATGCCGGGCTGCCCAGAAACCAATTAGCGTTGATCAGTATTGAGAAAACCCATCATATCAGACAATTGCTATTCATTTGGACACTACTTTTTTGTGGGGAGCTGGTTTCCCAACATCGTGGGGAAATGAAATGGCAGAAAGCTTAACTAGCCTCCAGCCAATGTTCGTTTCTGCAAGTCAACTTTTTCATTGACATCGCTAAATTTCAATGTTTTTCACTTCCTATGGTCTTGCAGTGTAAAGATATCACATTTTCTTTCACTTTCTTTTCCGCCTAAGGGTTGTCATGGGTTCGAATTTTGTTTTTCTTTTACACCTACAAACACCTGGGCAATGCTGGGTAACTCTGCTAGTAATAAAATAAAATAGAATGAAAAGAAAAAGAAATGATAAAGTTTCTGAGGTCCATTTTTATATGCTAATAAATAAAAGATAACAAAAAAAAAAAATAGAAGTGATCCTTTGTATTTTGTTCAGGTTCCTTCTTCTCCGGGCTATATCATATAAAAGTAAACATCCTGATGCATGACTGTCTGATCACTGGCGCTAATTGCTAAACTGATATCTAGTAAATGATATTTGACAAATCCACATGTGTTTATGCTCAAGTTTTATGTTTACATGTAATTTATCTTCCAATTTCAAGCATACTATGCACTCAGGCTATTATCATGTGTAGTACATGTTGTTAACATTTTGACCCATGGAAAAGAAAATCATAGGGTCTTAATTTTTTTTCAAGATGGTGGATATGCAGCTTAACAATAGGACTAGTTGTATCAGCTTAAATATCACAATTAAAATGTTGTAAATTCCTACTCTATCATGAAATTTCCACTTACCTCCCTTCAGATCAGTATAAAACTTATCAAACGGTATTTCTCTCTTTTATTTAGCAATTTTCAACATCGATATGTTCATTTGTTTTTCCATTAAATGAAATCTATTTGTTCTTCATCCAGCAATTTATCATTGTAACTAGTAATCCTGTAATCAGTCTGATGCATCTTATTATGCCAATTAAGCCCATGCGACTCCTTACGTAACTATGAATCCTCCAGACCTCTCTGAAAATCTACCAACATTTATTTGTTCTAGAGTATCAAGCATATGAAGATTAGAGTAAGAAACAATGTATTAATTATATCTAAAGTATTGAATAATTTCTCTTATTTTATTAAATGATTAAATAATCTAGAAAAAAGTTAACAAATATTTTTCAATGAAAGATAAAAGATCTACCTGTAGTTGGTATAGTGGTAGGTATTGTAGTTGGTATAGTGGTAGGTATTGTAGTTGGTATAGTGGTAGGTATGGAAGTTGGTATAGTGGTAGGTATGGTAGTTGGTATTGTGGTAGGCACTGTAGTTGGTATTGTAGTAGGCACTGTAGTTGGTATTGTGGAAGGTATTGTAGTTAGTATAATAGTAGGCACGGTGGTTGGTGCGGTAGTAGGTATGGTAGTTGGTATTGTGATAGGTATTGTAGTTAGTGTTATGTTAGGTATGGTATTTTGTATTGTAGGTATGATAATTGCCATTATTGTAGGTATGGTAGTTGGAATTGTGGTAAGCGCGGTAGTTTGTATTATGGTAGATACAGTGGTAGGTATGGTAGTCGGTATAGTTGTTGGAACAATAGTAGGAATAGTGTGATTAATATTGTAGTTGGAAAAAACGTTATCGCAAAGATTGTAATATTTTATCAACATAATGTAAATGTAAATGTTTTAAAATATTTAAACATTATAGATATATATATATTTTGATAAGATATACAAGTGATTTTAATGACATATGTACCTTGATAAAATTATCTTAAAAAATGTTAATATTTTCTTAAAGAAATTAATTAAGAGAAATGGTATAAGAGTCAGGGTCAATGACATATATTCATTGAGAAAATTATTATTCCAAAAGATATATTTTATTACAAGAAATTAGCAGTAAAGGAGAAGTGATGGATATGGAGGAGAGAGGGGTATCACTGAGTGAAACAGAAAAAAGTATATATATATATATATATATATATATATATATATATATATATATATATATATATATATATATTATGGAATAAGCGCACATCAGTAGATGTTAGCATATATTGATTTGTTTGGTAGTTAATAACTTAATAACAGATAAGAAGCAATTTTTTATCTAAAATTATTTTTCATTGCCTCAGAGATTCGTGTTTTTTTTTGTTTTTTTTTTTACATGGGTGTCACCACTTATCCAGGCCCAGAGGCCACTCGAGGATAAGGGTTAATAGGTATACATTAATCATTGTGATTTTAGCATAGTAAACAGTGGGAATTTTGTAACTTGGATTACTTAGGGGGACGATTCAATTAGAACTTGTTCACATTGGACTTTTTCTTTTTTTTTTTTTCATAGGTATCAACACATTATCAAGGCCAAGAGGCCACTCAAGGATAAGGGTTAAAGAGTGTACAGTAGAAATTGGACAATATAATAATCATTAGTAATGAAAATTTGTTAAATTTGATAACTTATATGGAACGGCTCATCAAGAACTTATTTACGTTAGACTTGAAGATAACCATATTGTAGTCAGCCGGAAAGCAGGAAAACGGAAGACAATTCCACAGGCGTGCAGTTCTAAGCAAAAAGCTTTGTTCATGGAATCTACGTTTAGGTTTAGGCACAGATAAAGAGTGGGGGGAATTATTGATAGTGTTTACAGCTAGACGAGTGTTTCTTGTGAAAGTTTTGCGAGGGGGGGACCATAGATTGAAGCTCAGTCGAACACTTTCCATGAAAATAACGATACATCAGAGACAAACTCGCAACATCTCTACTGTGAGACAGAGGTTGCAAGGAAGAGAAAAGGACATCTCCTACGAGGCTACGAAGTCTATTTTGAACTCTATCAAGGCAGGACAAGTCCTTTCTAGCAGCTCCTGCCCAGATGTGGCAACAGTATTCCACTCTTGGACGTACCTGGCTCTTATATAGATAGAGAATTGCATCAGCAGTGAGATATCTACTGGATCGATAGAAAGATCTCACCATTTTTCCAGCGGCCTTGGCAACAGATTTGATGTACGTGTTCCATTTAAGATCAGGAGTAATGGTCAAGCCCAGAAGCTTGTAAAAACTTGAGGCCTCCTGAAGACGAGAGCCATTCATTTCAATTGATGCCAGATGGGGATCAGAATGTTGATGATGTAAAGAGAGAAGCTTGGTTTTAGATGCATTAAAAGTAACCAGTCACTCCTTTCCCCATTGTACTACATGCTCAAGATCAGAGGAGAGAGAATTGGAGAGAACTTGGTCGTTTACTGTCTTAGATGTGCTACCATAAATGGTAGTGTCGTCAGCATAAATGTCTACAAATGATGTAAGGATGTGATTTGGAAGATCGTTAATGTAGATCAGGAAAAGAGTTGGGCCCAGGATGGACCCCTGAGGGACACCGGCATTATTACTGTGGGCTTCTGATTTTTGTCCCTCAACTACTACTCTTATGAACCTATCAGAAAGAAATGATTTAATAATTGAGAAGACATTTCCAGCTATACCATAGCTAGCGATCTTATGAAGTAAACCTTTATGCCATACCCTATCAAAGGCCTTAGATATGTCAAGAGCAATTGCCCTAGAAAGGTTGCCTCCATCGAGAGATTTGCTAATCCTATGAGATATAACTGTAAGCACATCTGCTGCAGATCTAGCAGAACGGAAACCATATTGAGTGTCACTAAGAAGGTTATTTTTGTTGAGATGGTTGATTACTTCTGTATTTAACACAGATTCCAGCAACTTACTCATGACGCACAGGAGACTTATTGGCCTGTACTGAGAGGGGGATGAGCGATCACCTGAATTCTTAAATACAGGGCATACTGATGAAATTTTCCAGGGAGATGGCAAACTATTATCCTTAAGACAACGTTTAAATACTTTTGTAAGTATGGGCGCTAGTTCAGGTTGAAGTTTTTTGAGTAATATAATTGGAATACAGTCGTGTATTTCAATATTGTGATGAAACGTTTATAATTAATGTTTTTTCTATGTTGCTTGTGTGATTCACAATTCCATATAATCAGACGTCTTCTACAGGTTTTAATGTCTAAAAGGCATTGCTAGCAAACTGTAAGATGAACATAAATGCTACCTTTAATAACTGTTTATTTTATGATTCTGCCTGGCACACATGTTGTATCATTAATATGGCAAAACATATGAAAATCGTGTCCACATAAAGAATAAAATATTCCAAACACGTCTGCAGCTATTTATAAATTGAATAGTAAATAATTTTACTTTAACAGAAACTATCCAGATTTATCTTTATTAATAATATATTTATCCTTGTTTTTTTACACATAGTCAGTCTCTCCGTTCTTCCCTTTTTCTGTGACATTCACATAAACTCTAACATATTTCTAGTTTGTTCACTATATTCACTGCACTAGCAAAAAAAACAAAAACAAAAAAAAAAAAAAAAGAAGAAATAAAGAAAATTCAGTACATTTGGTTAGTTTTCACTTCAGAATAATACATAGTCATAATTATTGGCCATTTGCCATATATATTTCCAACTCTTGGCCATTTGCCAGATATATTTCCTGGCTATACTATAAGTACTTTACAAATTTTTAGTGAATCTCAATTAAATAAGAAATGATAAAGTAAACCGAAATTCCACTTTTAAGTTCAACTTTTTGGCCATGTGGTACTGGTACATTTAATATGAAAATCCTGGTGGCAACTTTCTATGATAGTGGTTCTTTAACTTTCCAGGGATCATAGCACACTGCAGCTATACACCACATTTTATTTAAATATTATTTTTACTCAGTTAAAAAGAACAAGATGGAAATAATAATGGAACTGTCTGTTTAAAACTATGCAGGTAGAGACTTTTGGTTCCATGACTTAACAGAGTTTAATTTTGAAATATTAAACTAAATCTACAAAACATTTTTAATAAGAAAAATATCGAAGAACTAACAGATGTATTTGGCGTTGTCTGGCATTAAATGTAACGTTAGATTTCTAAAAAAAAAAAAAAGAAGTAAAAAACGGAAAGAAAGTGAGACATGTGCGTACAAGTATTATGTTTTTTCTAAACAGTTAACTTCTTGTAAGTAAAAACAAGAAAAATACTTGAGCTGAGATTGAAATCAAAACCTAAAGTCAGTGAGTCAAGTATAATAACAATTAGATCAGCTTACTGCAATCTTTAAAAAGTGTTTTCAAACCTACTTATTTTTAACGTAAGGAAGCTGTCATGTGAACGATTCACGCATGTGCAGTCGTGAAATAGTTGACAAATAAAAATCCGATGACCACCCCCCCAAGTACTAATTTTTCCATTTTGACCCCCTTAGCAACCCATTTGTCCATTTGTATGTATTCGATTCACTCCTAAACTAATTAACCGATCATTGTGCATTATAATTATGTTTATATGTTTGTATATTTCTATGGATTCACTCCTAAAATAATTAACCGATTATTATCAATGATTAGTATACGTATATACTTATATATTTGTATGTATTGGATTCACTCCTATACTAATTATCTGATCATAATAAATTTAATGTATTATATATGTTTGTATATTTGTATAGTCATATGCCAAAAACCACATACAATGATCACTTTTTAATGTATTTATGTGTAGAAGAAATTCTATCAAAGTAATAAGGTACTTATGTAGTATAGTACTCATGAAAAAGCAAAGAAAATCTTACATGTGACATACATGAAAGTTATTAAAACCAAATATCCCGTTTAATATTCGAGTAGTATGACTTACATATGAGAAATAAGGTGCTTCTTCACTATAGCACCCAGATAACAAAATAAACAAATTCTTACCCATGGCGTACAGAAAATATATCACAACAGAAAATTATATAAACGTATAGAGTTCTTTCATTTTTACATTAGAAAAAAGGTACTTGTACGGTATCCTAACTAAGAAATAAGGTACTTGTACAGTATAGTACCCATATAAAAAACAAAGAAAATCTTACCTGTGGCGTACATAAAGGTAATCTAAACCGAAAAATAATATATTCGAGTAGTATGACATTTATATAAGAAATAAGGTGCTTTATTATAGCACTCTATTATAAAAACAAACTCTCACCTATGACATACGGAAATGTTCGCCCAACAGAAAAGTATGTAAAGTCATCAAGTAGTTTCATCTATATATTATAAATAAGGTACTTGCACATTATCTTACCCAAGAAATAAGGTGCTTGTGTAGTATAGTACTCATATGAAAAACAAATAAAATCCTACCTGTGACGTGCATAAAAGTGATTAAAACAGAAAATCGCATTATATATTCAAATAACATGACTTTTAAATGAGAAATAAGGTGCTTCTTCACTATAACAATAGATGAAAAAACAAACAAATTCTTACTCTAGACGCACAGAAAATTTAGCACAAAAGAAAATTACTCATAAGTATCGAGTTTTTACATTTTTAAGTTAGAAAAAATGGTACTTCTACAGTATTTGTAGGGAAGTCAACAGAAACTCAAACAGCACCAGTGCTTCCATTTTTGCAAGAGCTAGAATCGTTCCAAGGTCCAGGCAGGCCTGATGTAATATGCTGAATTAGATGGCAAGGAACATCAAGGCCTCCATTGAGCAAACAACATAGGGAAAAACGAATGGCTTGGCCACAGAATTAAAATTCATAATGATCGGTTAATTGCTTAAGGAGTGGATCCAATACATAAATATACAAGCATATAAACATAATTATAATGCACAATGATCGGTTAATTAGTTTAGGAGTGAATCGAATACATACAAATATATAACATATACACATGATTAAAATTAATAATGATCGGTTAATTAGTTTAGGAGGGAATCCAATACATACAAATATATAAACATATACACATAATTAAAATTCATAATGATCGGTTAATTGCTTAAGGAGTGGATCCAATACATACAAATATACAAACATATACACATAATTAAAATACATAATGATCGGTTAATTAGTGTAGAACTGAATCCAATGCATACAAATATATAAACATATACACATAATTAAAATTCATAATGATCGGGTAATTAGTTTAGGAGTAAATCCAATACAATTAAAATTAATAATGATCGGTTAATTAGTTTAGGAGGGAATCCAATACATACAAATATATAAACATATACACATAATTAAAATTCATAATGATCGGTTAATTGCTTAAGGAGTGGATCCAATACATACAAATATACAAACATATACACATAATTAAAATACATAATGATCGGTTAATTAGTGTAGAACTGAATCCAATGCATACAAATATATAAACATATACACATAATTAAAATTCATAATGATCGGGTAATTAGTTTAGGAGTAAATCCAATACAAATGCCATTACTTGATCTAGTTACGTGATTTTTTGGAATGTAACAAATAAGCCGATATATCATATATATATTTGAATATGACATTTTCGTTACGTAAAGCAAAAACATTCCTTCATTTTTTTTTTAATAAAAGTGCTATTGTGTATTCATTATATAACATTTAAAAATCAAGAATATCGAAATGTAAAAAAAAAAGAAAGAAAAGAAATGATGGGGATTGAAACCGCAACACTTGTGCTAGTAATCGGTCGTTAGCCGCTGCACCAAAGAGACAATCGCTTTCAAACCGTTGTGAAATATCTTAATAAATACATTTCTCTTTTACTCGATGTAACGTATGAGCATAATGACGCCATTGTTCTACGCTCGTCAAGGTGTTATTGCTTTCAAGTTTGAACCCTTTTTGAAGCCCTTAGCAATTATCTTACTCGATTAAATACTCTAATAAAATTATGCACCAAAAATGCAATCTTTTGAGATTTTGCACATCGTCTAACGGTCATCCGTCTAGGAGAAGATACAAATTAAAAAACGGACACACACACACATAGTGAGATTTACATATTAGATTACTGAAGCATCCGTCACAAAAGTAATGTCTAATGATGGATTGTAGTGTATCAGCAATGGACCAGAACTAAGAAGTGTTTTTTAGTAGAGGTATCGGAATTACAAATTAGTATATAAATGAAGTATATATATTTCAACACTACTTTGCCCTCAACAACGACCTCAAAACTTTGGATAACATCTCAACTCCTTTGCTTAAGAACTTTCACTCATTGTAATTTTTTTTCCTTATTGTTGTATATTCATGTTATTTTATTTCATTTTTTTATTTTATATTTTACTTGGCTTTTTTACTTATGTTTTATATTTATTTTTTTATTCTTTTGTATTTAATAACTTTGTACTTCTTATACCTTTATTATTATTTTGTAATTTTATACTTTTTATCCCACATTCCTTTGTATTTTTAACCCCCCTATTCTATCATTTATTTATCCTCTATCTTATTCACTTACAATTTTTATTTTATCCTTTAAAATTTACCCTCTTACCTTTATTCCTTTATTATATACATTATTTCTAATAATTTATACTTCATTTAAATACTAAGCTGTAATTCCGATACCTTACTAATATATACTAACCTAGCCTAAATTCCCTATTTCAAGTAAACCTCCTTCGATAGTTATAACCCATTAATACATATAATTAAACATTCTCTTTCAATCACTTATTCTATATTCTTCCCGGGAGTTTAGATGCACATATGCACACATATATTAAACCCACCATGGCATATGTGGTATAAACCTACCTACATTATATAATAAAAACTATATTCCTCCTATATCATAGAGATCACTTTAGTTCTCTCATTCCCTACCAAAACAGTCTCAATATTTTATCGCACACATTTTACTTCTAATGTAGCTATTGCTAGACGTTGCATCCCTAATATGTTTCCTAGCATTTCTCCATTTTTGATGAGAAACATTAGACTTCGAAATACCATGGTATAAGGAGTTTTACTTATCCTACACTTCTAATAGATGTATAATCTTTATTGAATAAACGAATAAATCTATATACATTAGTATATATTTTTATATTGTTTTTTATTTCATTCATACTACCCCCCTCTCTCTCTCTCTCTCTCTCTCTCTATATATATATATATATATATATATATATATATATACACATAAATGTCTATATATATATGTATATATGTGTATATATATATGTATATATATGTGTGTATATATATGTATGTATGTATATATATATATATATATATATAGATAGATAGATAGATATATGTATAGATGTATGTACATGTGTATGAATATATATATATATATATATATATATATATATATATATATATGTATGTGTGTGTATGTAAGTTTGGTGGTTAAATTTTAAATTCTGAAAAAGCAACAACATATAGACCCATATATTTGAATTAAGAATTTATTGTTTGACAAAAGGAATATATAGAAGGGGTTATGTTAATTTCCTTAATCCATGGATTTTCAATAATGGCTCATAACATCAGAGGAAATGAAAGCAAAATGTTCAGCTGTGAGTGGACGCTTATTTTGCTTTTCAGCACAAATATTGAAAATAGTTTTTTTAGTGGTTATGGATAATTATATGGAAAAAATTATACAAAAAGAGAATTTGATACAACCTGGGAAATCAGAAGGAGTACAATGTCCTTCGGGATTATAAATCAAGGTGGGCAGAAAATAGGTCCAGAGGAGAAAGTAATCTTCCCATATAACAAAAGCATATTGCTCCTTATTGAATTTTCGAAAGGTATACGAGGCAGCCTTATTCGTTGGTGTGTTGAGTGTAGGCCAAAAGCTTTCTCAGTGTTGACAGAGTGTATCCGATGTTGGGTAGATATATCATTCCATTGTAATTATCCCCGTGAGTAATAGAATTTGAACATTGAATTATGTATGCATGGTCTGAAATTTTGAAATGCTAGGAGGGTTATTTATTTAAGTGAGTTTAAGGTTGGGTTCTTTTAATTTTGAGTGTATATTTAAAGGTAACTTGATGAACTGAGATACAGTTAGTTCAATATGCTTGTTGTCATAGTGTGTTCTGGTTTAATTACGTTTATTTAAAATTTATTTAAAATGTATATTTCTGTTTAGAGGCGATCTATAGATGAGTTTGTTTTGCTGTTCGTTGGGTTTGAATCGATGTTTGAGTGAGTGCTTTATATACTGTGGTTAATTAGCTGTTTTTATAATGGGGATATTTGATTTACATGCGGGGCTGGGTGTGGGGTTGACCAAACGTGGTTGAATTTAACTATTTATATAATAATTATAGTAATAAGTCTGCAATGACAGATGCCACATACGAATTTATTTCATTTAAACTTTTACCCACCATCTTATGTAACTTATAAACGCCGTTACAGACACATTTATTAGATATAATAAAATCTTATCTAATTGCTTAGGAGTGACATCATCACCAAGACCTAAGACAAGGGGATTGCCAAGAGCTAAAGACAAAGTAGCTCATATTTCCCCCTCTAACTGAAAAGTCCTCCCACGCTCCTAAACAGGACTGGATACTTCCATAACCATTATAACTATATTGCTCTTAAACCCACATTAGCTGGATTGCACACTCATACACTTACAACTACCAGTACACTTTGCTATTCAAAAGTACCGATTTCTTCCCCATAACAATCCGGCTATTTTCATTGCCTGCAACGATGCCATTCTATTATTCTAGATTATACACAAACATACAAAAAACGAACACGGCAGTCCTAATTCACTATGGCAGTTCAATTGACACATATTGTTATGCATCATCTATTCCATTTAAACTTACACATCTTGCTATAAATTATTTAATCACTTTAAAATTACACATGCCATTTCCCATTTCTTACATTACAATTATTTACATATTGTTAAATTAAAAATAATTACATCATAGCTTTCTATACATCAAATCCTGTTTTAGCATCCTATATTTACCTCAATTGGATTTAAACCAACTAGAAAACATGAAAAAATAATTAGCAACACATACAATATACTCCACATTTTCTTGTATTTTTCGTTTCCTTATATACTTTTTGATACATCTGGTGGGGAAGGGGGGTGATATTCATTATTTATAAATTACATGTTTTTCTTTTTTTTTTTTCATTTATAAAACTTTCGATATCTGATTATTTCAGTTACATTTATTTATTTTGTTTTTTAGGGGGCTTTGTATTTGTTTTGTTTTTGCAGATAGAAATGAAAAACCTTCATTTGTTTTGGGTGTGTTTTTGGGGGGTTATTAAAGATATTCTTAGATTAAAACAATTACGTTGCAGATTTCGGTACTCCTGCAGTATTTTACCCACCGATTTCACGATCTTAGCCGAGGGTTGATCGACATCCGTCGGAAAACGCCGGAACATGGCGAGCAGTACGATACTCTATCAGCCAATCAGGGCGCTTCAAACAAACGCGCAGCAGACGAATAATTTTCATTGGAATTACACACATAGCGTTTCATTTCAGTTATTTTATTGTTCAAAGTAAAAATACACAGCCTTTCATTTCAGCTATTTAATTTAGCGATAAAAAAACCCCAAAAAACCAGGAGCTGTTGGAAACATATTTATGCGAATTTATGTGGAGACAAAAATTTGGACACAACCCTTTTGTCTCCATAATAAATCAAATCGCGGAAGGCTACCCGGTTTGGGAAGGAGCTTCTTTCCACATCCTCTGAAAACCCTTTGCTCCCTACTTTGCCTCTCTACAGTCAGTAGAAAATCTTCCAGTCGGAACTAAAGATAAACAGTAATTGTTGCCCCCCCCTACAAACATTACTGAAAAAAACAAAAACAAAAAAAAACATTGTTGTTACTGTTTAATAACGTTTTGTTAAAAACAAACAAAAAAAAAAAAAACATTGAAGTGTTTATTACTGTTGCTTACCCCCCCCCCAAAAAAAATGCTATCAGAAAAGAAAATGAACCAAAAAAAAAAAAAAATATTCAACAAAATAAATTTATTTTACTTTAAAAAAAACTTACGGTAAGTGTTTGTGATTTATTTTATCCAAATTTTTTGTGAATAATTTTATCCATTTTGTTGTGTGTGTGTGTAATATCTTTTCCTTGTAATGTTGTTGCTATTCACATACTTTTAGCGTTCTTGCACCGTCGGCGTAGCTCCGAATTCTTGGCTTTCGTCGGCGTTAACGCCGAAAGCGTTCGTCAACGCTCGGCTAAGATCGTGAAATCGGTGGGTAAAATACTGCAGGAGTACCCAGATTTCTTTACATCATATCAGGTTTCACTATCCTATATTTATCTCGATTACATTCTAACCAACGAAGCCACATTTCTTGTCTTTTTACTTTCTATATTTTTGTGGAGGGAGGGGTCATTTTTTTTTAAATCATTTTCTTTCTGTAAAGATTGTAATGCAGGGTATGGGGCAGCCAAACAAGCTGCCAACATTCCCCTGCTTTTTATTGAAATCAACCTGGAGCTCTTTTTAGTATCCTCGTTGTTCCCTTAAGTGTAATTGTCTGGATTTTTTTTGCACTTTGTTCACCAGGAATATTAGTTAGGTAGGACTTCAGGTTCTTCTTCATAAGCCCTGTAGCACTTATAATAACTGGTATGTGGAATGGTTGATATCTCTCTATGCTAACGTGTCCCCCCCCCTTTTTATAAACACAGCGAATTCAACAAGGGATTGCGTTCTTTCTTGATTTTGTTTTAATAGTAAAAAAAAATATGACGTTATTTCAATTTCGTCACTGTGGACCAGTGGATAAAGGAGCAGAGTCAAAATATAGGGGTTTCAGGTTTGCACCAATGTAACATAGTCTTTTTTCTTCTTTTTTTTTGATGGAGAATGTTTAACATTGAAAAAGAGTTATGTACTTATTTTACATTCTACATTCTGATAAGTGAAATTATTGTAGTAATTGATAAAAACAATATTCAAGAATAAATACACTTAAGAAGTTTCATTCAGATTACATATTTTACTTCTTAAATAAAATTTCTGTTTCTTAATAAAACTGTGGGACCAACTATTTTTAAGTGTGGAGGGCGGTAATAAACCAGTTAACATTACCACTGCTTCAACAATTAATGGATATTTTTTTTTTTTTTCCCCCTCTCTTCACCCGATATGCTTACTGCTTACATTTTTTTTGCTTCCCTCCCCTTGCTGCTATTTTTTTTTTTATTTATTTATTTTTTTTTTACGGCTGGGAGTTGATCAATACTCTCTCACACCGTCTTTGACATTCCTACCAGGAGGAGTTGTTATGTCTATTCAATGACCTTTGATTAATGCGGGCAAAACCCGTCATATCAGACAATCGATATTTATTTAGAGACTCCCCCTTTTATAGGGAGCTGGCTTTACCCCAAGATGTTGGGCAAACAAACAAATATGCAGAAACTGGCTTGCAGCCAAACTTAAATGCGGCATTATATTTCTCTATGGCGTGATGTTTTACCTTATTAAATTTACGCACCTGCCACTTAACTTTTTAATCATTAAATTTCAACCATTCTCACTTCCACTACCCTCGTAGCATCGTGGTAAGTTATCAGGCTATCACTTTCGGTTCCTCCATCGCTTCAGGTTCGAGCGTACCAGCCTACCAAAACTCTCCCCACCCCCATCACAACCAATAAACACTCGGGCAATGCTGGGCATCCCTGCTAGTTTATATATATAAAAGACAAAATGTCGGAGTGCGTTTTTATATGTCCAGCAAAAGCTTTTTTTCACAAGGTTTTACGGGGGGCAGGGGAGGGTTACTATTCTTTAAAAATTTTTATATACTCCCTAGATTATAAATCTACAATTTGTGAAGGGACGTCGTATCTAGATTAATTTTGATCGACTTTTATAAAATTCACATTATTCTATCCTCTCGCGTGTTTGTTTGTGTTTTTCGTATAAAAGCTAAACTAATCAAAACCGAAGGCAGTTTCCTGACTTTTCGTGGCGGGACGGCCAGAAAGCAATTAGCGTTGATCAGTGTTGGGGAAACCCCTCATATCAGACAATTGCTATTCATTTAAACACTCCCTTTTTGTGGGAAGCTTGTTTCCCCACATCGTGGGGAAATGAAATGGCAGAAAGCTTAACTGGCCTCCAGCCAACATTTGTTTTTGCAAGTGAACTTTTTCATTGACATCGCTAAATTTCAATGTTTTTCACTTCCTATGGTCTTGCAGTGGTAAGATCTCACATTTTCTTTCACTTTCTTTTCCGCCTAAGGGTTTGTCATGGGTTCGAATTTTGTTTTTCTTTTACACCTACAAACACCTGGGCAATACTGGGTAACTCTGCTAGTAATAAAATAAAATAGAATGAAAAGAAAAAGAAATGATAAAGTTTCTGAGGTCCATCTTCATTATGTCTTCAGCAGCAGGTTCTTATCAATATTTCTCTTTCTTTTTTTTTATATGCTAATAAATAAAAGATAACAACAAAAAGAAAATAAAAGTGATCCTTAGTTTTTAGTTCAGGTTCCTTCTTCTCTGGGCTATATCATATAAAAGTAAACATCCTGATGCATGACTATCTGATCACTGGCGCTAATTGCTAAACTGATATCTAGTAAATGATATTTGACAAATCCACATGTGTTTATGCTCAAGTTTTATGTTTACATATAATTCATCTTCCAATTTCAAGCATACTATGCACTCAGGCTATTATCATGTGTAGTACATGTCGTTAACAGTCTGACCCATGGAAAAGAAAATCATAGGGTGCTATTTATTTTTCGAGATGGTGGATATGCAGCTTGACAATAGGACTAGTTGTATCAGCTTAAATATCACAATTAAAATGTTGTAAATTCCTACTCTATCATGAAATTTCCACTTACCTCCCTTCAGATCAGTATAAAACTTATCAAACGGTATTTCTCTCTTTTATTTAGCAATTTTCAACATCAATATGTTGATTTGTTTTTCCATGAAATGAAATCTATTTGTTCTTCATCCAGCAATTTATAATTGTAACTAGTAATCCTGTAATCTGTCTAATGCATCTTATTATGGCAATTAAGCCCATGCTACTCCCTACGTAACTGTGAATCCTCCAGACCTCTCTGAAAATCTACCAACATTTATTTGTTCTAGAGTATCGAGCTTATGAAGATTAAAGTAAGAAAGAATATATCAATTATATCTAAAGTATTGAATAATTTTTCTTATTTTATTAAATGATTAAATAATCTAGAAAAAAGATTATTTTTCAATGAAAGATAAAAGACCTACCTGTAGTTGGTATAGTGGTAGGTATTGTAGTTGGTATAGTGGTAGGTATTGTAGTTGGTATAGTGGTAGGTATGGTAGTTGGTATAGTGGTAGGTATGGTAGTTGGTATTGTGGTAGGCACTGTAGTTGGTATTGTAGTAGGCACTGTAGTTGGTATTGTGGTAGGTATTGTAGTTGGTATAGTAGTTGGTATAGTGGTAGGTATTGTAGTTGGTATAGTGGTAGGTATGGTAGTTGGTATAGTGGTAGGTATGGTAGTTGGTATAGTGGTAGGTATGGTAGTTGGTATAGTGGTAGGTATTGTAGTTGGTATTGTGGTAGGCACTGTAGTTGGTATTGTGGTAGGCACAGTAGATGGTATCGTGGTAGGTATATTAGTTAGTATATTAGTAGGCACGGTGGTTGTTGCGGTGGTAGGTATGGTAGTTGTATAGTAGTAGATATGGTATAGTGATAGGTATTGTAGTTAGTGTTTTGGTAGGTATAGTAGTTGGTATTGTAGGTATGATAATTGCCATTATTGTAGGTATGGTAGTTAGAATTGTGGTAAGCGCGGTAGTTTGTATTATGGTAGATACAGTGGTAGGTATGGTAGTTGGTATAGTTGTTGGAACAATCGTAGGAACAGTGTGATTAATATTGTAGTTGGTAAACAAGTTATCACAAAGATTGTAATATTTTATCAACATAATTTAAATGTAAAACTTGTAAAATATTTAACCATTATATATTTGGATATTTTGATAAGATATCCAAGTTATTGTAAGGACATATGTACCTTGATTAAATTATCTTAAAAAATGTTAATATTTTCTTAAAGAAATTAATTAAGAGAAATGGTATAAGAGTCAGGGTCAATGACATATATTCATTGAGAAAATTATTATTCCAAAAGATATATTTTATTACAAGAAATTAGCAGTAAAGGAGAAGTGATGGATATGGAGGAGAGAGGGGTATCACTGAGTCAAACAGAAAAAAGTGTGTATATATATATATATATTATGGAATTAGTACACATCAGTAGATGTTAGCATATATTGATTTGTTTGGTAGCTAATAACTTAATAACAGATAAGAAGCAATTTTTTATCTAAAATTATTTTTCATTGCCTCAGAGATTCGTGTATTTCAATATTGTGATGAAACGTTTATAATTAATGTTTTTTCTATGTTGCTTTTGTGATTCACAATTCCATATAATCAGACATCTTCTACAGGTTTTAATGTCTAAAGGGCATTGCTAGCAAACTGTAAGATGAACATAAATGCTACCTTTAATAATTTATTTTATGATTCTGCCTGACACACATGTTGTATCATTAATATGACAAAACATATGAAAATCGTGTCACCATAAAAAATAAAATATTCCAAACACGTCTGCAGCTATTTATAAATTGAATAGCAAATAATTTTACTTTAACAGAAACTATCCAGATTTATCTTTATTAATAAATATATTCATCCTTGTTTTTTACACATAGTCAGTCTCTCCGTTCTTCCCTTTTTCTGTGACATTCACATAAACTCTAACACATTTCTAGTTTGTTCACTATATTCACTGCACTAGCAAAAAAAAAAAGAAGAAATAAAGAAAATTCAGTACATTTGGTTAGTTTTCACTTCAGGATAATACATAATCATAACTATTGGCCATTTGCCATATATATTTCCAACTCTTGGCCATTTGCCAGATATATTTCCTGGCTATACTATAAGTACTTTCCAAATTTTTAGTGAATCTCAATTAAATAAGAAATGATAAAGTAAACCGAAATTCCACCTTTAAGTTCAACTTTTTGGCCATGTGGTACTGGTACATTTAATATGAAAATCCTGGTGGCAACTTTCTATGATAGTGGTTCTTTAACTTTCCAGGGATTATAGCACACTGCAGCTATACACCACATTTTATTTAAATATTATTTTTACTCAGTTAAAAAGAACAAGATGGAAATAATAATGGAACTGTCTGTTTAAAACTATGCAGGTAGAGACTTTTGGTTCCATGACTTAACAGAGTTTAATTTTGAAATATTAAACTAAATCTACAAAACATTTTTAATAAGAAAAATATCGAAGAACTAACAGATGTATTTGGCGTTGTCTGGAATTAAATGTAACGTTAGATTTCTAAAAAAAAAAAAAAGAAGTAAAAAACGGAAAGAAAGTGAGACATGTGCATACAAGTATTATATTTTTTCTAAACAGTTAACTTCTTGTAAGTAAAAACAAGAAAAATACTTGAGCTGAGATTGAAATCAAAACCTAAAGTCAGTGAGTCAAGTATAATAACAATTAGATCAGCTTGCTGCAATCTTTAAAAAGTGTTTTCAAACCTACTTATTTTTAACGTAAGGAAGCTGTCATGTGAACGATTCGCGCATGTGCAGTCGTGAAATAGTTGACAAATAAAAATCCGATGACCACCCCCCCAAGTACTAATTTTTCCATTTTGACCCCCTTAGCAACCCATTTTTCCGGATGAAAACCGATTAAAACGTTTTCCATATGTCTGAAGACATTATATACCAAATTTCAAGTCTGTAGATAAGACATTCGTTGACTATCAATATATAGGTTGAGTAGCGTCCTCACACACTCACACTCCCACACACATTCCCACTTTTATAGATATATAGTTAGATTATTAGCAATTAATCCTTATGTACAATAATACTTGAATATTAAATCAATATTATAAAAGGAATTTTAATTAAAAAAAATAATTCATGAAATGACTTACCTGTTGAAGCTGTGTTAAATAGAATAAATAAAAATATTAATTGAAAATATACATTTTTTTATTAATAAAACTTACAATTAAATATTCAAGCAATAAAACAATACATTTTTATTCATCAATTTTAAGCAAGTAAAATTTTATATAATTTTAAGGCAAAAAATATTTGAATTATCAGGGAAGGAGACATCCTTACAGACTGAGAATTTTTTTTGTATCAATTCAGGGTGCCCTTTTTTTGGGGGGGATGGGGGGAGTGGGATTTTACCCACATTAAAAGCTGACCATATGCCTAACTCGTCCCTCTTGGAAAGACAAGCAAATATGAACACTGGTTGAGTCATAATAACACTATATCCTTTTGGTTCGGAGCCAAGTGTAGTACTTGCTCTGATGCTGCACATAGTTTTTCAGTGAAGGTGAAATCCTTCTAGACCGAGGCAATATTTATGCTTGCTCCAATCCAGGGTGTTTTCTTTTCTTTTAAGGAACTGGATATTTTCCCACATAAAAAATGACCTTGTGTCAGACTATTCCCTCGTGAGGAGGCAAGTAAATAGGAACATTAGCTGATCCTTGTTGAAAAAACTGTCCACCAGATTACGAACTGGTTTGGATTACAACAATAAGTGATAAAAATGTCCACTATTATAATGGGTAATATCTACCTGTTACAGTTTTAATTCATGTATGACTCTCATTGATTCCAATGATTTGGTGCTAAATCAGTTGACTGATACACTTCACAGGCTCTGACATCCAATTTGGTCATTTTCTTAGACATCGATGAGTCAACAAACCGTACAAACTACAATGTCTTTTTTCATACTTAATATTTCCACAATGTTTTAATTTGTTTCTAATACCATTCTGATAGCAACTAAACCTGCATTCACCTAGACCTTCATTTGATGCACCATTTGTCATACTCTTCATTAAAATCATTAAAAATAAACGATTCGCTTGATTTTGACAAGTTATTTCATTATTTTCTTGGAAATTAAACGAAAATGTTATTTTTGATTTTGAAATAATTTTTTTTATAAGTTTAAACAGATAGTGAATATAAATAATATTTTAAAATCATATTTATAGAAATAAATCTATTGCATTTGACACATATGCAATATTAAAATTTACAACAATTGTTAGAACAATGTTAGTATTAATGACAAATATACTCACTTAACTTGCTACAAAGTTCTACACTCAATTCTGTTTCCACTGGTCTGTTTGGAAATGTCTTCTCAATTGTAATAACAATCTCAAGCAATTCACTTGTCTGATTTAATGTAATTATGTCAGTTGGATTGACATTCTGAAATTGAATCAAACAAACAATTGTATATTAGAATCAAGTTAAAATATAGTCTTGAACAATTAAAAATTGCATCATGCCATGAAAAAAATAATGTCATATACACCCAATATTGCACAATCTGATTTTAATGATGCTTACAAAAATAAAAAAACACACACACACACGATTGCATATCTGTACATACACACAGACACACACACATATATATATATATATGCATAATCCTAATCCTACACTAGAAAACATCAATGATAGCTCTAGAATGCTGTATCCTCAATGGCCATATTTCATTTGCATACATTAGCACCTTGTAGACTCATGTTTGATAAATTCTACCCTTAGTCAACAACATTAAAAATCTACTGGTTAATTATGACAAAACATCTTTAAACTTTCCCAATCCATTCCTAACTCTTGCTATCACACCAGTCTAAGCTACTCTCTTTGTTTCTGTGGTGTTACTAAGCTTACAAAATTCTAGATATTCTCAACAGTTACCCAAATATATTTTCTTCACATCAGGGTTCTCATTGACTCAACTCAAATTGCCTGTAATACTCCTGAATTCCTTGAATATCCAATGCTTACAAGTACAAAAAAATTGTGTTGCTCCCAACTCACTTTCTACAAACTGAGCATGAAACTTGTCTATTTCTTGGGGCTTTTCAGTACTATAACCATTAATAATCAATTTGTTCTGTGTAATTTTCACTTTCAGAACATTACTTTCCATAGCATTAATTTAAAAAAGTAAACCTTACATTATTTCACAGGTAATAATTAAATTATCAGCATAAAACATCTCTTCACTTGGGCAGGAAACCAATCAACTTATTTCTTATTACTTATTCAATTAACTTATTTCTTATTAATTATTTACTTATTCTCGTACCGGTTTCTGGACTTCAATAATTTTTACCCCTATTTAGAGGGTTTCACTCTTAACCTTGTAACAGTTGACAACTTTACTAAATTCCCAGTCTTTCAGAACACACTCTTTTATGATCTGATTTGTCAAGTGTGTGATCCTCTCAGTCCCTGTTCCATATACAACCTTAAACATTTATGCAACAACACTTACTCCTGAAACTCATCTTTTGCATTTTCATTCAAACCACATTTTGATGCATAAACAGTTATTTTTATGAGATTTTTCTAACCAAACGTCAACTTAAACATTATAATACGATCAATAACATAATTAGCATAAATCATTTTATTTACTTATTTCCCTGCAATGAAAGTCCAACATCACCTATTTACTTTTCATTTTCAATCCAAAACCGCTTATATCTTGCATCCTCTTCAACAATCATTTTGACAGAATTTACCTTTTCTTTCAGTTTCTTAGAAACAACATAAGTCAATACATATTTGCTCAAGAGACTAAACAATCTGTCCTTATCTTGAATGTAAAGGGCTACTATTTGGGATAATGCCTACAGGAAGAGATTAGCAGCGAGATGTCTGTTCACATTACATTTAAACTCCTGCAGTACAGTCAGGAAGCAGAAAAACAGTTCTACTACTAGAGTAGAAGACTTTCCGGCATCTAGAGATCTCAACACTGAAGGAGTGGAATTTTGCTGTTTGATAGGTTAGTTGGGGGTATGTACATTGTATGTATATTGTACAACTGTGCTATGAGTCCATCAAAGCACATTCTATTAAAGTACTAGTAAAACAAGCACAGGGATACAATATTGCACTGATGGGACAAGAGTGTGAGCTTAATTGATTATGCGAGGCCTATTAGATTGGAGACTTTTTCTTGGACCTTGTCCAAGAGGAAAATACTAGTGGTAGATGCACCATCCCACATGTGGCAACAGTACTCCATGCAAATGGTGGCTTTGTAGAAATACAGAATACTCTCAAGTGTGAGTAATTTTCTAGCACGATATAGGGAACCCCTCACCTTCTTTGCTCAGCATTGGCAATGTCCTCGATGTATGTTTTTCAATTCATGATCAAGTCAAATATATATTTATTTTTATTTATTTTTTTTTGCAAGGGCATGTTGTGACCAATCACTTTTAATGGCTGCAAACCGCATAACAATTTAAGTAAGAAAGGCACTGATCCTGTGCTGAGACATCATGATTAATAGAGAGCCTTATGGAGAGGGTGTGCAGTTGACATATTTTATAGCCCTAGAAAATATTTCAGCATTCTACATGTGTGCATGTAACATCTGTTTAAATAGATTATGGTTCATAATGAAGTAAATAGTATTTTTATATAAATTAGTATTTTCATTTATATACACACATAAGAAGAGAAAATATTTCCAATTTATTCATTAAGCTAAACAACAAACACATATATTTAATCATAATATATTCAAAGAACAATAGCATTTTATTTTAAAAACTTTTTTACTCACCTTATATTCAATAACTAAACCATTTATATAAGTAACAGTCAGATTATAAGAAAGTATATTTGTTGTATTCACAAGACTCATCCTAACTGGAACTTTTGGCTTCAGAAAAGTTACAGTGATTCTTGGACCATCATCTTGTACATCAAAACTGAACACACCATCACCAACAACAAGCTCTCGGAAATGATCTTGATTGGTTGAGGTACGTATATCCAGAGCATCATTATCAATATTCTCATATGTTATTTCTTCATCATGAGCACATATTGCTGCAAAAAGATAAAATAATTATTACCATCTTTTATATGCATACACCAATGGAAGCATTTTACAATGATTTCTGTTTATTAATCATCAATCATGTACAAGTTTAAAAACAATTGAAATTTACTGTCAGAATAAACATTCTCCCATTATTAATTAAAATTTTCTAATGGATTTCATAATCATGAAATAGAATAGGTTTTAGGGAAATTTATAAATCATAACTGCAAGACTAAGCTCTAACATATTCACATTCATATGCTCTATAAAAGCACTGCAGAAAAATATCATGACTATAGATTAATTCAGTAAAACATCTTTTTAAAAACTAGCAAAAACAGATTTGGTGGCTGAATCAGATAAGAACCTAGCAATTTAACTGCAATGTTTGTTTTATTTTTACGTTTTATTGAATTAATGTTCCGTGATTTTAGAATATTCTCTTATCTGTATTTTGTTCTGATATTTAAGGCAATAAGCTTTAGAGTGGAATGTGGACACAGTGGTAGTAGTCCTTATCAAAAGATATAATAATTTTAGTTTTAAATAAATGAAAAAAACATAATTGTTGTTGGAATAGTTGTTGGTACTGTCGTTGATATCGTTGTTGGAATTGTTGTTGGTACAGTGGTTGGTATCGTTGTTGGAATAGTTGTTGGTATCGTTGTTCGAATAGTAGTTGGAATAGTTGTAGGAACTGTGGCGGATTAGGTTGTTCGAACAGTTAGATGTGATTAGTATTGTGGTTGGCAAATATTGTAAAATTTTATTCTACAATAGTTGAAATTGTTATTTGAATATTGTGTAAACAGTTGTATGTGCAGTTATTGAAATTGTTGGTGGTACATTGGTTGCAAAAATTGTAGAGAAAATTGGCATTAAGGAATATTTAATGCTTTTTTACATTTATTTATGAAAAAGAATAATTCATTTTAGAAAAAGTAAAATAAAAAGCAGAAATATTTAATGAACCTTTCTAAACATTTCCAAAGTAAAATAATTAATTCACTTTGAAAATAATGTCTATATAAACAATGATATTTGGCTTCATCAGATATGAATATAAGGGAGAAGCAAACCTTGTTTAATAAAAGTTAATCAAATGAAAAGTCATTATATACATAAAAGATTTATTATGTTTGACGGTGATACACAACTAAGTTGAGTTCATATATATATATATATATATATATATATATATATAATTTAATTACATTTTAATCCCCAAACAAGGCAAATTGGGGCTACTATTGGGGACACAGGCTACAGGGGTACTAGGTGGGGAGTTGGGTAGCAAGATGTCGGGTCACGTTAATGATGGATAGGTAGATATACATTTCCATGGTAACATAATTAATTCACTTTGAAAATAATTGCTATATACACAATGAGATATGGCTCTGAGAAAACAAACTTAAGTATTTATATTAAATTAGAAAAGCTAATCAAATAAAAATGCATTATATATTTCTTTCAGTTTTTATGTCTTAATTCAAATTATTTTTGTCTACACAATATAAAAGACCATCTTATAAAATGTTATATCCCAAAATTTTACAAAGTAAGGTATAAAAATTTGATTTAAATTGCATAAAACAATTACCTTGAATTTATTTTATATAATGTACATTCTGTTGCACTCTCTAAAAAAATTAAGGCTAGACAATCGAAAGCGGCGGATATCTTTAAAAAATATCGGCGAAAAAAGCGAACCCTCCTGTAGAAAAGTGCCTAGTTGAAGGTGAAGATGTTAATGTTTTCGCTAATTTTTCGATATTTGTCGTATGAAAAGTCGAAGTTCAAAATGATACTGATCTTGTGAAAATCCATCGCCTCTGTTGGAAGTTTTAGGCAGACATGCAAACATACATACATAATGACATTTATATATTGGTAACTAAAAATTTTCAACCCAAACCAATGAAAAAGCTTGCCCTATATCTGAGTAGCCTTTATGTAAAATTTCAAATGTTTAGACCAGAAATTGTCTGAGTAATTAGGTAGAGACCTCAGAGTCAATTTTTTTTAACTTTGACCCCTATTATGTCCCCAAATTGTCGGAGGAGCTTGGTAGAGGTCTCAAAGGTCAAATCGTTGAACTTCGACCCCCTTAACAGCTAAATTTCCAGCCGAAAACCGATCATATAGATTTTTCCCAAATCTCAATACTCTGTATATCAAATTTCGAGTTTGTAGACTGAAAATTGACAGAGTTATTGCGTAGGGAAATGTACACAGACACACAGATGGACACACAGACAGACACACAGACACGTTCACTTTTATAGATATATAGACTAGCATTTCCGCCCAGAGTTGTAGTAGGAAGGCAGGCTCGATACCGCGAAGGAGGAAAAGGAAGGGAAAAAACCTGATATCTTTACCGTTACAACCGCCGCCAAACCGGATGGTGACGTAGGTTTTAAAATTACGGCTAGACAACCAAAAGGAGAGAATGATTTTATCGGCAGAAAAAGCAAGTACCCCCTGTAGAAAAGTGCCCAGTTGAAGGTGAAGATATTAATGTTTTTAGCTAATTTTTCGATATCTGTTGTCTGAAAGGTCGAACTTCAAAATAATACTGGTCTTGTGAAAATCTGTCGCCCCTGTCGAAAGTTTTAGGTAGACATGCAAACAAACATACATACACACATTTATCTGTTGGTAACTAAAGATTTTCGACCGAAACCAATTACAAAGCTTGCCGTATCTCTGAATACCCTTTATGTCAAATTTCAAATGTTTAGACCAGAAATTGTCTGAGTAATTAGGTAGAGACTGCAGAGGTCAAATTCTTTTTAAATTTTGACTCCTATTATGACCCCTTATATCAAATTCTTTTTAAACTTTGAGTCCTATTATGACCCCTGTATATCAAATTTCGAGTCTGTAGACTAAAAATTGACAGACTTATTGCATAGGGAAATGTACACAGACACGTTCACTTTTATATATATACTAGCATGGGTGCCCGGCGTTTCCCGGGTGTGAGGTGTATGCTAAAAAAACAAAAACAAAAAAAAACGGTCAATGTTTTTAACCTTGATCCCTATTATGTCCCCATAACATTTGTTTGGAGCTCAAATAAAGTTATTCAGTTAGATCCAATGTCCAAGGAACCTATATCTAAAATTTCAAGTGTTTAGACCCCAAATTGTCGGAGGAGTTTTGGTAGAGTTCTCAAAGGTAATATCGTTGAAATTTGACCCCTTACCAGCAATATTTCTGGCCGAAAACCGATCCAATGGATGTTCCCACATGTCAGTACCCTGTATATCAAATTTCGAGTCTGTAGACTCAAAATTGACAGAGTTATTGCATAGGGAAATGTACACAGACACACACACAAACACACAGACACGTTCACTTTGATAGATAGATAGATAGATAGATAGATAGATTTCCCTTTTTTACATTTAACTGCAGATAGTTCACTTCCCTTAAATGAATATGACTTTTTTGGTAATTTTGAGAATTGCTCTTTTTTTAACAAACACTCTTAAGAGCAGGAATAACGTCTTAACCATACTTAAGGTTTCCTTAAGTTTTGTATTTTTAAAAAGTTTTATATGAGACCATTGGGAATTATTACTTTGTCCGGAGAATTTTTCTTCTAGCTTTGAAATTTTAAGTTGCTGCGATTTTAGCCTGTTTTGTTTTTTCTTTTTTGAAAAGGAATGCCATTTGGTTGCTGATTTTTACTTCGGAATCCTGAAGCTGATTTGATCGAATGTTAAGAGAATTTAGGTCAGCAGATTTAAACTGAGTCATAATTTGTATTGTTTTCTTGTTGTTGTTGTTATTGTTAATGAAATATATTCTGCTTTTCTACAGAACATTGATATGAATAAAATTCATGTATCCAGTCCGAACAGAGTACGTTCGTGGTATTCCTTAATACATAGATTTTTAATTTGTTGTTTTTCCCAATAGTGTAACATAGATCAAAAGTTCTCCTTGAAAGTTCATTTGCTGTTTTGTGTGATCTCAACATTGTGGGTCTAGACGATTTTTTCCATGTATTAAATTTAAATTTAATATCGAAAAGTCTGAACCTAAGTTTAATTACATTTTAATTTCTTGATCTCAAATTTTTACCATCACATATTTGCATTACCCTTTGTTGTTTTTGGTTTCCATGAAATGCACCCAGGTTTTATTTTTATTTCTGCAATGAGATCTTTTGTGTCCCATTGTTTACATGCCAAACATTTTTTCACAGATATGGGCAGTCTCTAACCCAATACAGATTTCCACATCGATTACAAGGGGATGAAATTTTCCTTTCTGAAAATTCTTTTTTGGATATGTGTGGCCATTTTCCTAGTTTGTGTGTTATTTGTTACATGTATTTTCGATCGTTTAGCTACTTTTTTTTTCAATGCCATATTCAGTATCCTCTGAGTCTTTTTTAATAATTTCTATTTTCTGGCAGTTTTCTGTTAATTTTTGTAGAGTTAAACTCGATTTAAGCTTTCTGATTTCAGCATCTTAGTTTGATGTCAGTCCTTGCGAAAATACTAGACATTTAAAAATTTTCACACTGACGTCTGATAGTTTAAATTCGTTACAGTGTTTATCAACCATGGCCGCATATGTTGCAAAGTCATCTTTGTCGTTTTTAACCAAATTCAAACATTTCCATAGTTTATAGAACATTTTAGACTTTTGGGCTAAAAAGTTCAGTAAGAAGCTCCACGATATCGGCAAAAGATAGCTCCGAAGTTTAACGTGGCAAAATAAAAACCACAAATTTATGTTCAACGGTCTCCAATTTGCATAATTGCAAACAAACTTTTTTCTGGTCGGACCGGTCTATAGACTAAAAAAAGTCCTCATTTCTTCGGTAGTAAGCTGAAAATGACTTAACTTCTTCTGGTATATAGCAGTTGTCAATCGCATTCCATATAGAGGCTTGTGAAAATAAGGTATTATTCTCAGTGAACACATTATATGTTACGACTTGAGCAAGTAACTCCTCCAGATGCTGTTTCCACTCAAATAACTGTTTTTTTTTAGTTGTTCTCGCTTTTCGTCTGTATGTTGTTAATGTTTGAATAATTGTTGTTGTTGAATTTGTAATTATTCCCAAACATACAAAAAACGAACACGGCAGCCCTAATTCACTACGGCAGTGCAATTGACACATATTGTTATGCATCATCTATTCCATTTAAACTTACCCATCTTGCTATAAATTATTTAATCACTTTAAAATTACACATGCCATTTCCCATTTCTTACATTACAATTATTTACATATTGTTAAATTTAAAACAATTACATCATAGCTTTCTATACATCACATCCGGTTTTAGCGTCCTATATTTACCTCAATTAGATTTAAACCAACTAGAAAACATTAAAAAATAATTAGCAACACATACAATATACTCCACATTTTCTTGTATTTTTCGTTTCCTTATATACTTTTTGATACCTCTGGTGGGGAAGGGGGGTGATATTCATTATTTATAAATTACATGTTTTTCTTTTTTTTTCATTTATAAAACTTTCGATATCTGATTATTTCAGTTACATTTATTTATTTTGTTTTTTAGGGGGCTTTGTATTTATTTTGTTTTTGCAGATAGAAACAAAAAACCTTCATTTGTTTTGGGTGTGTTTTTGGGGGGTTATTTAAGATATTCTTAGATTTAAACAATTACGTTGCAGATTTCTTTTAATCATATCAGGTTTCACTATCCTATATTTATCTTGATTACATTCTAACCAACTAAGCCACATTTCTTGTCTTTTTACTTTCTATTTTTTTGTGGAGGGGGGGGGGTCATTTGTTTAAAAATCATTTTTTTTCTTTAAAGATTGTAATGCAGGGTATGGGGCAGCCAAACCAGCTGCCAACATTCCCCTGCTTTTTACTGAAGTCAACCGAGAGTTTTTTTTTAGTATCCTCGTTGTTCCCTTAAGTGTAATTGTCTGGATTTCTTTTGCACTTTGTTCACCAGGAATATTAGTTAGGTAGGACTTCAGGTTCTTCTTCATAAGCCCTGTAGCACCTATAATAACTGGTATGTGGAATGGGGGATATCTCCCTATGCTAACGTGTCCCGCCCCCATTTTTATAAACACAGCGAATTCAACAAGGGCTTGCGTTCTTTCTTGATTTTGTTTTAATAGTAAAAAAAAAAACATGACGTTATTTCAATTTCGTCACTGTGGACCAGTGGATAAAGGAGCAGAGTCAAAATATAGGGGTTTCAGGTTTGCGCCAATATAACATAGTCTTTTTTCTTCTTTTTTTTTGATGGAGAATGTTTTAACATTGAAAAAGAGTTATGTACTCATTCTACATTCTGATAAGTGAAATTATTGTAGTAATTGATAAAAACAATATTCAAGAATTAATACACTTAAGAGGTTTTATTTCATTTCATTAGGATCGGATTACATATTTTACTTCTTAAATAAAATTTTTGCTTCTTAATAAAACTTTGAGACCAACTATTTTTAAGCATGGAGGGCGGTAATTAACCAGTCAACATTACCACATCTTCAACAACTAAATGGATGTTTTTTGTTTTTTTCCCCTCTCTTCACCCGGCATGTTTACTGCGTCAATTTTTTTTTTTGCTTCCCTCCCCTTGCTGCTATTTATTTATTTATTTTTTTTACAGCTTGGAGTTGATCGATATTCTCTCCAACCGTCTTTGACATTCTTACCATGAGGAGTTGGGAATGTCTATTCTGAATGTCGTTTGTAACATTGAGGAGGTTAGGGGTTGGGCAGCAACAACAGCAACCGTACTTTAACTTTCTTTGAAAGGGGAGCACGCTTCTATCGAGCAACACCAGTTAGCGGGTACTGCTGATCATTTTTAACCAATCAAATGTTACTCAACTTCACCCAACGATTATTTTATTTTTGACAATCAATCATGTTAAGTTTTTTTTTCAGCCAAGTGCGTGTTCATGTCAAGTGCATCTATTTCTGTTAAATGACCTTCCAGTACATCTGACTTTGATATTTAACATTTCCAATCAGCAAGTATTTTATGTTTGAGAAACACCAAACTTGTTTTACTGACCTGATGCATGTCTATACCAATTGCTCCTAGTCCTGTTAGGTGACCTTTTTTAACATTACTCATTATTCTATTTTCCAAAATGTTTATACATGAACATTTTCATTGTATCTCTCTTTACCACCCCCAACAGATTGCAATAAAATAATTAAAGAATATCAACTAATGTGTGCTCTGTAATAATCTATTATATAAAAGTGAAAATGTGTGTGTGTTTCTGTGTGTGCGCACTTTTATTGTATGTCCGGCAAAGGTTTTTTTCGAGTGAGGAGTGCTCGGGAGGGTTACTGTTTCTTAGAACTTTTTATATACTCCCTAGATTATAATATCTATGATTTACGAAAGGAGGTCATGTCTATCTTTTATTTGAGTGACTTTTACGTGCTATTTTTGACTCTCCATGTATTTGTTTGGCTTTTCCGTATATATAAGCGAAACTGAATCCATAGCAAAGGAAGCTTTCTGGCATGTGTGCCAGGGACGTCCATAAAGCAATGAGCTTTGATTAATGCGGGCAAAACCTGTCATATCAGACAATCGATATTCATTTGGAGACTCCCCCTTTTATAGGGAGCTGGCTTTACAACAAGATGTTGGGGAAACAAACAAATATGCAAAAATCTGGCTTGCAGCCAAACTTAAGTGCGGCATTACATTTCTCTATGGCGTGATGTTTTACCTTATTAAATTTATGCACCTGCCACTTAACCTTTTACTCATTAAATTTCAACCATTCTCACTTCGGCTACCCTCGTAGCATCGTGGTAAGTTATCAGGCTACCACTTTCGGTTCCACCATCGCCTTAAGGCTTCAGGTTCGAGCCTACATGTCTACCAAAACTCCCCTCCCACAACCACCAACAAACACTCGGGCAATGCTGGGACCCGCCCCGCTAGTCTATATATATAAAAGACAAAATGTCGGAGTGTGTTTTTATATGTCCAGCAAAAGCTTTTTTCACAAGGTTTTACGGGGGGCAGGGGAGGGTTACTATTCTTTAAAACTTTTTATATACTCCCTAGATTATAAATCTACAATTTGTGTAGGGACGTCGTATCTAGATTTATTTTGATCGACTTTTATAAAATTCACATTATTCCATCCTCTCGCGTGTTTGTTTGTGCTTTTCGTATAAAAGTGAAACTAATGAAAAGCGAAGGCAGTTTCCTGACTTTTCGTGCCGGGATGCCCAGAAAGCAATTAGCGTGGATCAGTATTGAGAAAACCCATCATATCAGACAATTGCTATTCATTTGGACACTCCTTTTTTGTGGGGAGCTGGTTTCCCAATATCGTTGGGAAATGAAACGGCAGAAAGCTTAACTAGCCTCCAGCCAATGTTCGTTTCTGCAAGTCAACTTTTTCATTGACATCGCTAAATTTCAATGTTTTTCACTTCCTATGGTCTTGCAGTGTAAAGATATCACATTTTCTTTCACTTTCTTTTCCGCCTAAGGGTTGTCATGGGTTCGAATTTTGTTTTTCTTTTACACCTACAAACACCTGGGCAATGCTGGGTAACTCTGCTAGTAATAAAATAAAATAGAATGAAAAGAAAAAGAAATGATAAAGTTTCTGAGGTCCATTTTTATATGCTAATAAATAAAAGATAACAAAAAAAAAAAATAGAAGTGATCCTTTGTATTTTGTTCAGGTTCCTTCTTCTCCGGGCTATATCATATAAAAGTAAACATCCTGATGCATGACTGTCTGATCACTGGCGCTAATTGCTAAACTGATATCTAGTAAATGATATTTGACAAATCCACATGTGTTTATGCTCAAGTTTTATGTTTACATGTAATTTATCTTCCAATTTCAAGCATACTATGCACTCAGGCTATTATCATGTGTAGTACATGTTGTTAACAGTCTGACCCATGGAAAAGAAAATCATAGGGTCTTATTTTTTTTTCAAGATGGTGGATATGCAGCTTAACAATAGGACTAGTTGTATCAGCTTAAATATCACAATTAAAATGTTGTAAATTCCTACTCTATCATGAAATTTCCACTTACCTCTCTTCAGATCAGTATAAAACTTATCAAAGGGTGTTTCTCTCTTTTATTTAGCAATTTTCAACATCGATATGTTAATTTGTTTTTCCATGAAATGAAATCTATTTGTTCTTCATCCAGCAATTTATCATTGTAACTAGTAATCCTGTAATCAGTCTGATGTATCTTATTATGCCAATTAAGCCCATGGGACTCCCTACGTAACTGTGAATCCTCCAGACCTCTCTGAAAATCTACCAACATTTATTTGTTCTAGAGTATCAAGCATATGAAGATTAGAGTAAGAAACAATATATCAATTATATCTAAAGTATTGAATAATTTTTCTTATTTTATTAAATGATTAAATAATCTAGAAAAAAGTTAAGAAATATTTTTCAATGAAAGATAAAAGATCTACCTGTAGTTGGTATAGTGGTAGGTATTGTAGTTGGTATAGTGGTAGGTACGGTAGTTGGTATTGTGGTAGGTATGGTAGTTGGTATAGTGGTAGGTATGGTAGTTGGTATTGTGGTAGGCACTGTAGTTGGTATTGTAGTAGGCACTGTAGTTGGTATTGTAGTAGGCACTGTAGTTGGTATTGTAGTAGGCACTGTAGTTGGTATTGTGGAAGGTATTGTAGTTAGTATAATCGTAGGCACGGTGGTTGGTGCGGTAGTAGGTATGGTAGTTGGTATAGTAGTAGATATGGTATTGTGATAGGTATTGTAGTTAGTGTTGTGTTAGGTATGGTATTTTGTATTATAGGTATGATAATTGCCATTATTGTAGGTATGGTAATTGGAATTGTGGTAAGCGCGGTAGTTTGTATTATGGTAGATACAGTGGTAGGTATGGTAGTCGGTATAGTTGTTGGAACAATAGTAGGAACAGTGTGATTAATATTGTAGTTGGAAAAAAAGTTATCGCAAAGATTGTAATATTTTATCAACATAATGTAAATGCAAATCTTTTAAAATATTTAAACATTAAAGATATATATATTTTGATAAGATATCCAAGTGATTTTAATGACATATGTACCTTGATTAAATTATCTTAAAAAATGTTAATATTTTCTTAAAGAAATTAATTAAGAGAAATTGTATACGAGTCAGGGTCAATGATATATATTTATTCAGAAAATTATTATTCCAAAAGATATATTTTATTACAAGAAATTAGCAGTAACGGAGAAGTGATGGATATGGAGGAGAGAGGGGTATCACTGAGTGAAACAGAAAAAAGTGTATATATATATATATATATATATATATATTTATATATATATATATATATATATATATATATTATGGAATAAGCACACATCAGTAGATGTTAGCATATATTGATTTGTTTGGTAGCTAATAACTTAATAACAGATAAGAAGCAATTTTTTATCTAAAATTATTTTTCATTGCCTCAGAGATTCGTGTATTTCAATATTGTGATGAAACGTTTATAATTAATGTTTTTTCTATGTTGCTTGTGTGATTCACAATTCCATATAATCAGACGTCTTCTACAGGTTTTAATGTCTAAAAGGCATTGCTAGCAAACTGTAAGATGAACATAAATGCTACCTTTAATAACTGTTTATTTTATGATTCTGCCTGGCACACATGTTGTATCATTAATATGGCAAAACATATGAAAATCGTGTCCACATAAAGAATAAAATATTCCAAACACGTCTGCAGCTATTTATAAATTAAATAGTAAATAATTTTACTTTAACAGAAACTATCCAGATTTATCTTTATTAATAATATATTTATCCTTGTTTTTTTTACACATAGTCAGTCTCTCCATTCTTCCCTTTTTCTGTGACATTCACATAAACTCTAACATATTTCTAGTTTGTTCACTATATTCACTGCACTAGCAAAAAAAACAAAAACAAAAAAAAAACAAAAGAAGAAATAAAGAAAATTCAGTACATTTGGTTAGTTTTCACTTCAGAATAATACATAGTCATAACTATTGGCCATTTGCCATATATATTTCCAACTCTTGGCCATTTGCCAGATATATTTCCTGGCTATACTATAAGTACTTTCCAAATTTTTAGTGAATCTCAATTAAATAATAAATGATAAATAAACCGAAATTCCACTTTTAAGTTCAACTTTTTGGCCATGTGGTACTGGTACATTTAATATGAAAATCCTGGTGGCAACTTTCTATGATAGTGGTTCTTTAACTTTCCAGGGATCATAGCACACTGCAGCTATACACCACATTTTATTTAAATATTATTTTTACTCAGTTAAAAAGAACAAGATGGAAATAATAATGGAACTGTCTGTTTAAAACTATGCAGGTAGAGACTTTTGGTTCCATGACTTAACAGAGTTTAATTTTGAAATATTAAACTAAATCTACAAAACATTTTTAATAAGAAAAATATCGAAGAACTAACAGATGTATTTGGCGTTGTCTGGCATTAAATGTAACGTTAGATTTCTAAAAAAAAAAAAAAGAAGTAAAACACGGAAAGAAAGTGAGACATGTGCATACAAGTATTATGTTTTTTCTAAACAGTTAACTTCTTGTAAGTAAAAACAAGAAAAATACTTGAGCTGAGATTGAAATCAAAACCTAAAGTCAGTGAGTCAAGTATAATAACAATTAGATCAGCTTGCTGCAATCTTTAAAAAGTGTTTTCAAACCTACTTATTTTTAACGTAAGGAAGCTGTCATGTGAACGATTCGCGCATGTGCAGTCGTGAAATAGTTGACAAATAAAAATCCGATGACCACCCCCCCAAGTACTAATTTTTCCATTTTGACCCCCTTAGCAACCCATTTTTCCGGATGAAAACCGATTAAAACGTTTTCCATATGTCTGAAGACATTATATACCAAATTTCAAGTCTGTAGATAAGACATTTGTTGACTATCAATATATAGGTTGAGTAGCGTCCTCACACACTCACACTCCCACACACATTCCTACTTTTATAGATATATAGTTAGATTATTAGCAATTAATCCTTATGTACAATAATACTTGAATATTAAATCAATATTATAAAGGGAATTTTAATTTAAAAAAATAATTCATAAAATGACTTACCTGTTGGAGCTGTGATAAATAGAATAAATAAAAATATTAATTGAAAATATACATTTTTTTATTAATACAACTTACAATTAAATATTCAAGCAATAAAACAATACATTTTTATTCATCAATTTTAAGCAAGTAAAATTTTATATAATTTTAAGGCAAAAAATATTTGAATTATCAGGGAAGGAGATATCCTTACAGACTGAGAATTTTTTTGTATCAATTCAGGGTGCCCTTTTTTTTGGGGGGGAGAGGGGAATGGGATTTTACCCACATTAAAAGCTGACCATATGCCTAACTCGACCCTCTTGGAAAGACAAGCAAATATGAACACTGGTTGAGTCATAATAACACTATATCCTTTTGGTTCGGAGCCAAGTGTAGTACTTGCTCTGATGCTGCACATAGTTTTTCAGTGAAGCGAAATCTTCTAGACCGAGGCAATATTTATGCTTGCTCCAATCCAGGGTGTTTTCTTTTCTTTTAAGGAACTGGATATTTTCCCACATAAAAAAATGACCTTGTGTCAGACTATTCCCTCGTGAGGAGGCAAGTAAATAGGAACATTAGCTGATCCTTGTTGAAAAAACTGTCCACCAGATTACGAATTGGTTTGGATTACAACAATAAGTGATAAAAATGTCCACTATTATAATGGGTAATATCTACCTGTTACAGTTTTAATTCATGTATGACTCTCATTGATTCCAATGATTTGGTGCTAAATCAGTTGACTGATACACTTCACAGGCTCTGACATCCAATTTGGTCATTTTCTTAGACATCGATGGGTCAACAAACCGTACAAACTACAATGTCTTTTTTCATACTTAATATTTCCACAATGTTTTAATTTGTTTCTAATACCATTCTGATAGCAACTAAACCTGCATTCACCTAGACCTTCATTTGATGCACCATTTGTCATACTCTTCATTAAAATCATTAAAAATAAACGATTCGCTTGATTTTGACAAGTTATTTCATTATTTTCTTGGAAACTAAACGAAAATGTTATTTTTAATTTTGAAATAATTTTTTTTATAAGTTTAAACAGATAGTGAATATAAATAATATTTTAAAATCATATTTATAGAAATAAATCTATTGCATTTGACACATATGCAATATTAAAATTTACAACAATTGTTAGAACAATGTTAGTATTAATGACAAATATACTCACTTAACTTGCTACAAAGTTCTACACTCAATTCTGTTTCCACTGGTCTGTTTGGAAATGTCTTCTCAATTGTAATAACAATCTCAAGCAATTCACTTGTCTGATTTAATGTAATTATGTCAGTTGGATTGACATTCTGAAATTGAATCAAACAAAAAATTGTATATTAGAATCAAGTTAAAATATAGTTTTGAACAATTAAAAATTGCATCATGCCATGAAAAAAATAATGTCATATACACCCAATATTGCACAATCTGATTTTAATGATGCTTACAAAAATAAAAAAAACACACACACGATTGCATATCTGTACATACACACAGACACACACACACATATATATATATATGCATAATCCTAATCCTACACTAGAAAACATCAATGATAGCTCTAGAATGCTGTATCCTCAATGGCCATATTTCATTTGCATACATTAGCACCTTGTACACTCATGTTTGATAAATTCTACCCTTAGTCAACAACATTAAAAATCTACTGGTTAATTATGACAAAACATCTTTAAACTTTCCCAATCCATTCCTAACTCTTGCTATCTCACCAGTCTAAGCTACTCTCTTTGTTTCTATGGTGTTACTAAGCTTACAAAATTCTAGATATTCTCAACAGTTACCCAAATATATTTTCTTCACATCAGGGTTCTCATTGACTCAACTCAAATTGCCTGTAATACTCCTGAATTCCTTGAATATCCAATGCTTACAAGTACAAAAAAATTGTGTTGCTCCCAACTCACTTTCTACAAACTGAGCATGAAACTTGTCTATTTCTTGGGGCTTTTCAGTACTATAACCATTAATAATCAATTTGTTCTGTGTAATTTTCACTTTCAGAACATTACTTTCCATAGCATTAATTTAAAAAAGTAAACCTTACATTATTTCACAGGTAATAATTAAATTATCAGCATAAAACATCTCTTCACTTGGGCAGGAAACCAATCAACTTATTTCTTATTACTTATTCAATTAACTTATTTCTTATTAATTATTTACTTATTCTCGTACCGGTTTCTGGACTTCAATAATTTTTACCCCTATTTAGAGGGTTTCACTTTTAACCTTGTAGCAGTTGACAACTTTACTAAATTCCCAGTCTTTCAGAACACACTCTTTTATGATCTGATTTGTCAAGTGTGTGATCCTCTCAGTCCCTGTTCCATATACAACCTTAAACATTTATGCAACAACACTTATTCCTGAAACTCATCTTTTGCATCTTCATTCAAACCATATTTTGATGCATAAACAGTTATTTTTATGAGATTTTTCTCACCAAACATCAACTTAAACATTATAATACGATCAATAACATAATTAGCATAAATCATTTTATTTACTTATTTCCCTGCAATGAAAGTCCAACATCACCTATTTACTTTTCATTTTCAATCCAAAACCGCTTATATCTTGCATCCTCTTCAACAATCATTTTGACAGAATTTACCTTTTCTTTCAGTTTCTTAGAAACAACATAAGTCAATACATATTTGCTCAAGAGACTAAACAATCTGTCCTTATCTTGAATGTAAAGGGCTACTATTTGGGATAATGCCTACAGGAAGAGATTAGCAGCGAGATGTCTGTTCACATTACATTTAAACTCCTGCAGTACAGTCAGGAAGCAGAAAAACAGTTCTACTACTAGAGTAGAAGACTTTCCGGCATCTAGAGATCTCAACACTGAAGGAGTGGAATTTTGCTGTTTGATAGGTTAGTTGGGGGTATGTACATTGTATGTATATTGTACAACTGTGCTATGAGTCCATCAAAGCACATTCTATTAAAGTACTAGTAAAACAAGCACAGGGATACAATATTGCACTGATGGGACAGGAGTGTGAGCTTAATTGATTGTGCGAGGCCTATTAGATTGGAGACTTTTTCTTGGACCTTTTCCAAGAGGAAGATACTAGTGGTAGATGCACCATCCCACATGTGGCAACAGTACTCCATGCAAATGGTGGCTTTGTAGAAATACAGAATACTCTCAAGTGTGAGTAATTTTCTAGCACGATATAGGGAACCCCTCACCTTATTTGCTCAGCATTGGCAATGTCCTCGATGTATGTTTTTCAATTCATGATCAAGTCAAATATATATTTATTTTTATTTATTTTTTTTTGCAAGGGCATGTTGTGACCAATCACTTTTAATGGCTGCAAACCGCATAACAATTTAAGTAAGAAAGGCACTGATCCTGTGCTGAGACATCATGATTAATAGAGAGCCTTATGGAGAGGGTGTGCAGTTGACATATTTTATAGCCCTAGAAAATATTTCAGCATTCTACATGTGTGCATGTAACATCTGTTTAAATAGATTATGGTTCATAATGAAGTAAATAGTATTTTTATATAAATTAGTATTTTCATTTATATACACACATAAGAAGAGAAAATATTTCCAATTTATTCATTAAGCTAAACAACAAACACATATATTTAATCATAATATATTCAAAGAACAATAGCATTTTATTTTAAAAACTTTTTTACTCACCTTATATTCAATAACTAAACCATTTATATAAGTAACAGTCAGATTATAAGAAAGTATATTTGTTGTATTCACAAGACTCATCCTAACTGGAACTTTTGGCTTCAGAAAAGTTACAGTGATTCTTGGACCATCATCTTGTACATCAAAACTGAACACACCATCACCAACAACAAGCTCTCGGAAATGATCTTGATTGGTTGAGGTACGTATATCCAGAGCATCATTATCAATATTCTCATATGTTATTTCTTCATCATGAGCACATATTGCTGCAAAAAGATAAAATAATTATTACCATCTTTTATATGCATACACCAATGGAAGCATTTTACAATGATTTCTGTTTATTAATCATCAATCATGTACAAGTTTAAAAACAATTGAAATTTACTGTCAGAATAAACATTCTCCCATTATTAATTAAAATTTTCTAATGGATTTCATAATCATGAAATAGAATAGGTTTTAGGGAAATTTATAAATCATAACTGCAAGACTAAGCTCTAACATATTCACATTCATATGCTCTATAAAATCACTGCAGAAAAATATCATGACTATAGATTAATTCAGTAAAACATCTTTTTAAAAACTAGCAAAAACAGATTTGGTGGCTGAATCAGATAAGAACCTAGCAATTTAACTGCAATGTTTGTTTTATTTTTACGTTTTATTGAATTAATGTTCCGTGATTTTAGAATATTCTCTTATCTGTATTTTGTTCTGATATTTAAGGCAATAAGCTTTTGAGTGGAATGTGGACACAGTGGTAGTAGTCCTTATCAAAAGATATAATAAATTTAGTTTTAAATAAATGAAAAAAACATAATTGTTGTTGGAATAGTTGTTGGTACAGTTAGAATAGTTGTTGGTACTGTCGTTGATATCGTTGTTGGAATTGTTGTTGGTACAGTGGTTGGTATCGTTGTTGGAATAGTTGTTGGTATCGTTGTTCGAATAGTAGTTGGAATAGTTGTAGGAACTGTGGCGGATTAGGTTGTTCGAACAGTTAGATGTGATTAGTATTGTGGTTGGCAAATATTGTAAAATTTTATTCTACAATAGTTGAAATTGTTATTTGAATATTGTGTAAACAGTTGTATGTGTAGTTATTGAAATTGTTGGTGGTACATTGGTTGCAAAAATTGTAGAGAAAATTGGCATTAAGGAATATTTAATGCTTTTTTACATTTATTTATGAAAAAGAATAATTCATTTTAGAAAAAGTAAAATAAAAAGCAGAAATATTTAATGAACCTTTCTAAACATTTCCAAAGTAAAATAATTAATTCACTTTGAAAATAATGTCTATATAAACAATGATATTTGGCTTCATCAGATATGAATATAAGGGAGAAGCAAACCTTGTTTAATAAAAGTTAATCAAATGAAAAGTCATTATATACATAAAAGATTTATTATGTTTGACGGTGATACACAACTAAGTTGAGTTCATATATATATATATATATATATATATATATATATATATATATATATATATATATATATATATAATTTAATTACATTTTGATCCCCAAACAAGGCACATTGGGGCTACTATTGGGGACACAGGCTACAGGGGTACTAGGTGGGGAGTTGGGTAGCAAGATGTCGGGTCACGTTAATGATGGATAGGTAGATATACATTTCCATGGTAACATAATTAATTCACTTTGAAAATAATTGCTATATACACAATGAGATATGGCGCTGAGAAAACAAACTTAAGTATTTATATTAAATTAGAAAAGCTAATCAAATAAAAATGCATTATATATTTCTTTCAGTTTTTATGTCTTAATTCAAATTATTTTTGTCTACACAATATAAAAGACCATCTTATAAAATGTTATATCCCAAAATTTTACAAAGTAAGGTATAAAAATTTGATTTAAATTGCATAAAACAATTACCTTGAATTTATTTTATATAATGTACATTCTGTTGCACTCTCTAAAAAAATTAAGGCTAGACAATCGAAAGCGGCGGATATCTTTAAAAAATATCGGCGAAAAAAGCGAACCCTCCTGTAGAAAAGTGCCTAGTTGAAGGTGAAGATGTTAATGTTTTCGCTAATTTTTCGATATTTGTCGTATGAAAAGTCGAAGTTCAAAATGATACTGATCTTGTGAAAATCCATCGCCTCTGTTGGAAGTTTTAGGCAGACATGCAAACATACATACATAATGACATTTATATATTGGTAACTAAAAATTTTCAACCCAAACCAATGAAAAAGCTTGCCCTATATCTGAGTAGCCTTTATGTAAAATTTCAAATGTTTAGACCAGAAATTGTCTGAGTAATTAGGTAGACCTCAGAGTCAATTTTTTTTAACTTTGACCCCTATTATGTCCCCAAATTGTCGGAGGAGCTTGGTAGAGGTCTCAAAGGTCAAATCGTTGAACTTCGACCCCCTTAACAGCTAAATTTCTAGCCGAAAACCGATCACATAAATTTTTCCCAAATCTCAATACTCTGTATATCAAATTTCGAGTTTGTAGACTGAAAATTGACAGAGTTATTGCGTAGGGAAATGTACACAGACACACAGATGGACACACAGACAGACACACAGACACGTTCACTTTTATAGATATATAGACTAGCATTTCAGCCCAGCGTGGTAGTAGGAAGGCAGGCTCGAACCCGTACCGCGAAGGAGGAAAAGGAAGGGAAAAAACCTGACGTCTTTACTGTTACAACCGCCGCCAAACCGGATGGTGACGTAGGTTTTAAAATTACGGCTAGACAACCAAAAGGAGAGAATGATTTTATCGGCAGAAAAAGCAAGTACCCCCTGTAGAAAAGTGCCCAGTTGAAGGTGAAGATATTAATGATTTTAGCTAATTTTTCGATATCTGTTGTCTGAAAGGTCGAACTTCAAAATAATACTGATCTTGTGAAAATCCGTCGCCTCTGTCGAAAGTTTTAGATAGACATGCAAACAAACATACATACACACATTTATCTGTTGGTAACTAAACATTTTCGACCGAAACCAATTACAAAGCTTGCCGTATCTCTGAATACCCTTTATGTCAAATTTCAAATGTTTAGACCAGAAATTGTCTGAGTAATTAGGTAGAGACTGCAGAGGTCAAATTCTTTTTAAATTTTGACTCCTATTATGAATATCAAATTCTTTTTAAACTTTGAGTCCTATTATGACCCCTGTATATCAAATTTCGAGTCTGTAGACTAAAAATTGACAGACTTATTGCATAGGGAAATGTACACAGACACGTTCACTTTTATATATATACTAGCATGGGTGCCCGGCGTTTCCCGGGTGTGAGGTGTATGCTAAAAAAAAAAAAAAAAAAAAACGGTCAATGTTTTTAACTTTGATCCCTATTATGTCCCCTTAACATTTGTTTGGAGCTCAAATAAAGTTATTCAGTTAGATCCAATGTCCAAGGAACCTATATCTAAAATTTCAAGTGTTTAGACCCCAAATTGTCGGAGGAGTTTTGGTAGAGTTCTCAAAGGTAATATCGTTGAAATTTGACCCCTTACCAGCAATATTTCTGGCCGAAATCCGATCCAATGGATGTTCCCACATGTCAGTACCCTGTATATCAAATTTCGAGTCTGTAGACTCAAAATTGACAGAGTTATTGCATAGGGAAATGTACACAGACACACACATAAACACACAGACACGTTCACTTAGATAGATAGATAGATAGATAGATAGATAGATAGATAGATAGATAGATTTCCTTTTTTTACATTTAACTGCAGATAGTTCACTTCCCTTAAATGAATATGACTTTTTTGGTAATTTTGAGAATTGCTCTTTTTTGAACAAACACTCTTAAGAGCAGGAATAACTTCTTCACCATACTTAAGGTTTCCTTAAGTTTTGTATTTTTAAAAAGTTTTATATGAGACCATTGGGAATTATTACTTTGTCCGGAGAATTTTTCTTCTAGCTTTGAAATTTTGAGTTGCTGCGATTTTAGCCTGTTTTGTTTTTTCTTTTTTGAAAAGGAATACCATTTGGTTGCTGATTTTTACTTCGGAATCCTGAAGCTGATTTGATCGAATGTTAAGAGAATTTAGGTCAGCAGATTTAAACTGAGTCATAATTTTTATTGTTTTCTTGATGTTGTTGTTATTGTTAATGAAATATATTCTGCTTTTCTACAGAACATTGATATGAATAAAATTCATGTATCCAGTCCGAACAGAGTACGTTCGTGGTATTCCTTAATACATAGATTTTTAATTTGTTGTTTTTCCCAATAGTGTAACATAGATCAAAAGTTCTCCTTGAAAGTTCATTTGCTGTTTTGTGTGATCTCAACATTGTGGGTCTAGACGATTTTTTCCATGTATTAAATTTAAATTTAATATCGAAAAGTCTGAACCTAAGTTTAATTACATTTTAATTTTTTGATCTCAAATTTTTACCATCACATATTTGCATTACCCTTTGTTGTTTTTGGTTTCCATGAAATGCACCCAGGTTTTATTTTTATTTCTGCAATGAGATCTTTTGTGTCCCATTGTTTACATGCCAAACATTTTTTCACAGATATGGGCAGTCTCTAACCCAATACAGATTTCCACATCGATTACAAGGGGATGAAATTTTCCTTTCTGAAAATTCTTTTTTGGATATGTGTGGCCATTTTCCTAGTTTGTGTGTTATTTGTTACATGTATTTTCGATCGTTTAGCTACTTTTTTTTCAATGCCATATTCAGTATCCTCTGAGTCTTTTTTAATAATTTCTATTTTCTGGCAGTTTTCTGTTAATTTTTGTAGAGTTAAACTCGATTTAAGCTTTCTGATTTCAGCATCTTAGTTTGATGTCAGTCCTTGCGAAAATACTAGACATTTAAAAATTTTCACACTGACGTCTGATAGTTTAAATTCGTTACAGTGTTTATCAACCATGGCCGCATATGTTGCAAAGTCATCTTTGTCGTTTTTAACCAAATTCAAACATTTCCATAGTTTATAGAACATTTTAGACTTTTGGGCTAAAAAGTTCAGTAAGAAGCTCCACGATATCGGCAAAAGATAGCTCCGAAGTTTAACGTGGCAAAATAAAAACCACAAATTTATGTTCAACGGTCTCCAATTTGCATAATTGCAAACAAACTTTTTTCTGGTCGGACCGGTCTATAGACTAAAAAAAGTCCTCATTTCTTCGGTAGTAAGCTGAAAATGACTTAACTTCTTCTGGTATATAGCAGTTGTCAATCGCATTCCATATAGAGGCTTGTGAAAATAAGGTATTATTCTCAGTGAACACATTATATGTTACGACTTGAGCAAGTAACTCCTCCAGATGCTGTTTCCACTCAAATAACTGTTTTTTTGTAGTTGTTCTCGCTTTTCGTCTGTATGTTGTTAATGTTTGAATAATTGTTGTTGTTGAATTTGTAATTATTCCCAAACATACAAAAAACGAACACGGCAGCCCTAATTCACTACGGCAGTGCAATTGACACATATTGTTATGCATCATCTATTCCATTTAAACTTACACATCTTGCTATAAATTATGTAATCACTTTAAAATTACACATGCCATTTCCCATTTCTTACATTACAATTATTTACATATTGTTAAATTTAAAACAATTACATCATAGCTTTTTATACATCACATCCGGTTTTAGCGTCCTATATTTACCTCAATTAGATTTAAACCAACTAGAAAACATTAAAAAATAATTAGCAACACATACAATATACTCCACATTTTCTTGTATTTTTCGTTTCCTTATATACTTTTTGATACCTCTGGTGGGGAAGGGGGGTGATATTCATTATTTATAAATTACATGTTTTTCTTTTTTTTTCATTTATAAAACTTTCGATATCTGATTATTTCAGTTACATTTATTTATTTTGTTTTTTAGGGGGCTTTGTATTTATTTTGTTTTTGCAGATAGAAACAAAAAACCTTCATTTGTTTTGGGTGTGTTTTTGGGGGGTTATTTAAGATATTCTTAGATTTAAACAATTACGTTGCAGATTTCTTTTAATCATATCAGGTTTCACTATCCTATATTTATCTTGATTACATTCTAACCAACTAAGCCACATTTCTTGTCTTTTTACTTTCTATTTTTTTGTGGAGGGGGGGGGTCATTTGTTTAAAAATCATTTTTTTTCTTTAAAGATTGTAATGCAGGGTATGGGGCAGCCAAACCAGCTGCCAACATTCCCCTGCTTTTTACTGAAGTCAACCGAGAGTTTTTTTTTAGTATCCTCGTTGTTCCCTTAAGTGTAATTGTCTGGATTTCTTTTGCACTTTGTTCACCAGGAATATTAGTTAGGTAGGACTTCAGGTTCTTCTTCATAAGCCCTGTAGCACCTATAATAACTGGTATGTGGAATGGGGGATATCTCCCTATGCTAACGTGTCCCGCCCCCATTTTTATAAACACAGCGAATTCAACAAGGGCTTGCGTTCTTTCTTGATTTTGTTTTAATAGTAAAAAAAAAAACATGACGTTATTTCAATTTCGTCACTGTGGACCAGTGGATAAAGGAGCAGAGTCAAAATATAGGGGTTTCAGGTTTGCGCCAATATAACATAGTCTTTTTTCTTCTTTTTTTTTGATGGAGAATGTTTTAACATTGAAAAAGAGTTATGTACTCATTCTACATTCTGATAAGTGAAATTATTGTAGTAATTGATAAAAACAATATTCAAGAATTAATACACTTAAGAGGTTTTATTTCATTTCATTAGGATCGGATTACATATTTTACTTCTTAAATAAAATTTTTGCTTCTTAATAAAACTTTGAGACCAACTATTTTTAAGCATGGAGGGCGGTAATTAACCAGTCAACATTACCACATCTTCAACAACTAAATGGATGTTTTTTGTTTTTTTCCCCTCTCTTCACCCGGCATGTTTACTGCGTCAATTTTTTTTTTTGCTTCCCTCCCCTTGCTGCTATTTATTTATTTATTTTTTTTACAGCTTGGAGTTGATCGATATTCTCTCCAACCGTCTTTGACATTCTTACCATGAGGAGTTGGGAATGTCTATTCTGAATGTCGTTTGTAACATTGAGGAGGTTAGGGGTTGGGCAGCAACAACAGCAACCGTACTTTAACTTTCTTTGAAAGGGGAGCACGCTTCTATCGAGCAACACCAGTTAGCGGGTACTGCTGATCATTTTTAACCAATCAAATGTTACTCAACTTCACCCAACGATTATTTTATTTTTGACAATCAATCATGTTAAGTTTTTTTTTTCAGCCAAGTGCGTGTTCATGTCAAGTGCACCTATTTCTGTTAAATGACCTTCCAGTACATCTGACTTTGATATTTAACATTTCCAATCAGCAAGTATTTTATGTTTGAGAAACACCAAACTTGTTTTACTGACCTGATGCATGTCTATACCAATTGCTCCTAGTCCTGTTAGGTGACCTTTTTTAACATTACTCATTATTCTATTTTCCAAAATGTTTATACATGAACATTTTCATTGTATCTCTCTTTACCACCCCCAACAGATTGCAATAAAATAATTAAAGAATATCAACTAATGTGTGCTCTGTAATAATCTATATATATAAAAGCCAAACGTCTGTGTGTATGTATGTATGTTTGTTTGTAACGCTAAAACTTTTGAAAGACGGAACCAAACTTAGCAAATTTGGTATCATATCAAAGCCCCATCACCCGGATGACAAATATCGAAATTTCACGTCAAACGGACCACTAGAAGTTGGTCAACTGATCAGTTATCTTCGAGGGGGGCCCCCAAAAAACCTGTCATTATCTATATATATAAAAGACAAATGTTTGTTTGTAACGCTAAAACTTGAGATGAAAGATTCCTCTCCCCTAAGAATAAAACATATGTTCAATATCTGCTTTTGTTTTTTCATTGTTTATACGGTCCCGAGCAACGCCGGGTAGCCCTGCTAGTCTATTATATAAAAGTGAAAATGTGTGTGTGTTTCTGTGTGTGCGCGCTTTTATTGTATGTCTGGCAAAGGTTGTTTTCGAGTGAGGAGTGCTCGGGAGGGTTACTGTTTCTTAGAACTTTTTATATACTCCCTAGATTATAATATCTATGATTTACGAAAGGAGGTCATGTCTATCTTTTATTTGAGTGACTTTACATGCTATTTTTGTGCTATTTTTGACTCTCCATGTATTTGTTTGGCTTTTCCATATATATAAGCGAAACTGAATCCATAGCAAAGGAAGCTTTCTGGCATGTGTGCCAGGGACGTCCATAAAGCAATGAGCTTTGATTAATGCGGGCAAAACCTGTCATATCAGACAATCAATATTCATTTGGAGACTCCCCCTTTTATAGGGAGCTGGCTTTACCCCAAGATATTGGGGAAACAAACAAATATGCAAAAAACTGGCTTGCAGCCAAACTTAAGTGCGACATTACATTTCTCTATGGCGTGATGTTTTACCTTATTAAATTTATGCACCTGCCACTTAACCTTTTACTCATTAAATTTCAACCATTCTCACTTCGGCTACCCTCGTAGCATCGTGGTAAGTTATCAGGCTATCACTTTCGGTTCCACCATCGCCTAAGGCTTCAGGTTCGAGCCTACATGTCTACCAAAACTCCCCTCCCACAACCACCAACAAACACTCGGGCAACGCTGAGACCCGCCCCGCTAGTCTATATATATAAAAGACAAAATGTCGGCGTGTGTTTTTATATGTCCAGCAAAAGCTTTTTTCACAAGGTTTTACAGGGGGCAGGCGAGGGTTACTATTCTTTAAAACTTTTTATATACTCTCTAGATTATAAATCTACAATTTGTGAAGGGACGTCGTATCTAGATTTATTTTGATCGACTTTTATAAAATTACCATTATTCCATTTTCTCGCGTGTTTGTTTGTGCTTTTCGTATAAAAGTTAAACTTATCAAAAGCGAAGGCTGACTTTTCATGCCGGGATACCCAGAAAGCAATTAGCGTGGATCAGTATTGAGAAAACCAATCATATCAGACAATTGCTATTCATTTTGACACTCCTTTTTTGTGGGGAGCTGGTTTCCCAACATCGTGGGGAAATGAAACGGCAGAAAGCTTAACTAGCCTCCAGCCAATGTTCATTTCTGCAAGTCAACTTTTTCATTGACATCGCTAAATTTCAATGTTTTTCACTTCCTATGGTCTTGCACTGGTAAGATCTCACATTTTCTTTCACTTTCTTTTCCGCCTAAGGGTTTGTCATGGGTTCGAATTTTGTTTTTCTTTTACATCTACAAACACCTGGGCAATGCTGGGTAACTCTGCTAGTAATAAAATAAAATAGAATGAAAAGAAAAAGAAATGATAAAGTTTCTGAGGTCCATTTTTATATGCTAATAAATAAAAGATAACAACAAAAAAGAAAATAGAAGTGATCCTTAGTATTTAGTTCAGGTTCCTTCTTCTCCAGGCTATATCATATAAAAGTAAACATCCTGATGCATGACTGTCTGATCACTGGCGCTAATTGCTAAACTGATATCTAGTAAATGATATTTGACAAATCCACATGTGTTTATGCTCAAGTTTTATGTTTACATGTAATTTATCTTCCAATTTCAAGCATACTATGCACTCAGGCTATTATCATGTGTAGTACATGTTGTTAACAGTCTGACCCATGGAAAAGAAAATCATAGGGTCTTATTTTTTTTTCAAGATGGTGGATATGCAGCTTAACAATAGGACTAGTTGTATCAGCTTAAATATCACAATTAAAATGTTGTAAATTCCTACTCTATCATGAAATTTCCACTTACCTCCCTTCAGATCAGTATAAAACTTATCAAAGGGTATTTCTCTCTTTTATTTAGCAATTTTCAACATCGATATGTTAATTTGTTTTTCCATGAAATGAAATCTATTTGTTCTTCATCCAGCAATTTATCATTGTAACTAGTAATCCTGTAATCAGTCTGATATATCTTATTATGCCAATTAAGCCCATGGGACTCCCTACGTAACTGTGAATCCTCCAGACCTCTCTGAAAATCTACCAACATTTATTTGGTCTAGAGTATCAAGCATATGAAGATTAGAGTAAGAAACAATATATCAATTATATCTAAAGTATTGAATAATTTTTCTTATTTTATTAAATGATTAAATAATCTAGAAAAAAGTTAAGAAATATTTTTCAATGAAAGATAAAAGATCTACCTGTAGTTGGTATAGTGGTAGGTATTGTAGTTGGTATTGTGGTAGGTATGGTAGTTGGTATAGTGGTAGGTATGGTAGTTGGTATTGTGGTAGGCACTGTAGTTGGTATTGTAGTAGGCACTGTAGTTGGTATTGTAGTAGGCACTGTAGTTGGTATTGTAGTAGGCACTGTAGTTGGTATTGTGGAAGGTATTGTAGTTAGTATAATCGTAGGCACAGTGGTTGGTGCGGTAGTAGGTATGGTAGTTGGTATAGTAGTAGATATGGTATTGTGATAGGTATTGTAGTTAGTGTTGTGTTAGGTATGGTATTTTGTATTGTAGGTATGATAATTGCCATTATTGTAGGTATGGTAGTTGGAATTGTGGTAAGCGCGGTAGTTTGTGTTATGGTAGATACAGTGGTAGGTATGGTAGTTGGTATAGTTGTTGGAACAATAGTAGGAACAGTGTGATTAATATTGTAGTTGGAAAAAAAGTTATCGCAAAGATTGTAATATTTTATCAACATAATGTAAATGTAAATCTTTTAAAATATTAAAACATTAAAGATATATATATTTTGATAAGATATCCAAGTGATTTTAATGACATATGTACCTTGATTAAATTATCTTAAAAAATGTTAATATTTTCTTAAAGAAATTAATTAAGAGAAATGGTATAAGAGTCAGGGTCAATGATATATATTTATTCAGAAAACTATTATTCCAAAAGATATATTTTATTACAAGAAATTAGCAGTAAAGGAGAAGTGATGGATATGGAGGAGAGAGGGGTATCACTGTGTGAAACAGAAAAAAGTGTATATATATATATATATATATATATATTATGGAATAAGCACACATCAGTAGATGTTAGCATATATTGATTTGTTTGGTAGCTAATAACTTAATAACAGATAAGAAGCAATTTTTTATCTAAAATTATTTTTCATTGCCTCAGAGATTCGTGTATTTCAATATTGTGATGAAACGTTTATAATTAATGTTTTTTCTATGTTGCTTGTGTGATTCACAATTCCATATAATCAGACGTCTTCTACAGGTTTTAATGTCTAAAAGGCATTGCTAGCAAACTGTAAGATGAACATAAATGCTACCTTTAATAACTGTTTATTTTATGATTCTGCCTGGCACACATGTTGCATCATTAATATGGCAAAACATATGAAAATCGTGTCCATATAAAGAATAAAATATTCCAAACACGTCTGCAGCTATTTATAAATTGAATAGCAAATAATTTTACTTTAACAGAAACTATCCAGATTTATCTTTATTAATAATATATTTATCCTTGTTTTTTTTACACATAGTCAATCTCTCCATTCTTCCCTTTTTCTGTGACATTCACATAAACTCTAACATATTTCTAGTTTGTTCACTATATTCACTGCACTAGCAAAAAAAACAAAAACAAAAAAAAACAAAAGAAGAAATAAAGAAAATTCAGTACATTTGGTTAGTTTTCACTTCAGAATAATACATAGTCATAACTATTGGCCATTTGTCATATATATTTCCAACTCTTGGCCATTTGCCAGACATATTTCCTAGCTATACTATAAGTACTTTCCAAATTTTTAGTGAATCTCAATTAAATAAGAAATGATAAGTAAACCGAAATTCCACTTTTAAGTTCAACTTTTTGGCCATGTGGTACTGGTACATTTAATATGAAAATCCTGGTGGCAACTTTCTATGATAGTGGTTCTTTAACTTTCCAGGGATCATAGCACACTGCAGCTATACACCACATTTTATTTAAATATTATTTTTACTCAGTTAAAAAGAACAAGATGGAAATAATAATGGAACTGTCTGTTTAAAACTATGCAGGTAGAGACTTTTGGTTCCATGACTTAACAGAGTTTAATTTGGAAATATTAAACTAAATCAACAAAACATTTTTAATAAGAAAAATATCGAAGAACTAACAGATGTATTTGGCGTTGTCTGGCATTAAATGTAACGTTCGATTTCTAAAAAAAAAAAAAAAGACGTAAAAAACGGAAAGAAAGTGAGACATGTGCATACAAGTATTATGTTTTTTCTAAACAGTTAACTTCTTGTAAGTAAAAACAAGAAAAATACTTGAGCTGAGATTGAAATCAAAACCTAAAGTCAGTGAGTCAAGTATAATAACAATTAGATCAGCTTGCTGGAATCTTTAAAAAGTGTTTTCAAACCTACTTATTTTTAACGTAAGGAAGCTGTCATGTGAACGATTCGCGCATGTGCAGTCGTGAAATAGTTGACAAATAAAAATCCGATGACCACCCCCCAAGTACTAATTTTTCCATTTTGACCCCCTTAGCAATCCATTTTTCCGGATGAAAACCGATTAAAACGTTTTCCATATGTCTGAAGACATTATATACCAAATTTCAAGTCTGTAGATAAGACATTCGTTGAGTATCAATATATAGGTTGAGTAGCGTCCTCACACACTCACACTCCCACACACATTCCCACTTTTATAGATATATAGTTAGATTATTAGCAATTAATCCTTATGTACAATAATACTTGAATATTAAATCAATATTATAAAAGGGATTTTAATTTAAAAAAATAATTCATAAAATGACTTACCTGTTGGAGCTGTGATAAATAGAATAAATAAAAATATTAATTGAAAATATACATTTTTTTATTAATACAACTTACAATTAAATATTCAAGCAATAAAACAATACATTTTTATTCAGCAATTTTAAGCAAGTAAAATTTTATATAATTTTAAGGCAAAAAATATTTGAATTATCAGGGAAGGAGACATCCTTACAGACTGAGAATTTTTTTGTATCAATTCAGGGTGCCCTTTTTTTTTTTTTTTTGGAATGGGATTTTACCCAGATTAAAAGCTGACCATATGCCTAACTCGTCCCTCTTGGAAAGACAAGCAAATATGAACACTGGTTGAGTCATAATAACACTATATCCTTTTGGTTCGGAGCCAAGTGTAGTACTTGCTCTGATGCTGCACATAGTTTTTCAGTGAAGGCGAAATCCTTCTTGTTGAGACACTTGTAGTCTGTCTAAACTGTATGAACGAACTGACTAAACCAAGATGGCCGACTCCTATTTATATCACCACAAGCAAGGGAGGTAACCATGTAACTGAAGCAAGGGAGGTAACCAATGTCTACATTAACATTGCTGCTGTCCTCAAGTGAATAATTTATTTCTGATTTAACAAGTCCCTTAGAAGCTCAGACGAAGCTCCTGCCTTGGTCAAACAATCAGAGACCTGATCACAACCCTTGATCCATTCTATCTGTATCTCTCCTCTACTCTTCATTTCCTTCAGCCTTGCTACATCTATTCTCAATCGTCGATCGCTTACCAGATTGTTGGAATTCAATGTCTCCACAAGTGATGCATTATCTGTCTTGCAGAGAACGTCTGGCAATTTAGATAACTGAAATACCTCTTGTATCATAACCGCAGTCAAAACACCAGCATCAGCTCCCTCATTCAGAGCAAGAGTCTCTGAGGCCAATGGGCTTTTTGTCACTCTGTCCAATTTCTTTGACGCCCAACACATGGGGGCCATTTTGTCAGTACTTCCTCCAATAAAGACAACAAAACCACCCTGTGAAGATCCATCTTCCAGACTGGCATAAGAGGCATCAGTATAACACAAAATGTGTAAATCTGAGGGCTTTCCCAATTTTGGAAATGTTATAGAACCCTTCTTGGATTTCAATTTTGATAAGGCTTTATTCGCCTCAAATAAGGCTTTTACTTTGGGATGCTTTCCAGTGTTGCTCATTTTACACACATCAAAAGCTATATCAGGGCGTGTTTGAGTTGAAACCCACATCATCTGACCTGCAAGTCTCTTCAACTCATGCTTTTCTTCTTCATTCAGTTCATCATTTTTCCTCAGTATCCTCCCTTTGCTTATTTCTATTGGAGATATGGAAGATACATATAGATCTTGTTCTACAGTGATCCCATTTTCCTGTTGATTAACATTCAGTCCAACATATTTGAATGTTCCACTTTCATGAGATCCCACCTTAAATTTTTCTTTCAATGTTGCAATCACATCCCTTTCAAACTCTGTGTTTCCACAGAAAACAAAATCATCCACGTGCATAGCAAGAATTCCAGTCAAATTTCCTTTAATATCATGGCACAAAAACAATGCATTATCATAAGCACTTGCTACTCCTTTTAATTCAATCAAAGCCTGAGTAACTCTCTTGTACCATGCCCGTGGAGCATCATTCAATCCATAGATGCATCTTTTTAATTTCCACACTTGAGATTTAGGACAAACATCAGATGGTGGCCTCAGGTACACATCTCTCTCTAAAATACCACCTTGCAAAAAGGCTGAGGTAAAATCTATGGTCTGCAGCATCCAATTCTTTATTGATGCGGTTAGCATGACCATTCGCATAGCTTCACGGCTACATGTTGGGGAGTCCGTTTTCAGATTACTATTTTCTTCATAGCCTCGTGCTACAAGGCGAGCTTTCATTGTTTTCTGATTATCCTTGAATTTTTCAGTAATCACCCATCTTGTGGATATTGTTTTTTGACCTGTGTATGGCACACATTCAAGTACTTCATAGGTGTTCATGTTTTTTATTTCTTTATGCTTGGCATCCATTACAGCTTTCGACTGCTCTTGTTCAGCGGTGAGCAGGACTACATTTTCCTGTTCAGTATATTGGGGCACTTCTCTCCAATGATCAATATGATTCCAGTTGATACAAACTTGATCCTCGTTTTCATCCTCAGGTTCTATATTGATCCAATGACTATATTTGCCAGTTGATTTAGGCTGTACTGACATAACCTTTCCTTTCTTCCACTCCCCACTTCCATTTATTTTATAAGTTATGGTCTTATTTCGGCCAGGTTTTTCAGTCTTATCTCTTAAACTGGTAGAACTATCAACAACTTCTTCTCTGTCTATATCTTCACTTTCTACCACTTGATTCTGCAACTCCTCCTCCTCAACTGAAAGGTATTCATTCTTCCCTTCTGTAGTGTTTCCCAGCATTTCAGCTTTTTTTGTTTTTTTTTTCGTTGTTTTTATTCACTTTCATCAATTGGCACGGATGCATCCTATAAAATGCTCCGCCATGTCTGATTAAGACAAACTGGCCTTCTCTGCCTAACACTTTTGCTGGACCACGCCATCCTTTAAAACCCTGCCTCCGATAATAGATTTGGTCTCCGGTAGCATAATCTTCATCAGCATAAGTTCTGACATTAGACCTGAGAGCTCTCCTAATTCTCTCACTGGACTCAGCTTCCAAAAAGTTTCTCCTTGCACTATGGAGAGCATTTAAATTTTTTCTCACCATGTCACTTGTAGTAGAGGACTCCATAGCAGGTAACTGGTCTGTCAGAATTGAGGGTGTATTTACATTGAAACCGAATACAAGTTCATTTGGACTGTGTCCAGAGTAATTGAGGAGGGCATTTTTTGCACAAATAGCCCATGCCAAGGCAATTTCAGGTTCACACTTCTCATCGTCAATTGTTTTTTTCATTGCCTCAGCAACTATCAAATTATGACGTTCTACAGTACCGTTGCTGAATGGACTTTCTGCGGCAGTAGTACAGGTCTCTATGTTGAGTTTTTCATTCATCTGTCTATAGTGTTCGTTGTTGAATTCACCCCCATTATCACTCAGAAAACGAACAGGAGATCCGAAATAGGTAATCCACATCATAAAGATGTTTTTGATGATCTCCTCCTTCTTCTTTGTTTTGATCAATGTTGCCGCTGAATACCTGGTAGCGGCATCAATGAAATGTAGTATCCACACCTCATTGTGGATGAACTCTTTCAAATCCATGCAAACTGTGTGATTAAATCTATTGCCAAGAGGCAATCCCACAACCGGTCGCAGTAGAGCTTTTTTAAATCTAAGGCAAATTTGACAGTTTTCACAAACCTCCTCAATCGCCTTTATAAATTCCTTGTCATTGAATTTGCCACTTTTTTTAACCAAGGAAACAAGTTTTTCCTTCGAGGCATGAGCAAACTGTCGATGAAGTTTTTCTGCTTTTTTTTTTTTTCTGTGAAAGAACACTGACCAAAATTCTGAACATGTAATACAATGTTCTTAGTACCACTATGATCCAACAACTTATTTGTTAAGGGGAGACAATAGTGCCCTGAAGTTGTGGTCTTTAGTTCAATACATTTATCAAAAATCCAGCACATATCTTTCCGGAAATCTAGCACTATTCCTGCTGTCTTCATTGATTTGTGACTTAATAGAAGAGGCAAGTCGTTTTTCACAATATCTGCTTCGATATAAACTCTTATACCTCCGAGTGTAACCGGAAATTTAGCAACTTTAATTGCTGTGACAGCCACTCCATCACCAAAACAAAAACTCTGGTCTGAGTTCGTATACTTCACTAGTTGCAGGTCACTTTCATTTAAAGTATCTAAATAAACATCAAGCCACACTTCGCCAGCCAGTGTGCGAGTACAAGCAGAATCCAAGACTGCCATTCCAAATGTTTCCTTTACAGGATTTGAGATTTTTTCATTTGTACTGTTCAAATAAATATTTTCTTGAATGAACAACGTAATGTGTATTTGTTCTGTCGCTTCCGTAAACCTGGGCGTATTTCTAGGACACTCTCTAATTAGATGGTTCGGAGACTGACATTTGTAACACAACAACACGTTTCCACTTCGGTCACATGGATTAGATTGTCCTCGACGAAAACGCCTTTTGTTGTTACCCGGTTTAGAATAATTATAGTTGACGATTTCGGGCTCTGATTTCACTGCCGGTACATTTTCATCACGATAAATGTCACCAAATACTTTCTTTATCGATTCCTTCATGTTTTGATACGTCAAAACAGAACACGTTGTCCGCGCTAATTTTTCGTTCTCTTCCGATATGTTAACCGCGTTCAAAACAAGAAAAGCTTGCACTCCTTCCGGTAGAATAATGTAGAATTTTTTTAATCTTTGGTACAAAAACTCATAACGAACAAGAAAGTCATTTATACTGGTACTGGAGGATCTTTTATAAATGTAAAATTCCTTAAAAGTCATGTAAGCGCGCGTGTGTTCATCCTTTAAATATATGTCATCCAGTTTCTTTATTAAGATCTTCAAGCCATCTCGTCCGCCGATGTCACTTGTTGGCAATTCATGGACACATTCTCTAATATTCGGTGGTAGCGTCAAAAACACTGCTGGCCCTTTTTTTTCCTCAGAAAGATCCGTGAACAACGACCACATTTCAACGTCTTGTTTCCAGTTCTCGTAAACATCCTCCCCCTCCAACAATGGAGGTTGTTTGTTCGAAGTTGCCATATCCGATATCCGATCTGTCTAGTGCTACAGACAAGCTGTACAAAAAAAAAAGAAATTTTTTTTTTTTTTTTTTTTTTTTTTTTCGTTTTGTCGCACACAGAGGGATATCTCTGCTACCATTTGTTGAGACACTTGTAGTCTGTCTAAACTGTACGAACGAACTGACTAAACCAAGATGGCCGACTCCTATTTATATCACCACAAGCAAGGGAGGTAACCATGTAACTGAAGCAAGGGAGGTAACCAATGTCTACATTAACACTTCTAGACCGAGGCAATATTTATGCTTGCTCCAATCCAGGGTGTTTTCTTTTCTTTTAAGGAACTGGATATTTTCCCACATAAAAAATGACCTTGTGTCAGACTATTCCCTCGTGAGGAGGCAAGTAAATAGGAACATTAGCTGATCCTTGTTGAAAAAACTGTCCACCAGATTACAAACTGGTTTGGATGACAACAATAAGTGATAAAAATGTCCACTATTATAATGGGTAATATCTACCTGTTACAGTTTTAATTCATGTATGACTCTCATTGATTCCAATGATTTGGTGCTAAATCAGTTGACTGATACACTTCACAGGCTCTGACATCCAATTTGGTCATTTTCTTAGACATCGATGAGTCAACAAACCGTACAAACTACAATGTCTTTTTTCATACTTAATATTTCCACAATGTTTTAATTTGTTTCTAATACCATTCTGATAGCAACTAAACCTGCATTCACCTAGACCTTCATTTGATGCACCATTTGTCATACTCTTCATTAAAATCATTAAAAATAAACGATTCGCTTGATTTTGACAAGTTATTTCATTATTTTCTTGGAAATTAAACAAAAATGTTATTTTTAATTTTGAAATAATTTTTTTTATAAGTTTAAACAGATAGTGAATATAAATAATATTTTAAAATCATATTTATAGAAATAAATCTATTGCATTTGACACATATGCAATATTAAAATTTACAACAATTGTTAGAACAATGTTAGTATTAATGACAAATATACTCACTTAACTTGCTACAAAGTTCTACACTCAATTCTGTTTCCACTGGTCTGTTTGGAAATGTCTTCTTAATTGTAATAACAATCTCAAGCAATTCACTTGTCTGATTTAATGTAATTATGTCAGTTGGATTGACATTCTGAAATTGAATCAAACAAAAAATTGTATATTAGAATCAAGTTAAAATATAGTTTTGAACAATTAAAAATTGCATCATGCCATGAAAAAAATAATGTCATATACACCCAATATTGCACAATCTGATTTTAATGATGCTTACAAAAATAAAAAAAACACACGATTGCATATCTGTACATACACACAGACACACACACATATATATATGCATAATCCTAATCCTACACTAGAAAACATCAATGATAGCTCTAGAATGCTGTATCCTCAATGGCCATATTTCATTTGCATACATTAGCATCTTGTACACTCATGTTTGATAAATTCTACCCTTAGTCAACAACATTAAAAATCTACTGGTTAATTATGACAAAACATCTTTAAACTTTCCCAATCCATTCCTAACTCTTGCTATCACACCAGTCTAAGCTACTCTCTTTGTTTCTGTGGTGTTACTAAGCTTACAAAATTCTAGATATTCTCAACAGTTACCCAAATATATTTTCTTCACATCAGGGTTCTCATTGACTCAACTCAAATTGCCTGTAATACTCCTGAATTCCTTGAATATCCAATGCTTACAAGTACAAAAAAATTGTGTTGCTCCCAACTCACTTTCTACAAACTGAGCATGAAACTTGTCTATTTCTTGGGGCTTTTCAGTACTATAACCATTAATAATCAATTTGTTCTGTGTAATTTTCACTTTCAGAACATTACTTTCCATAGCATTAATTTAAAAAAGTAAACCTTACATTATTTCACAGGTAATAATTAAATTATCAGCATAAAACATCTCTTCACTTGGGCAGGAAACCAATCAACTTATTTCTTATTACTTATTCAATTAACTTATTTCTTATTAATTATTTACTTATTCTCGTACCGGTTTCTGGACTTCAATAATTTTTACCCCTATTTAGAGGGTTTCACTTTTAACCTTGTAACAGTTGACAACTTTACTAAATTCCCAGTCTTTCAGAACACACTCTTTTATGATCTGATTTGTCAAGTGTGTGATCCTCTCAGTCCCTGTTCCATATACAACCTTAAACATTTATGCAACAACACTTATTCCTGAAACTCATCTTTTGCATCTTCATTCAAACCACATTTTGATGCATAAACAGTTATTTTTATGAGATTTTTCTCACCAAACATCAACTTAAACATTATAATACGATCAATAACATAATTAGCATAAATCATTTTATTTACTTATTTCCCTGCAATGAAAGTCCAACATCACCTATTTACTTTTCATTTTCAATCCAAAACCGCTTATATCTTGCATCCTCCTCAATAATCATTTTGACAGAATTTACCTTTTCTTTCAGTTTCTTAGAAACAACATAAGTCAATACATATTTGCTCAAGAGACTAAACAATCTGTCCTTATCTTGAATGTAAAGGGCTACTATTTGGGATAATGCCTACAGGAAGAGATTAGCAGTGAGATGTCTGTTCACATTACATTTAAACTCCTGCAGTACAGTCAGGAAGCAGAAAAACAGTTCTACTACTAGAGTAGAAGACTTTCCGGCATCTAGAGATCTTAACACTGAAGGAGTGGAATTTTGCTGTTTGATACGTAAGTTGGGGGTATGTACATTGTATGTATATTGTACAACTGTGCTATGAGTCCATCAAAGCACATTCTATTAAAGTACTAGTAAAACAAGCACAGGGATACAATATTGCACTGATGGGACAGGAGTGTGAGCTTAATTGATTGTGCGAGGCCTATTAGATTGGAGACTTTTTCTTGGACCTTGTCCAAGAGGAAGATACTAGTGGTAGATGCACCATCCCACATGTGGCAACAGTACTCCATGCAAATGGTGGCTTTGTAGAAATACAGAATACTCTCAAGTGTGAGTAATTTTCTAGCACGATATAGGGAACCCCTCACCTTCTTTGCTCAACATTGGCAATGTCATCGATGTATGTTTTTCAATTCATGTTGTCTGTGAATGTTAAACCAAAGAATTTGAACAAGAAGCTCTCATGCGATGTGTTATTAGTTATGGCTATTGGTGGTTGAGAAGGTTTCTTGTTATTGTTGAAGAAAAGCAGCTTAGTTTTCGTAGCATTTAATGTTATCATCCATTTCACTACAGACTGGAGGTCATTTTCTAGGGTTTCTGCCATTACCAACATATATTTCCATTCAGTTTTTCCTTCATGTCTATTATAAAGCATGGTGTCATCAGCAAATATACTCGTTTCAAATATAATTTTATCTGGGAAGGCGTTTATGAAAATCAGGAATAATAAATGTCCAAGGATCAACCCCTCAGGCACTTTTATATTAATATCATGTTGCTCGGCTGTACACCTATTGAGAACAATCTAAATTTTTCTCTTGTCTAAACAGGACCTGATTATATTTAACATTTTTTCAATAATACTGCATGATTTAATTTTCATGAGAATACCATTCATGCCAGATCATATTAGTCTTTGGATATATTAAGGGATACTGCCCTATTTTTCCCTGCCTTAGCCAGTGTTCAGAGATAGCGATTAAAATATTCACAGTAGAATGGACTTGCTTAAATCGATATTGTAGGTGAGAGAGAAGAAAGAAGATTGGCTTTTACAAGGTGGTGAACTAGAGCTTGACTGATTAATGACCCAAAGATTTTAGCAAAGAGGGAGAGGAGACTGACAGGGCAGTAATTGAGCAGATCAGTTCTTTCACCAGAATTCTTGTATACTGGTACCATAGAGGTAATTTTCCAGCTATCTGAGAAACAAGAGTTAGTAGAATACATGGACTAGCTCAATGGAAGATTATTTTAATAGTAGTTCAGGGATGAGATCAGACCCACATGCCTTGGAGGTATCTAAGTTTTTATGATATAACAAATATGAGAAGGGGTAATTTTCAGATCATCAAATGTGGCTTTTGTCCACATAGGAAAATCTGGAGGGAGTGATTTCTGGGTTCTAAGGTGGAGTTCGAGGCAAATAGCCAGACAATAGTTCAACCTCATCATGGTTGTTGGATAGTGGAGGAACTATTGATCGTCCTTTATATACTATACTATTAAAGATTGTCTTAAAATCGAAAGTTTCTAAAAATGAAGCAGTGGTTAAGACTTTTGTTTCTTTTCCTCAATTCAATCTAGGCCATGTTTTATAATATTTAGAAGTTACAGAAAGATAAAGTCAAATATTTATTTATTTATTTATTTTTTTTTTTTTTTGCAAGGGCATGTTGTGACCAATCACTTGTAATGGCTGCAAACTGCATAACAATTTAGGTAAGAAAGGCACTGATCCTGTGCTGAGGCATCATGATTAATAGAGAGCCTTATGGAGAGGGTGTGCAGTTGACATATTTTATAGCCCTAGAAAATATTTCAGCATTCTACATGTGTGCATGTAACATCTGTTTTAATAGATTATGGTTCATAATGAAGTAAATAGTATTTTTATATAAATTAGTATTTTCATTTATATACACACATAAGAAGAGAAAATATTTCCAATTTATTCATTAAGCTAAACAACAAACACATATATTTAATCATAATATATTCAAAGAAAAATAGCATTTTATTTTAAAACCTTTTTTACTCACCTTATATTCAATAACTAAACCATTTATATAAGTAACAGTCAGATTATAAGAAAGTATATTTGTTGTATTCACAAGACTCATCCTAACTGGAACTTTTGGCTTCAGAAAAGTTACAGTGATTCTTGGACCATCATCTTGTACATCAAAACTGAACACACCATCACCAACAACAAGCTCTCGGAAATGATCTTGATTGGTTGAGGTACGTATATCCAGAGCATCATTATCAATATTCTCATATGTTATTTCTTCATCATGAGCACATATTGCTGCAAAAAGATAAAATAATTATTACCATCTTTTATATGCATACACCAATAGAAGCATTTTACAATGATTTCTGTTTATTAATCATCAATCATGTACAAGTTTAAAAACAATTGAAATTTACTGTCAGAATAAACATTCTCTCATTATTAATTAAAATTTTCTAATGGATTTCATAATCATGAAATAGAATAGGTTTTAGGGAAATTTATAAATCATTGCTGCAAGACTAAGCTCTAACAATTCCCATTCATATGCTCTATATAATCACTGCAGAAAAATATCATGACTATAGATTAATTCAGTAAAACATCTTTTTTAAAACTAGCAAAAACAGATTTGGTAGCTGAATCAGATAAGAACCTAGCAATTTAACTTTTTTTTTTTTTTTTTTTTTTTTTTTACAAAGGCATCACCACATTATCAAGGCCCAGAGGCCACTCAAGGATAAGGGTTAAAGAGTGTACAGTAGAAGTTGGTCAATATAGTAATCATTAGTAATGAAAATTTGGTAAATTTAATAACTTATATGGAACGGCTCATCAAGAACTTATTTACTTTAGACTTGAACACAACCATATTGTAGTCAGCCGGAAAGCAGGAAAACGGAAGACAATTCCACAGGCGTGCAGTTCTAAGTTCATGGAATCTATGTTTAGGTTTAGGCACAGATAAAGAGTGGGGGAAATTATTGATAGTGTTTACAGCTAGACGAGTGTTTCTTGTGAAAGTTTGGCGAGGGGGGACCATAGATTGAAGCTCAGTTGAACACTTTCCATGAAAATAACGATACATCAGAGACAAACTCGCAACATCTCTTCTGTGAGATAGAGGTTGTAAGGAGGAGAAAAGGACATCTCCTACGAGGCTACGAAGTCTATTTTGAACTCTATCAAGGCAGGACAAGTCTTTTCTAGCAGCTCCTGCCCAGATGTGGCAACAGTATTCCATCCTTGGACGTACCTGGCTCTTATATAGATAGAGAATAGCATCAGCAGTGAGATATCTACTGGATCGATAGAAAGATCCCACCATTTTTCCAGCGGCCTTGGCAACAGATTTGATATACGTGTTCCATTTAAGATCAGGAGTAATGGTCAAGCCCAGAAGCTTGTCAAAACTTGAGGCCTCCTGAAGACGAGAGCCATTCATTTCAATTGATGACAAATGTGGATTAGAATGTTGATGATGTAAAGAGAGAAGCTTGGTTTTAGATGCATTAAAAGTAACCAGCCACTCCTTTCCCCATTGTACTACATGCTCAAGATCAGAGGAGAGAGAATTGGAGAGTACTTGCTCGTTTACTGTCTTAGATGTGGTACCATAAATGGTAGTGTCGTCAGCATAAATGTCTACAAATGATGTAAGGATATGATTTGGAAGATCATTAATGTAGATCAGGAAAAGAGTTGGGCCCAGGATGGATCCCTGAGGGACACCGGCATTAATACTGTGAGCTTCTGATTTTTGCCCCTCAACTACTACTCTTATGAACCTATCAGAAAGAAATGATTTAATAATTGAGAAGACTTTTCCAGCTATACCATAGCTAGCGATCTTATGAAGTAAACCTTTATGCCATACCCTATCAAAGGCTTTAGATATGTCAAGAGCAATTGCCCTAGAAAGATTGCCACCGTCGAGAGATTTGCTAATCCTATGCGATATAATTGTAAGGACATCTGCTGTAGATCTAGCAGAACGGAAACCATATTGAGTGTCACTAAGAAGGTTATTTTTGTTGAGATGTTTGATTACTTCTGTATTTAACACAGATTCTAGCAACTTACTCATGACGCACAGGAGACTTATTGGCCTGTACTGAGAGGGGGATGAGCGATCACCTGAATTCTTAAATACAGGGCATACTGATGAGATTTTCCAGGGAGATGGGAAACTATTCTCCTTAAGACAACGTTTAAACAGTTTTGTAAGTATGGGCGCTAGTTCAGGTTGAAGTTTTTTGAGTACTATAATTGGAATACCATCAGGGCCAGTTGCTTTACTGGAATCAAGGTTTTTGATTAGCTTGGCAACATCACGTACAGATATACGTATATCACATAGCGTGTTTTCTGATACAGGAGGAAATATTGGGGGTTGGCGGTCTTGGTCGCAAAGGGTAGAATTAGCTGCAAAGTTCTTGACAAAGAGTTTGGCTTTGTCTGATGCTGACGAGATTACCTCAGGTCCATTGATAATAGTTGGGATGGAGCACACGCTTCTGTTCAGGATTCTGTTTGCTATTTGCCAAAACTGGTGGGAACCAAGCCGCTGCTCAGCTACTTTGGACTTAACAGATTGAGCATACAACTCTCTTGCGTTCCTTATTACTTTCTTACAATGGTTGCTGGCAGTCCTGAAAACGGCTTTAGTTTCCATACATCTATTACGTTTGAAGCAGTGGAAAAAGTGATAACTGCAATGTTTGTTTTATTTTTACGTTTTATTGAATTAATGTTCCGTGATTTTAGAATATTCTCTTATCTATATTTTGTTCTGATATTTAAGGCAATAAGCTTTAGAGTGGAATGTGGACACAGTGGTAGTAGTCCTTATCAAAAGATATAATAATTTTAGTTTTAAATAAATGTAAAACACATAATAGCTGTTGGTACAGTAAGAATAGTTGTTGGTATCGTTGTTGGAATTGTTGTTGGTACAGTGGTTGGAATAGTTGTTGGTATCGTTGTTGGAATAGTTGTAGAAACTGTGGTGGATTAAGTTGTTCGAACAGTTAGATGTGATTAGTATTGTGGTTGGTAAATATTGTAAAATTTTATTCTACAATAGTTGAAATTGTTATTTGAATATTGTGTAAACAGTTGTATGTGTAGTTATTGAAATTGTTGGTGGTACATTGGTTGGAAAAGATATAGAGAAAATTTTCATTAAGGAATATTTAATGCTTTTTTACATTTATTTATGAAAAAGAATAATTCATTTTAGAAAAATTAAAATAAAAAGCAGAAATATTTAATGACCCTTTGTACACATTTCTAAAGTAAAATAATTAACTCACTTTGAAAATAATGACTATATAAACAATGATATTTGGGAGAAGCAAACCTTGTTTAATAAAAGTTAATCAAATGAAAAGTCATTATATACATAAAAGATTTATTATTTTTGACGGTGATAAACAACTAAATTGAGTTTATATATAATTTAATTACATTTTGACCCCAAACAAGGCACATTGCCACTTTGATGTAGGGGGCTACTATTGAGGACACCGGCTACAGGGGTACTAGGTGGGGAGTTGGGAAGCAAGATGTCGGTTCACGTTATGGATGGATAGATAGATATACATTTCCATGGTAACATAATTAATTCACTTTGAAAATAATTGAAGATATGGCTCTGAGAAAAAAAACTTAAGTATTTATGTTAAATTAGAAAAGCTAATCAAATAAAAATGCATTATATATTTCTTTCAGTTTTTTATGTCTTAATTCAAATTATTTTTGTCTACACAATATAAAAGACCATCTTATAAAATTGTCCTAGAATATAAAAGACCATCTTATAAAATGTTATATCCCAAAATTTTACAAAGTAAGGTATAAAAATTTACTTTAAATTGAATAAAAAAATTACCTTGAATTTATTTTATATAATGTACATTCTGTTGCACTCTAAAAAAATCATTGAAAATTTTATTTTATGTAAGGTACATTTTGTTGCAATTTAAAAACATTATCTTTCATCTAGCAATTAATAATATAGATATAAAATTTTCAATGATTTTTTTAGAAAGTGCAACAGAATGTACATTACATAAAATAAATCCAAGGTAATTTGTTTATTCAATTTAAATTAAATTTTTATACCTTACTTTATAAAATTTATAAAAATGCACTTTGAAGATAAATAAATTTCAAATTGAATCTTGTACTTTTATTTTTAAAGCCTATTGTAAAAACATTTTGTTTAATAATTTTCATGCCTTGGATGAAATGCTTTTCTAACTTATACATACATACTAGCAGAACCCATGTCCCGGTGTTACCCAGGGAAATTATAAAATACTTGTTTTAATAAAAGAAAACGAACAGTAGAGTATTAAAAAGGAAAAGTTCACTAAGCTAATTCGAGGAGCAGGCAGGCTATATTATATTTGGAAAAATAATGGAAGAAAAATGTCTCCCTACCACGATGGGTGTGATAGTGAAATAGTGTTTATAAACATAGTTTCATTGAAAAATGTAAACCAATGCTTAGTAATACTAATTTACCATGTGACACACCAAAAACAACTTAGGGGAAACAAAAAACAGGAGCATTATTTTAGAATGTAAAGGGGGCATTAGTTTCGGATATAAATTTAATATAAAATGATCTCCACTGTCTCTGGACCGGTGTACCTTATTTTTTTCTATGGGACTAAGTCCAATCCAATTTTTAGGCAATTACATGAAAAAAAAAACATGAACAACTAGCACTACTTATGAAGTGATTTAGTAAAGGGTCGAATTCCTTTCTGTCAATGACTTTAATTTTTTTTTATAATTTCTAATGTTTTCGACATAATAAATCAATATAAAAATTCCTAATTTTCGGTAAATATTTTTTTTTTATGGTTTTTTATTAAATTACTAACATTTCAGCCTGGCGTTTCCGGGTGTTTGGAAGTGTGTGTTCAGCAAAAAAAAAAAAAAAAAAAAAAAAAAAAAAAGTGGTAGTAGGAAGGAAGGCACGAACCCGTACTGCAAAGGAGGACAAGAACGGGAAAAAAACGATACGTCTTTGCTATTACGACCACCGCCAAACCGGAAGTCACATAGCTTTAATTAAGGCTAGACAATCGAAAGGAGAGGATGACTTTCGAAAATATCGAAAAAAGCAACCCCCACCTGTAGAAAAGTGCCCAGTTGAAGGTGAAGATATTAATGTTTTTAGCCAATATTTCGATGTTTATCATTTGAAAGGTCGAACTTAAAACGATACTAATCTTAGTAAAATCCGTCGCCTCTGTCGAAAGTTTTAGACAGACATGCAAACAAACATACATACACACATTTATATGTTGGTAACTAAACATTTTCCACCGAAACCAATTAAAAAGCTTAAATTAAAAAAAAAAAAGCGGTCAATTTTTTTAACTTTGATCCCTATTATGTCCCCTTAACATTTGTTTTGGGCTCAAATAAAGTTATTAAATTAGATCCAATGTCCAAGGAACCTATATCTAAAATTTCAAGTGTTTAGACCCCAAATTGTCGGAGGAGTTTGGTAGGTCAAATCGTTGAAATTTGACCCCTTACCAGCCAAATTTCTGGCCGAAAACTGATCACATAGATTTTCCCAAATGTCAGTACCCTGTATATCAAATTTCGAGTCTGTAGACTCAAAATTGACAGAGTTATTGCATAGGGAAATGTACACAGACACACACACAAAGACACGTTGCCTACTAGACACTATCCTCGAGTGTCTAAGGTCTCTCTGTACAGGGGTTTGTCAGAACAATCTGGCATGAGGACACTTCTTCCATAGAAGTAAACCCTGACCAAATATTCAAAATCACATAGTATTCGCAGCCCAAATAAGATCTCACTACGGCTACCCCACAGCTTTTCCGAGGAATGGTGCACCTTCTCCAAGTGATATTATCTCAAGTAATAGAACAAAGCTGGATACTCCACCAGACTAGATAAATTCTTGTCCTGGAATCCAGTAAGATCATGAGACCAACATGAAAGATATACTACACTGTATAAAAATGGTTAATTGGGGAGAGCAAAATAATGTTCTCAATTTCTTTACTAACTCAGTGCTTGAGAGATAAAGAACTTTAATGGAACATTCGAATATCTATGTATCTCATATAGACTTCAAGTGTTAGCCCTAGGTTGTGGGCCCCTTGATCTCTGAGAACTTTGACTGAAGTAAAATAAAACAAAACACGTTCACTTAGATAGATAGATAGATAGATAGATAGATAGATAGATTTCCTTTTTTTACATTTAACTGCAGATAGTTCACTTCCCTTAAATGAATATGACTTTTTTGGTAATTTTGAGAATTGCTCTTTTTTGAACAAACACTCTTAAGAGCAGGAATAACTTCTTCACCATACTTCCTTAAGTTTAGTATATTTAAAAAGTTTTATATGAGACCATTGGGAATTATTACTTTGTCCGGAGAATTTTTCTTCTAGCTTTGAAATTTTGAGTTGCTGCGATTTTAGCCTGTTTTGTTTTTTCTTTTTTGAAAAGGAATACCATTTGGTTGCTGATTTTTACTTCGGAATCCTGAAGCTGATTTGATCGAATGTTAAGAGAATTTAGGTCAGCAGATTTAAACTGAGTCATAATTTTTATTGTTTTCTTGTTGTTGTTTTTGTTTTTGTTGTTGTTGTTTTTAATGGAATTGATTCTGCTTTTCTACAGAACATTGATATGAATTAAATTCATGCATCCAGTCCGAACCGAGTACGTTCGTGGTATTCCTTAATACATAGATTTTTAATTTGTTGTTTTCCCAATCGTGTAACATTGATCAAAAGTTCTCCTTGAAAGTTCATTTGCTGTTTTGTGTGATCTCAACATTGTGGGTCTAGACGATTTTTTCCATGTATTAAATTTAAATTTAATATCGAAAAGTCTGAATCTAAGTTTAATTACATTTTAATTTTTTGATCTCAAATTTTTACCATCACATATTTGCATTACCCTTTGTTGTTTTTGGTTTCCATGAAACGCACCCAGGTTTTATTTTTATTTCTGCAATGAGATCTTTTGTGTCCCATTTTTTACATGCCAAACATTTTTTGACAGATATGGGCAGTCTCTAACCCAATACAGATTTCCACATCGATTACAAGGGGATGAAATTTTCCTTTCTGAAAATTCTTTTTTAGATGTGTGCGGATATGTGTAGCCATTTTCCTAGTTTGTGTGTTATTTGTTACATGTATTTTCGATTGTTTAGCTACTTCTTTTTTTCAATGCCATATTCAATATCCTCTGAGTCTTTTTTAATAATTTCTATCTTCTGGTAGTTTTCTGTTAATTTTTGTAGAGTTAAACTTGATTTAAGCTTTCTGATTTCAGAATCTCGATTTGATGTCAGTCCTTGCGCAAATACTATTCATTTTTCAAAATAATCAAAATACAAATCAATAAATATGAACTTACTGTTTGATATAAATGGAATGGTGAAGGTCTTATTATTTTAAGAATATGATCTCTTTTTAAAAGAAAAGGGATCAAAGAACGTCCTTAAAAAAAGAAAAACATTGAAATATTGTATTGCATTGCTATGTCCTTCTGATACTCATCCATATCTATTTACCAGCAATGCTTCAAACATGCAAACTACCTTTTCTATTATACATACTATATATATATATACAGCCATGGTAAAAATTATGGAGCACCTATAAAAAAAAACTTAGATAATAGTTTAAACCTACGCATTTAAAGGTTAAGAACTATACAGTGAACAGTTGAGAGTAAATGTAAAATATTTAGAAGTTTAAAAACCAGTATTTATAAAATTTATAAACAGTAGATTGTAGGTATTTATTTGCTTTAAAGCATCTTCAAGAGTTTTAGCTGAGTTTTATACTAAATTCATTCCAATATTCAAAATGATTCACTGTCATATACTAAAAGTTGTTTCTTAGTTTTCAGGTAATATTTGATTCCGGCCAGTGCTTTAATAGTATATTTAATTGAAGATGCCTCCAAAGCTTTCAGAGATTAAAAAGGCACAACTTATTACTTTATCTCGTGAAGGATATTCTCAGGTAGAAATTGCTAGGGAGATGGAATATTCAAGGAAGGGAGTTCAAACGATTAAAAGGTACAAGGAAAAAAAGTTTTTCAAAAACAGAAAAGGATAAGGCCGTAAAAAGTCTACAAAAGCCATGGAAGACAGATCTTTGAAAAGAGCATCCCTTGCAGAGAGGAAGAAAAATTATCTGGAGCTTGCTGCTGAACTTAGAGGGGAAGCAAGCAAAAACATATCAGCTCAAACAGTGAGTAGAAGGTTATTAGAATCGGGATTAAAAGGATGCAAAGCAAGGAAGAAGTCTCAGGCCAACAAGAAGAAAACGACTCCAATTTGCAAAATAGCATAAAAATTGGACACTTGATGATTGGGCCAAAATTGTTTTGTCTGACGAAAGTAATTTTGAGGTAATTAACAGCTTCTATTTTCTAAACTTTGAACAGAACAATTGAAATTTTTATGTGAATACACATCCATAACACTTATTCAAATATTTTAGCAAATTCTCATTTTTTTCATTAGACTTTTGGCACATCTGGAGCGGTGTGTGGTCCCAACTGTCAAATTTGCAGGATGAAGCATAATGGTTTGGGGCTTCATAGCTTCCTCTAGGCACTGGACTGTTGTACATATGTAAGAGCAGAATGAACTCCACAATTTATACTAACATGCTGGACCAAGTTTACTAAACCTCTTTGACTAAAATATTTAATAATAACATTTCAAGTGATGTAATCTTCATACAAAACAATGCCCCAAGCCATACGTTAAAAGTTTCAATGGGTTGGTTTGAGATAAAAGGGATTACAGTGATGAAGTGGCTCTCTCAATCCTTGGACTTAAATCCCATTAAAACTTTGTGATCCCATCTAAGGATAAGAGTGAGAATGCATAAATGTTTATCAAAAAAAGAATTAAAGGCCAAATTTCATGAAGAGTGGCAGAAAATAGATCCTACTATTTGCAACAATTTGGCCAATAATATGAAAAAACGAATAAAAGCTGTTATAAAGGCAAAAGCAGGACATGCCAAATATTGATTGTTATTAAAATAGATTTATCAATGTTTACTTCACTATTTTTAACCTTTAAATATATAACTTTTTCAGGGGAGCTTGGTTTCCCTAACATAATAAATAAATGGAATGGTGGAAAGCTCAACGTTCATTTCTGCACCTGCATGAACTCATTCACTTAGCAAATAAACTTTTTGATTGACATTCTAAATTTCAATGTTTTTCACTTCCTATGGCTTCATAGCATAGCGGTAAGATGTCATGTTTTCTTTCACTTTCTTTTTCACCTTCGTGTCATGGGTTTGTCACGAGTTCAAGCCTGCCTGCCTGCCTACTAACACTTTTTTTTCTTTTACACCTCCAAACACCCGCTAGTATATATAGAAAATAATTAATTTTTTTTTAATATAATCACAACTTATAAACAAGCTACAAATAAGGAAAGGAATGTCAGAGCACTCACCCCTATGATAAATTTTCTTTTATTTTCTACACCGATTTATGCCTTCTTATATCATTTTTATTTTTATATTTATTATCTTATATGGTTTTTTACTTTTTAAGCATTGCTTGTTTTAATGTCAAGCCATATTTCAAGTCCCTCACACACACACACACACATACATGTTCCTGAAAGGATGAAACACTAGTGTCTGTAGGTATTAAAAATAATTATAGTAATTATTATATCAGCCTCTTTAAGAACTCGGTTCTTATTGTTGAGCACTCTAAATTGAAATTGAAGTCAGTCACTTAAAGACACATGTGCAGATTATGATGTTATAATCATAAGATCATTATCGCCATCTTGAAATTTATATAAATGTTAATTTCAACTATATTTCTCGCAGTTAATGTTAGACAGGTGGTTTGTTCCTTGCTAATGGGGTCAGAGATGGCTTTGTGCCTGCGTTCAACTCTTCCGACCAGCTGTAATCTGCACTGATGATTCCCAAAAGGATTAAACACTAGTGTCTATAGGTATTAACAATAATTATAGCAATATTATATATATATACATATATATATACATATATATATACATATATATATATATATATATATATATATATATATATATATATATATATAAATATAATTATCTTAAGAGTATGAAAAAAGCAATCATCCCCAGTATATCAAAAAGAATATCTAAGATATAACAAAATGAAAATATATTCGATAAGAATAAGGATTAATATAATGAAGTATTACCTCAATCAGGATATCAGGAAAGATCAAATACATAAAGGCGTTTGATAATCAAAATAGCAGGATAAATTATACAACATCATATAACATGGTGATGAAGGGAAGAAGAAATGTAAAGAATAAAATAGATAAAAAATAAACATAAGAATAAAAAGAATGAAATTAAAGAAGCATATAATAGTAATAATACAGTTAAGAATAAGAGAAATAGGTGCAAAAACAAGTCTGGTTTAATCATCCTTTTAGTGAACAGATACAAAATAATATCCCTAAAGAATTTTACAAAATAATTGATAAGAACTATATGAATTATAGTAGGATGGAATCAGGTGAATTAAATATTGAGAAAAAATGTAACTGTAGAATACCTAATGAATGTCCATTGGAGGGCAATTGCTTAATATATGAAATTGTATACAAATGTGCAGTTAGGGCAAATAATAGTAAAAAGATATACCGAAACCATATTGTATCATTTAACATTGAACCAGGAAAGGAAACAACTTGGAATGAGGATAAGGATAGAAATAATGATATGACAAAAATAAATATTAAAAATAAGAAGAGAAACACAACTGCGTGAGGTGATTGGCTTACAGAACCATGTAAGAAAAAATAGAATTTGAATTAAAATGGTCAATAGTAGATAAAGGTAGAAAATAGAATCCTAGTAAATCAAAAAGATGTAATTTATGTTTACTTGAGTAAACGTACTGAATTCTAAAGAGAAAATTTGGAACAAAAAATTTCATGTTATTAAAGCTGTCTTCAGAGAAATAAATTCGTATTACCATGCTCAAGACCTGATTAAACATGTTTAAATTTTTAAAACAATTAAGATATATGTTGAGAGTGAAATGTAAGTGTTGTAAGAGAATGTTAAATTTAATACAAATATTTTAGGATAGTGCAATAAACAAATTAATGGGTCATTAACTTAACACATAAAAATAAACTAATTATAACCTAAATAAGGGAAATAGAATTAAATTTAAAGTTGATAATCGTTATTGGGAATAAACTAACACCTGAGAAATTTCATTAGCACAAAAAAAGAATCAAACATTAAGTAATTGCAAAATATTGAGACGAACAGATTATGATGGATTAAAATGGACTAAATAAGAAGTTTGAAGCAAACTAGGTGAAAAATTGAACCTAGACTGATATAAAGAGAATAATATTAAAACTACAAATTTTAAAATTAAGCAAAAGAGATTAATGAATACTAAAGTCAAAATATTAAAGTAAGAATACACACGAATTTCGATAAAATTATGAATCGATAAATATAGGCAAACTTGAGTTATATCTCTTACACCATAATGATATACTGAATAATACAGAATAGTAAATATTAAAAAAAAAATAAAAATAAAATGTTTATATTGAGATAAAACTTGAAAAGATAGATTTAACATTTAAATTATGTACATAACCAGTATGTGATGAAGATAAATTTTAATTGATATTATTTAAATAAACCTTTTAATTATAATTTAAAAAAAAAAAAATAACATGTAAAGGAAAAAAAAATCAACAAATATGTGGCAATATGTAAATAAATATTTATACAAAAGTGGGGAAAATTAAGATAAGAATAGTTGGACATATAAATAGAGACTACAATTTGAAGGGGTAGATTATAGAACTTGGGGAATAAATTGATAAAATACATAACTTGGAGAGGGAGAAATAATTATAAGAATTAGAAAAAACATTAAAAGATTAAATGAATGTAAAACAGGAAATTGATGAAGTATCATATTAAAAGAAGAAATTCGAAAATGGGAGATTAATCAATTCGAAGGCAACCAAAAAATAAATAAACAAATAATAGAATAATATGATGAGAAAGAGGTGAGTCTAACCGCTTGATCCTTTAAAATAGGGATTATGAATATATTTATACATATATAACAAATATATTTTAGTGTCTGAAGCTATTTTTGGAATATTTTTAAATGATATAATGTTTAAATTTGTCCAAATAGTTATGAAACAATCGTAACACAAAGAAATACACCATATGATGTTTTCATTTCATATTTTCTTGTCTTGATTTTGCAAAAATATTATGTATAAAGGAAAACAAATATATATATATATATATATATATATATATATATATATATATATATATAGTATGAAAATATACTTATGGCTGGTAAGCTATAGAGAAACGTTTATGTTTCATTCCAGGAAATCATCAGACTAATTCCTCTACTAATATCTACTGATGTATAGAGCACAGTTGAAATAAATACTGAAAATATATACTAATACATCTCTTAATAAATTCTGAGCCTAATTAATAAAAACCACACCTTTTAGGCAAAATTCTACTTTATTACTCAGCATAATCTCCTTCTGAGATTCACTGATTACAATGCTTCTCTTACAATTTGATGCCTTTTTTTCATAAAACAATTTTTTTTGGGGGGGGGAGTTTCTGATATCATGCCTTCACTATAACTAAAAAACAATGTGATTAGAGCAAACTATTTTAAAGTTAAAACATGTTAAATTTTAAAGTTAAAACATGTTTTTTGTTCGGGGATGAATAAGAGTTATAAAAACTAGTAAATGTAGACTTTGATGATAAAAAGTGGAAATGGTAAATCATATATTAAGTAAATGCAGCAAACTAGCTTCCAAAAATTACAAAAAGAGACACGACTGCTTGGGAAAAGCAGCTCACTGGAAACTATGCAAACGTCATTATTTTTGAACATGTAGTACAAACAGACAAATTTATTTGGCCAAGGACACCGGACATCATAATAGTGAGCTGGAAGGAAAAAAACTTGCTAAATTGTAGATATAATTGTTTTAGCAGATGACTAAGTAAAGACCTAGGAGCTGAATATGAAATCCGAAGAAAAAATATATAATACCAATAATTGTAGGGGCACTAGGAATTTTCTTATACTAACTCCAAACAGTTTAAAATAGTAGTGGTATTTGCTGATATGCTATTTTTAAATCTATTTTTGTAAGAACGTTCATAACTGTCAGTTCATGTAATGCAACTTCAACATTAGGTATTGGATGTGAATTGAGAAAACTTTATGATTTATTGCTATTTTTAAATCTTAACATATACATCTATTTCCATCTGATTTTCTCAAAAATACAATAGGTGATGACTACTTGCTACACACAGGGGGAACATATTCAAGAATGTCCTATTAGCTTTTGCAATTTTGCTCCTACAAATGCACTGATAATTTTCTTTGAATTTTAAACTCACTTCATAGTTTTTTAACTTTTTAATTTGTTCCTATTTTTATCTCATTTAATTAATTTGGTAGAATTTATGTCAATTATATCATTTCCAAGAAGCCTATATTGCACATAACTTAAATTAATCCTAATTGACTTAATTCCTCTCCGATCGTTTGTTCTTCTTGTCTAAGTTTTTCAAACTCACAATATTTATTCACATTTTTTAAACAGGATAGATATTTTATGATTGGTTCATCACTTTCTTCTTTCATCAACATGAACTTTGTTTTTTCTATTACGACCAACATTTTCTTAAGTCTCATATTTTTTCTTACGATTTGACTTATTTTTTAACAAAGTCAGGTCTTCCAGATTTATGGGATATGCCATAATGGATATTTTTATTATTGCTTCACATCCAGCTGTAGTCAAAAATAAATCTGTTATTTCATTTTCTCGTTTAGTTTCCTTGTAGTCTTTTAACATTTTAGTTCCTTCACTGGCAACAAAACATTGTAGCCATGTATCGATAATATTGGAATCCTCGAGAGACTATTGGAATTCTATCAGCGATGCCATTGTTATGAAGTGAAAGTTGGCCTTGTTCATAGATAGTCAAGCTTTTTCCTATATTTCTTAGAGAGAGAATCATATAGGCTCTCTCCTATGCTTATGCTAATTAATCAAACAGAATTGTCAGTATCACTACAATCACTATATCACTATGTTTTGGTGGCTTTTTGTCCACCCACATGCCCAGTTTGTTACTTCCAACAGTATATCCTTCAGCTTGTTAGATAATTCCTGTTGTAAATATAGTATTCAAATGATCCACTATGTGATCTCTAAACCTACATTTTAAAGTTGCTCAAATCACATGTAGTGTAAATAAACACCAAGGCTGTCAATATTTTATTACTAATCATCTTCATCAATATGATTCGCTCACTTACATAATTAACTTCAATAATAGTATCTATCCACCTTTCTGCAATAAAAATACCAACATTACCTGGTCCCTTTACATTTCAACCAAGTTTTCTGGATAAAACATGTAGTTAAGTAGAAAAAAAAGAAATTTTAAAAAAATATATAAGACACAGCTGTTCCTTCCAAAAGGTCGAGCTCTTAAATGTCCAAAAATAATTCACTGTCACAAAAATAATTCGCCGGCACTTCTTCCAACCGTCATTTCACTCTCTGCGCTCTTCACCCCTGCTTAAAAAAAAAAGTACCGTTTATCTGCTGCTCATTTCTCCACTTATGCAAATTGACTATCAACCAGAGCCATCTAGTTTTCCATTTCTCCAAACGGCCAATTAGCAAAGGGGGACAACTCAAACATCACAGAGCCATCTAGTTTTCCATTTCTCCAAACAACCAATTTGCAAAGGGGGACAATTCAAACCACACGCTCCCTTGATCTACACGATCATCACATGTCAACCCATCACGCAGGCGCTCGACCAACATGGCGGCCGTCTCTCTTGCTGCGATTTCCGCGGAGCCTCTTCGTGAACGTCGCTACTTGGCTCAACGTCGCTGTCTTCCTCTGATAACACCACTACCGGCCGCACATCAAGGATGTGTCGAGGGATGCCGGGAATAGATACATTGTTCGGAGACTGGACACTTGTCACAATGCCCCTCCCCCAGCGTGTGGTACAGCGAGCATCAGGCGGTGTGATCCACACTTCCTCTCCCACTCGCACAGTCGCTCACTTCTCGCCTTCTTCCGCGGGTACATGTGCAGTTCAGGGATGCTGCCACTCGTACTTGAAGACTGCCCTCCTGTAGCTTCAGACTGGATCCAAGAGAACACAGTGGCTGAGTCGGTCCTCACCTCACTATTCTGTAGCCCCCATTTCAAGGCTAAGTTGATGCCCTTCATAACCGCATCCAGTTCCGCCACATTTATGTGAGCCACGTCGTCCTTCTTCCGCAACCAAGCAGCATCTTCTGCAGTAACACCACCTATCTCCAAGGTGACCCCCACTGCTATACAGCTTGCATCACACCACACAACAACTTCTGCACTGTTGGGTACATGCCAAACACCTCTCACTGGATACTCCCTCTTCAACTCTTCAATAATCTCTCTCATAATGTCCACAGTCTCTTTATCAACTCCATCCTCCCACTTCGCTCCACTAGCTAGCCTTTTGATATAACTACATGCAGTCCATAGCCATCCTGCAATAGGGTAATGGCCAACCAGTCTTCCGCATATTGAGAAGAGTTCTCCCCTGCTCAATTTTTCCGACACCTCCGGGATCTTATTTCCCCTCCAGAACACTAACCGTCCTATCTGGTCCTTTCTTAGTTGGAGCCCTTACACAGCTCCTCCCTACAACGATTCCGGGCATTTTGCAATTAGCCCAAAGCTGTTGAGGTGTTTTACTACATCCTCCGCAGTTGTTACCGTCTCATCCACCAAAATATCATCAATGTAGGAACTGGTGACCCTTCTGACTGCGTCATCCTTGCTTAGCACCATTTTGAGGATCGTTGCCATGATTTTTGGTGCAGAGTTATGAAAATACATTGATAACTGTCAGTTTAGCTTAATGAACCAATAACTTTTCTAATCACAATATATGAGGCAACATTCAATGACAATTATACAGTAAGTAATGCGCATGTATCATCACATAGTTCAATACATTTATAATTATATAAATAAGTTATATAATAAAAATTGCAAATACAAAATATTTTCTCCTTTATTGGCTACAGTTTTAAAGATTTTATATCCTTGTTCTTGTTAAGTAATATACTACAATGATGATTTAATGATAATTATAAAGTAAGTTATGCACGTGTATCATCACATATTTCAATATATTTTTAATTATATAAATAAATTATATAATAATGATTTGCAGATACAAAATATTTCGTATATCGCATATAAACTACAGTTTAAAAGATTTTATAAGTTTATCCTTACAAATAAATATACTACAAAGATGATTTAAAGAAAATAAAAAGTCATGATAATACAATAATATAATCAGAAATACTCTACCATGTGTTGTAGTCATTCTTATAGGCCTTTCAGTAGGAAAAGTTGCTGTTGAGGTAACTGTGAATATAACCACAAAATGTCAACAATCATTAAAATTAAGATTTTTTTTACAAACAAAATCTCATTAATTCTAACTAATCAAATGTTACACAAACAGAATTAGAATTGAGTTAAAATAACAAGTTATGCTGGTTCAAATAATATACCAAACAAACGTTCATTAGTATTTAGAATTGCTTTTGCTATCCTATTCATATATTCATGCACAGAACCAGGTGCACTATTTTTCTTTTAACTTCCTTAAATATTTGCAACGTTTTGCTTCTATACTTCTCAAAGCTAATGAGGTTTTCTTTTGTTGGATATTTTGCAATTTTCTTAGAATTGGGTAGCATTTTTTACAGCTTTTCTACATCAATCATCAAATGATGGTTTATTGCGTTTTACAGAAGGTTATGTTTTGAGCATGTTTTCCTTTGCTGCTGATAATAATGTATTACTAACGTGTGTGGTACGATCTTTATTTTGGTTGTTTGATTATGGAATCAATTTGTAATGTTCATAACTTCTTAAATTTTTCCTAATTGGCTTTTTTGAAATCCCAATATGATATTTTTACGTCAGTTTGAGATGTAAAGACGTTATTCTAAGAAAATCGGGAAATGGTTGTTTTGGACTTTCCAGTTATAATTTAGGAATAGCTTAAAACGACATATTGTACAATATGTGACTGTTGCTGAATATGTTTACGTTGTTATTTTTGCAGAATATGTGTATAGACTCTATTATTTTTACTTTTTTCTCCGGTTTTCTTGCTTCCTCATATTTCATTATGGTTGTTAAAGTTCCCCATTATAATGAAATATTTGGACAGTTGTTTAATTAATTCACTTAGTTCTGATTCTTCGAGTTCTTTATTGCTGATATATATGTATTGGGCACACTTTTATACTTTTATGAAAAGATGCTGATATAGCGACTTCTTGCATATTTGTATTTCATTGTGTGAGATATTTTTAATGATTACTTATTATCTACATCTTTGAGTTTAATTTCTTGAAGGCAAACAATTGCTGGATAGTGGTTTATAATGTTCACAATAGTTGGCCCATATTTTTCTGATATTCCAATTATTTATGGGTTTTCATTTTAATTGTATTGTCTGTAAAACTTATATTCGCCTTTCTTTATCATGATGAAGTATCTTGGCAGTTGCTCAATTGACTGCCTTGTTTTAATTCTTTCAATTGTCATTTGCTAGTATCTATAATAAGCACAATGTGATAGTTTTATGAAAAATGCCAATATGGTGACTTCTTGCATATTTGTATTTAATTTAATTAATTGATTTAATGGGATATTAATTTTATAATTTTATTACCCACATTTTTCAGTTGAGTTTCTTGAAGACAAACAATTACTGGACAGTAATTTTTTGTATGGTGGTCTTAGAGGTTTTTTCTGTGGTTATTTTCATCTTGGGATGTGTGTTTTTCTTGCTATGTTTATTTTTTTTTTTGTTTTAGAAATTGTGTTTCTATTTAGTTATTTCTGTTTTATCTCTTCTTTATATTTATAAAATGGAGACGATTTTTTCCTCCCTAGAAAAAAAAAAAAATTCTAGCAATAGAAACACAGCCGCCAGATACAAATTCAATAGTCACACTAACTGCAAATATCTGCTGCATGTTTTCTGGATATTACCCATCGATTTTATTCAATATTGTAGATTCCTATAATATTTCTGAGTACATTCACTCTCCCCAACAAATCATATTCACAGGTAGTAGCAGGATACTTTTTCAGTCATTATTTTCTACTCTTACTCTCCTTGATGAGACCGGGAACTTTGATACATTTTTCAAAACTATTTCATATATGGTAGACATTACATATTTTCTTAATATCTGTGCTATATCCATGTGTTTATCAGTCAGCAAATAAGTACTTATGCAGAATACGGACATTGCTAAAATAATAATGTTATTATTTATAAACCCATTGTTAATATAGGAGATCAGAGCTCTTTGTAAATAGTGTGTACTTTCAACTAACATTTTAATAAACAAACAATATTGTATGAAGTTAAATTTAACTTGAACATCATATCTAAAACAATAGTAGTGTTTGTATTCTGCATAAGTACAAAAACCGCCTCAAAACAGCGGTAATCAACTAAAAATAGTAGTGCTTGTCAATGCCCACCCCTGTCATGAGTCAGAGTAACTATCTTAAAAGAGAACTGATCAACAGTTACTGTCATAACCGCAAGTGGAGGACAGTGGCCACTACTGGATGACAATGCCCAATAATTGAAGATAGGCAATTTCATTTCAGAGCAGTCTAATGGGGACTGACACCAATTATGACTGGTAGTGACCGATAGTTGCAGAGAAAACTAGTGCCTGCTAGTAAATGCAAGAAACAGTCTCAAAACGCTCCTAAACACCAGTGATGACCAGTGCTCACAATTGAAGACAGAGAATTTCATTTTAGAACAGTCCAATGGAGTCCAATACTAGTGATGGCTGCCAGGAAATGCCAGGAATCAACATTGATAGTTGTAAAGGCAGACAGTGTCCACCAATAAACACAATCGCCTCAAAATACATAAGCGCTAGTGATCATCAGTGCCTAACATAGGTATCCAGTGACAGCTAATGGATGCAAGTGACCAACAATGCCCAACAGTTGAAGATAGACGATTTCAGTTCAGAGCAATCCAATGGAAGTCGACGCTAATCATTGTCACCAGTGACTGACAGTTGCAAAAACAGCTAGTAAATGCCAATACCCAAAAGTAACCGCCCCAAATTAGCACTGATCGCCAGTAACCACCAGTGTTGACAATGACAGCCAGTAGATTTCACTAGTTGCTACTGCCAGACAATGCCCAACAGTGGAAGGTAGATGATTTTTTTTTGTTTACAGATGCCAGTGCCCACTTTCTAGGGCCAACAGTGGCCCTCACTAACAACAATAGTTTTATTTGTTTTGTGGGGGAGGTTCTTTATTGAATCTCTTCTGGCTTTGTGCCATACTTCAACCAGGCAATGCTAGTACATGGGTTCTGTTCATTATTATATGAGATAGATTAAAGCAATTGGGATGATGTTGGCTGTATTTTTGTTAGAAGTGTATCTGTTTCTGGTTTTATTTCTGTAGTTAACTGTATGAGTAGTATTTTTTTAATTGTTTATTGAGGAAATTAGTTCATGTTTATAAAGTGTGTCAATCGCTTTATTGCAGATTAGTAAAATATCAATATTTCACTAAATATATGTCACAAAAAATAAAATTGTATAATAAAATGACTGCTTTAAGGTTAGTTATTTCCCAAAATTTTATTCAAATTCATGTGATATTCACAAAGTTATGACATTTTTGTCTTTATCAAGGAATTTCCACTGTCCATCGCTTTATTGCAAATCTCTTAAAATGTTGTATTAGGGCAAAAATACCATGTCTAATCATGAAAACTACTTTCTATTATATTTTTCTGTTAAAGAATAATAAACTAAAGCACATCCTAGGTGCTAAGCCTCAAATAAATTAATTATTTTTCACCATATCCACCATTTTTTGAAATAACTTTAAATAACCTTTTGTCCACCGAAGAAGTCAATTGTTGGATCTGAAAAGGAGTTATCGTTCTGGCGACATCAACTACTTTCCTCCACAGAGCATCCTTTGAAATAAATTGCTCTTCTCCCTCATAAACACCTCTTTTCAATATTGACCAGAGATGTTCAATGGAAGATCCGGAGAACATGGTGACCAGCTCATGAGGGTTTCTCCAAAGAAACCCATAGATTCAATGAAGACTGCAGTCACCCTGGCAGAATTGGATGGTGCATTAACATGCATAAAAATCATCTGAAAGCGATGTGACAATGGTAGGTCATCTAGCCATGGTGACAAATGTTTATCCAAAAAGGCCGTGTATGCATTGCTGGTAAGTTTTACACCTTCTGGAACTCAGAATGGTCCAACCAACTTACCCCCAATGATTCCCACTCAAAACATGATGCCTCTACCTCCTTGTTGGCGAAAAACTCTGTAAGGAGTTGGAGTTCCAAACTTTGGCCCATCTATCCAGACCATTAAGAGTAGCATAGGCCTTTATCCGTCTCATCTGTAAATAGGACATGTTGGAAATCGATTTTCATGTAATTCTGTGGCCAAGCCATTCGTTTTTCCCTATGTTGTTTGCTCAATGGAGGCCTTGGAATAGTTTTGATGTTCCTTGCCATCTCATTCAGCATATTACAACAGGCCTGCCTGGACCTTGGAGCGATTCTAGCTCTTGCAAAAATGGAAGCATTGGTCCTGTGTGAGTTTCTGTTGACTTCCCTACAAATTTTCCGAATATCGGGATGTGAAAGGTTTCTCCTGGTGCTCTTATTCTTTCTGGATTTGGTGTTCAGGTTGTTCACGAATGAAGCTAAAGTTCTTGGATCTCTTTCCAGCTCCATAGCTAAATCTTTGATGAACAACCCTTCTGCAAGTCCAGTAACAATCCTTCCTTTTTCGATAACCATTAATCGCACTTTTTTGGCATTTTAAAAGACCAGCAATAAAGCGATAGACAGTATAAATTACTTGATAATAAATAAAATGTCATAACTTTGTGAATAATGCATGGATTTGAATAAAATTTTGGGAAATAACCTTGAAATAGTTATTAGATGATACCATTTTCATTTTTTGTGACATATATTTAGTGAAATATTGATATTTTACTAATCTGCAATAAAGCCATTGACGCAGTTTAATCAATATTTCCCGTACCTGATTGACATTTTGGCATCCAATATGACTATTCATAGAATTCAATTCTGAGGCATATAACACTGTAAATATTAGAGTTTCAACAAATTTTCTTACTTTTAGAAAAGAAATTGTTTTGGAATATTTAATTCTATTGATTTCGTTTGCCCAAACTTTGAATTCTCCTGAGGTTGTAATTATTTTTCTGCATTACATTTTGGACAGTTTTTTTAGCACGATTTTGTGTGGTTGATTTAATTTCCTCCACATATCCCACACACTGATGGTCTGGTGCATCTTTTTCTCTAATCCCATAATAACATGTGGACCCTTCTATGGACTTTTGACTCCTACAGAGTGTGCAGTCTGTGTATTTTGAGGCTTGACCGAGAGAGTTGAATGTAGCTTTAGTATCTTATCCAGTATAAAATCCAGAAATTGGGCTCTTACAAGTATACATTAGCAGCATTGACTCAAGGCTGGTAGAACTGGCTTCCTCCAAAGGAGGAAGTCGCTAAGGAATATTAAATTCGCAAGCAGTTTAACTAAACTCATTTACATCATTTTATAGTGCTTATGCAAACATTTGTATAGTTTTCAGCGATATATACCATTAAGTTTGACAATTGGATATCAAATTACTTTATATCAGTAAGCCATGGTCTGTAAGCCATTAATTATCAATATAATAAATTTGTTATTTAATTATAACTTATATGACATGATTATTTTAGCACAAATACTCATGTAAAAAAATTAAAATTTTTAATAAATCCTGAATAAATAAATGTAATCTATATATATATTAAAGCGAAAATGTGTGTGTGTATGTATGTTTGCTTTTTGTGTATATCCAAAAAAGGCTTTTTTCCAAGAAGCGATCGGTCAGCTCACTTCTTCTTAAAACTTTTTATATTACGTATAAATGATAATATCTACGAGTTAACAATGAGGGTCGCCTGTCTATTTAATTTGCCTGAGTTTGAAAAGCTAAATATTCAACATCTTTCAATCACTGCATGTGGATTGAGCTTTTTCATATAATAATAAAAGTGAAACAAAGCTTAAGACATCATTCCCAGTGCGATCGCCGGGAACGTCCAAAAGCAATCAACTTTGATCGATGTGGAGTTTCTCCTTATATCAGACAATTGCTATTCAATTTGGACAATCCCCTTTTTATGGGGAGCTGGTTTCCCTCCCAACATCTTGGGGAAACAAAAAAAAAACTAAAAAAAGCTGCCCTGCAATAAATAAAAAACTGCCCCGCATGAAAGTTGACCTCATTAAGTCATTAAGTATGGGCACCTACCAATTCTTAATACTTAAATAAATTCAAACATGTTTCTGTTACTATTTTGTGGTGGCCCAGTGGTTAAGATCGCGCATTTTTTTCACACTTTAATTTCCAACTTCACCTCAAGGGTTCGGGTTCGATCCTTCATACTTACCTGCCAAAACATTTTTAAAATTTAAAGCCCCCCCCCCGACACAAACACCCGGGTAATGATTTTTTATTATTCTTTTGTTTTGATTTACCCAAAACCACACACACCTCCAAACACCCGGGCAACGCCAGGTACCCCCCCCCTCCAGTTATGAATAAAATTTATATTCATAAAATGTTGGCAGAAATATTATGTTTAGTTTATCTTTACTACTTAATTGATTTTATGAAAACTTCAAAAATATAATTTTGAAAAGTTTGGCATTTAAATTTTTGTAAAGACAAATTCTCTCACCATATTTAATCAAAAAAAGATTTTGTTCTTATAATTGCTCTAAATTAGAAAGTAAGAATGCAATAAATTATTTCAGTGTATTTTTTTTATTAATTATTTGTTTTAAAAATATTTATTTTAATCAAAATATACTGTAGAATTGTGAACTGAAAAAGACGGAAAAATGAATTTTATATAATTGCTTATTTTTACATGATTATATTTGTTTTAAATTTAATCATATATTACTTATTCCATATTGAATATACATTTTTATATACCTTGGTGCAGTAAATATTTTAATTCTAGTATATATGTAAAATATGACTGTATTTTAAGCCAGACTTTTATACAGTTATCAAATAAATTTGTATACAGTTCAATTATCATTGAAATATAATTTTACAATGCAAATTCAACTAAAACAATGCTGCTATTGCATATATGTCGCTTGATTAAAATGATTACATATGATGATTAAACTAAGAAAGAATATATCAATTATATCTAAAGTGTTTGTTGATTTTTATTATTTTATTACAAGATTTAATAATCTCAAAACATTTAAAAATATTTTTCTGCATTAGATAAAAGGTCTACCTGTTGTAGGTACAGTGGAAGGTATCATGGTAGGTATGGTTGTTGGTATTGTGGTAGGTATGATAATAGGTATAGTAGTCGGTATTGTAGTAGGTATTGTAGGTGGTACTGTGGTAGGTCTGGTAGTTGGTATTGTGGTAGGTATGGTAGTTGGTACAGTTGTAGGTATTGTAGTTGGTATAGAAGTAAGTATGGTAGTTGGTACTGTTGTTGGTATAGTTGTAGGTATGGTTGTTGGTATTGTTGTAGGCATGGTAGTTGGAACAGTTGTAGGCACTGTGATTCATATGGTGGTTCGTAAATATGTTAGCACAAAGCATTTTACATTTATTTATTACAGAGTAAAAGAAAAAGTGAACATATTTATTAAAACATTTTGTTCAATTAGATTTAAGAAAATTCTGATCTGTTAAAAGGGAAAATGACTAGCATACAACACCTGTTTTTTAAAAATATATTATTTCATGCCATGTCTACTTTTCTGCAGTTATAGAAAGTCGGGTAGCTAGCTAGTTTGGTTATGTAGTTTGCTAAACCATAAATAAATAAATAAATATTTGGAACAAATCATGAAAAAAAGTTAAAGTAAAATAAATTGTAACAATATGAAAAGTCTAAACAATAACATAATGAAATTTATGATGAGAAAAATATCTTTGCAAGAAATTGTAAAGTAAATAGTTTTAAAGCCAATTTACGATATTTACAATAACAAAAGTTTTATGTTTATAATAGAAAGAAAATTGACATTTTAGTGGGTGTAATAGATAATGCAATTACATTATTGAAATAGGTCAGCATTAAGAATGAAGAAATATTCATTCAGGAATTGCATTAGAGTTGAGTTTCCAGTAGACCGATGGATTTGCTTGTGTCCAGGAAGCTACATGGAGATTTATGCTCAGGATGTAAAAAAATAACCAGCAAGGAAAATTTGGAGGTTGCAACTCTGAACACAGTGTCAAAATCACCGTCTCCATTTTCCTTTGTTTTTCTTTGTTCTTCACCCCACCGCTGTTTCTCTTTGCCTTCCCTTCTCTTAAACAAAGGATGCAATAGGCTAATGCCAGCCAAACATATGAACATTATCCGAGTTCAGCGACTACATTCACCTTCCCTTCCCTTCTTTCCATCCCCGACTCCTCTACACATGTCGGAATTCAAATATAAGCTTAACGTCAACAATTCAAACAATTGACTTTTTACTTTCTAGATGGAATTAATTTAAATGGAATCAACGAACTCCCAAGCTACTTCTGATTGCAGAAATTTTATTCTAGAATTAATTAGAGTCGTTTGTTTGTCTTATGGGGAGCGACACCACTAATATCACTCCTCCCAAATGAATACAGCCCATTTTGGCCCAGTCAGGTGAGCTTGACCGGCTACTCGACCAGGGAGTAGTAGTAGGTTCCCAAAGTGACGACTGACGCTACCAGTCATGTCGATCGAATCCACCAGCCGAAGGATTCCCAGTGACACCAGCTGTTTCAGCAGCAGTTCAAACAGCCCTTATCAGGGCTAAACAACCAGCCCTTATCACAGCTAATAAGTTTTTCTACTAATGCGATTCACTACTGCTTGCCTCCTGAGACCCACCAGCAGCGAACTTCACTCCTAGTCTCCAGCAACTTCCTGCTCACTCTTACAGCCTTCTAGCCCTTGGTACTTTTCCAGCTCCTCCTGCAGCCTTCCAGCAACCTTGCTTTCACCTTGCTCCTTTGGTCTAAAACCTTGCATGCACCTCACCCCTCCGGCCTGCAACCTTGCCTGCACCTCGCTCCTCCAGTCTGCAACCTCGCATGCACCTTGCTCCTCCAGCCTGCAACCTCGCTTGCACTTCGCTCCTCTGGCCTGCAACCTCGCATGCACCTTGCTCCTTTGGTCTTCAAACTCGTCTGTACCTGGCTTCCTACCGACCGTCCGTTCCTTTACACTGATCCTACATTCTCAGTGTCATCCGTTCCTTAACACTGACTCCCATGTTCTCCGCGTCCACCGACCATTCCAGATCACCCTGACGGCCAGCCTATCATCCAGACCCAGCGAGCAACCCTAAACCATGCTACGTCTAGAGTACCTGTTCCAGCTCTCCAGACCTTAGCCTCCAGTGACGTGCTACCTTCCGGACAACCAGCATCCAGATCATATGATTTTTCACTTCCTTTGCAAATAAAAGGCGAACCCTCGTCTTTAATCAAACAACCTGTGTCTGTCATTCTTCTTTGCCTTTTTGCTGTTTACGTTGAACCTGTGTCTACCTTGTTAGTTGTTAGATCGATTGTCCCCGGATGACCGGCTCCACAATATATTGTGTTTTGAGAAAGAAAAAAATTATTTTCGTTTTAAAATTAAAAAAAAAAGTTTCGTTTATAAATAGATAAAAACAAAAAAGAAAGAAAGAGAGGCTGTGACGGTTTAACAAAAAAAAAAAAAAAAAAAAAAACGAGATATGCCATAAATGACGTTGAATTTATAGGAAAATATCTCGTTATCGGTGAAAATAAATATGTACATGGTGAAAATCATGCAAAGAAAGGAATTATTGTTTTGAAATGGAAAGAAATCTTCACACACATGATGATTTATTTGTTCACATTCGGTGAATATTATTATGAGTTGCCAATCATGGGTTTTGTTTAAGTTAAATAAGTAAATATTCCATCAAGAAATATTTTCTGAAAACGTTTTGTAATATGGAATGTTCTCTTTGTTTCATAACACGTAAAACTTTTGAGCTTCATATAATTCAACTTTAATGCTGTATATATAATGCTTTAATCTGGATCTGACATGTAAATGTATTGTTTTTTCAGAGCTGCAATGCTGCAGAGTCTTGCATAATTAAAGTTAACAAAAAACATTAATGAAGGTTCTTGAATTTTAAACATGTGATCAGCGTATAAGATTAAAAGAAGTAGAAGAAATTTATCTTACGTAGGTGGTAAATTATTTTACTATTTCGGGGAGGACTTACAAAACCCTGGGATGGGTTTATTTTGAAAATTTTTGGTGTCCATTGTATGAACCAGCTTGTAGCATGAAGTCGTATGGGCATGCCTGAGCATGAAAACGTATTTTGTCTGGCCAGTATGAGCTTGGAATGGTTGGTTGTAGATATCAACCAAGGGAATCTATTGGAAATATCTCCCATATATAGAAAGGCTGACCATTTATAACGTTTATATTAGCAAATGGAGCCATTATGTTGTGAATCAGTCGAAGGAGGAGAACGAAAAGGGTATAAATATAATGCTTTTTAACAGCTTTTAGAAATTGATTCTAGTCAGGTTTCTTTGGACGGTATTTCTTTAATAACATCTTAAAATGAAGTACAGTTGCTACATCCAAGTAGGTGCTGCACAAGTTTCTGCCTTGCTAGAGTACAAAATTGACTTTGAATGAGGGCTGTCGTCTTCTCTTCCCTATAGTCTCTTTCACACATAAGAGAAGTAGCTCTGTAAGACATTGACAACTAAAACTCGTCTAGTTACCACCACTGTAAATAATTTTCCTTTTTTCTTCTGTATGACTCAACTAAACGGAACTTCCATAAGTAAAGTTTCTTTCCAATCATTGCCCGTCTGTGGAATACATTACAAAAGCTAACGTTTAAAGATAAGGACTCTAGGTATAAATTTATGTAGAATTACATCTTGATTTTAATCTTAGTAAGGAGACATAAAAATGTTGTAAAACTATTCTATTCTGAGTAATCTTATTACATAGGTGTGAATACAACGCTATATCTCTTAAATATATGTGCAAAATATGACACATATTTTATATATGCACATCAACACTCGTTCCATACGAATTTCTATAGTCTTAAAATGTAACAGAATATGTATGTGCCATGTTGCCTTAGTGCATATATAGACACCAATATTTGTCTCTTGAATGTATGTAGAATATCAATGTTGTGTTGTCATTTTGTCAAATGCACGTGTACTGCTGTGTGTCACACATCCATAAACAGTTTCCAAACGTGAGTATAATTAAATATAACTCCTGTTCAATAACCTCAGAACAGTGTGTGTGGGGACGACATATACTTATACAACAAAGGGCAGTTCACAGGTAGTTGGTAGTCTGGTAGTTGATACTTGACTTGAAAAATTGTAAAAGAAAATCCTGAACTTCTATGCAAGCAGTAACACCAGGTACTCTTGTTATATTTCCTGAAGCTTTATTTTCATGTCCATACCGATGCACATCGAGTCGAATTGCCCAGTTGTTTTCCTAAAGGACCCAGTCTACACACTGACATTGATTACATTATTAGATCATCCGTCCGTTTCGCTTCATAGGATATAACTTGGCAATCTTGCCAACAGAATCTTTCAATAATTAAAACTCGACTCTCCAATTTGCTGTTAATTTAGATAGAATCAAATATCTCAAAATCTGATTACATAATTTATGTTTGTAAAAGATCAACTTTTGTTCATTGTCCTAAACTATTTTTGTCATCATAAATTCCTAACCCAAACCGACCCCACTTGTTCACAATTCCACTTCTCATCACCTTTGTTTATTGTTTATTTTCCATTATCTGTAAAATATCTCACTTGCCTTTAACTTTTTTATTATTTGTTTCAAATCTTCATTTGTTTCTTTTTTGCTTAGTTATGCGAACTGCATAGCTAAACTAACTAAAGTACCTGACGTTTCCCATCACAGAGTCTCAATCTGTTACAGTTTTACACGTATCTGGATGGGCATTCTAGTTTTCTATATAACATTTGTATATATTCAGTTTTGTTAGAAATGAGTTTCCCTCACCTCAAACCTACATAAAATATATAGAAGTGAGAGAAAAGAACAGGTTGTACTTTATGTATTTATCAGTGTGAGAGAAAGTCAAATACTCTTTAGCTTTAATAAAGAATAACCCAGAGATCGTTTCCCCAGATACCGTTTACAGCAACCTGCCATCCCAGAAAACAGCATTTCTTTCCACTTCGCCAGAAACATTGCTCATGGAAAATGAAGATCAAGAGACAAAGTAAGGGAAGCATAATCCTATGAAATTTGACAGATAAACAAAAAACTTTGAAAGAATAAGTAAATAAGATACCATAAAAACAGAAGCAGACACAAAAATGTCGAATAAAGACATTGTAGATGCAGCCATGACCACTTATAAATATGGCTTTTATATCACATTTGCAGGCTGTTTTTTTTTATTCAATTTTCACCCCAAATAAAGCACAGTGCCACTTTGAAGTAGGGGCTACTATCGGGGACAGAAGTTACAGGGATATTATGAAGGGAAATGAGCAGCAAGATGTCCACATTACATTTGAACTTCTCCATGTCAGTACAGTTGGGAAAGCATACTTCCGGAAGGGAGTTCCAAATTCTAGCAGTTCTGAGGAAGAAACTATTGGAGTAGAAGGCTTTCTTACACCTAGCGATCTCTACTGTGTAGGAGTGGGATTTAGCTGCTTGTCGGGTTTGTCGGGGGTATTTATGTCAAGGGAGTACAAGTGTTTGTAGTTTGTCAGAACATTCACCATTAAAATACTTATAGAACAGGCAGAGGGATGCGACATTTTGTCGATGGGACAGAGGCTGAAGTTTAAATGTCAGTTCAGGATCTATCAGGTTGGCGACTTTTTTTAACCCTGTTCAGGAGTGTGAGACTAGTAGCAGATGCACCAGCCCAAATGTGACAACAATATTCCATACATGGGCGAATGGTGGCCTTATAGCGGTACAGGATACTTTCAGGCATAAGTAGCTTTCTAGCAAGGAAGAAAGAGCCCACTTTCTTCACAGTGGCCTTGGCAATGCTCTCAATGTATCTGTTCCAGCTCATGTTCTCTCTGTATGTTAGGCCGTGGAGTTTAAGAGAAGTACTTTCAGGTAATGTGTCTTTGGATATTGCTATTTGTGGTAGAAAAGGTTTCTTTTAATTCTTGACAGAAACAAGCTTAGTCTTGGCAGCATTGAATGTGACCATCCATTTTTGTCCCCATTCTACTACAGATTGGAGGTCTTCCTTAGTGTTTCTGCCAGGTACTGTAGCATTTATATCATATTGTTTAGATATACAACTGTTGAGGACAACCTGGATTCTCCTCTTATTTAAGAAGGATCTCATTATGTTAAGTATTCTTCCAGTGATACCATATGATCTGATTTTCCTGAGAAGACCATTATGCTATACCCTGTCAAAAGCCTTAGATAAAGCAAGGGCTACCACTGTATCCTCCTGTAGAGTTGAATGTAATAATCAAAGAGGAAAGCGCCCCCGTGTGTGTGTGTGTGTGTGTCATACAACTTACCTTCGGATGGGATCTGAGAGAAAGAGAAATTAAAGATGGCAGCCATGGATTTATAAGGTGTAGTCTCGAGAGAAAGTTGTCAGTGACGAATTCTAGCTGGACTTTTGCATATTGTATTTAGTTTACTTTGTTTTGCTGTTTACCAGCCCATTTAACTTCAAGCTATTTCGGCGTTATGGGGGACAAATTCGACCTTAAATTAATACCGGAATTCAACGGCTCGACACCGGTACTTGACTGGGTGGAGAAGGTGGAACTACATTGCCTGTTGTCTAGTGTGAAGAACATTGAACATGTGGTTCCTCTACATCTGTCCGGCGGGGCTTTTGCAGTATATCAACAGCTTAGTCCTGAGGAAAAACAGAATTATTAAAGGATCAAGGTGACATTATACAAGGCATTCGCTATCAACCTCGTCACTGCTTGGGAGTAATTTGAGGCAAGAACCTTGCATCTCGGTGAAACTGTGGACGTTTATTTGGCCGAGCTGACGAAATTGACAGTGTTGTTCGGTGGGCTGCCTGAACGGACCTTGGCATGCAAATTTTTGGCAGGGCTCCCAATCGGAGCAAAGCAACTCTTGCGGGCTAGCTTAAGCATAGCTTTGTTGTCCCTTAATGACCTTGTAGACCGGGTCAGGACTATGATGAAGAATACTTATGAGATGGGAGAACCGGTAGTCGCTGGTGCACAGCATGCATTAAATGAGGATAGACCGTCCCAGGGATCTGTCCTGCATGGTGAAGTCATGTGTTATAGGTGCAATGACCAGGGCCACATTGCGAGGAACTGCCAGCGGCGACTGACAGCTATTCGCTGCTACCGATGTAATAAGATTGGTCATATGGCCCGGGATTGTTCGGGAAACGGGGTCGGGGACAAGGTGTCAGCATCGACCTCTTCCCCAAAATAGAAATTAGAAGAGGTGCTTCCGACCATTCAGGTCTATGTCAATGAGACATTGTGCTCAGCACTCTTTGACTCTGGGTGCTCTCGCACCATAGTGAGTGTGGGCCTCTGCTGCACTTGGAAGAAGAAGACTACTAGATTAACCACCCTCAGTGGAGCAACGCAGACATGTTGCGAGGTGGGCACTGTGAACATTCGCACTAAAACTGGAAATTCAGCTAACATCGAAGCGCTGGTAGTACTCGAGAAACCACTCAGCTTTGACCTGCTCCTAGGCTATGATGCCATCAGAGCCCTAGGTGGTGCTCACATAAGGCAGACGAGGGCGATACAGTTTCAGGAGAAGGTTCCAGTGTGTGCTGCTTTGAAGAATGATCAGCCAGATTTTATTGTTGAGTTTGACCAGCAGCAGAAGGCTTGGACAGCCACATGGAAGTGGTCGGAAAACCAGGAACCAGCCAAACTGCGAAATGAGGTAACAGAGTACCATGTGCCCGACCAAATGAGGCCTGCATATGAAGAGGAACTTCGTGATTGGATCAAGGATGGCTTGTTGATTCCCTACCCCTATGAGAAACTTGGACCTCCCAAAGGCCTGATTCCTCTGATGACGGTCGCTCAGCACAACAAAGCAAAGGTGAGGCCAGTGGTGGACTATCGCGAACTGAACGCACATGCAGATGCATTCACAGCAGATGCTGATGTTTGTGCCAGCAAGTTACGAGAGTGGCACCAGTAGGGTTCCAATGTGTCCCTGCTGGATCTAAGAAAAGCATACATGCAGGTCCGAATCAGTGAAACAATGTGGCCATTTCAGACAGCAGTGTTTGCTGGCAGGAGATACTGCCTTACCAGACTAGGCTTTGGGCTGAACGTGGCACCCCAAATAATGAAGACCATTATTAACACTGTGTTGTCACGGGAAGAGACAATAAAAGATAGGACATCGGCGTATCTTGATGACATATATGTGAATGAAGACATTGTGTCATCGTCACATGTGAGGGCCAAACTGGCTGAGTTTGGTTTTACGTGCAAGGATCCAGAACGTTTGGTGAATGGCGTTCGTGTCTTGGGCCTGAACGTTCGACAGGAGCTAGGAACTTTGAAATGGAGGCGTGGGACTGCAGTTCCTGAAGTGCCCAACGTCTTCACAAGGCGAGCAGTATTTTCACTGTGTGGAAAACTTGTGGGGCACCTACCAGTGTGTGGATGGACTCGCGTGGCAACAGGCATCATAAAAAGGAGGGCAAGCGCAGGCACCAAAGGATGGGATGATGAAAAAGCCGATGATCTGTTGGTTGCATGGTGGAGGAGACCATCGCAAAGGTAAAGCAGGATGACCCCGCCAAAGGAGACAGGTGCGTGCAGGGAGACAAACTGAATGTGTGGGTGGATGTGAGCTCTCTGGCAATTGGTGTGCTGTTGGAGAAGAATGGTGCTGTGATTGAGGACGCTTGCTGGTTGCGACCGCCGAGTGATGCTGCTCATATCAACCTAGTAGAGCTTGATGCGGTGATAAAAGGTATCAACCTGGCACTCCAGTGGAAAGTCAGGAAATTACGCATACACACAGATTCACTATGCGTGTACCACTGGATATCAGACACACTGACAGGCAAGACTAGGGTGCATACTAAGGCAGCCAGCAAGATGCTGATCAGACGGAGGTTGGAGACCGTAAAAAACCTGGTAACAGAGTACAACCAGTCTGTGGATGCGGTACTGGTCACTTCAAATTGCAACCTTGCTGATAGGCTCACTCGGGTGCCACAAAGATGGTATGACACCATGAAGAAGAAAGCCGAGCCAATACCATTATGTGCCGCCTCTATTGAGGTGGTGGATGAAATCAGGAAGATACACCACCTCAGTGAAAACCCCGGAGCGAGATGGACATGTTATTTTGTGCAGTTGTCCAATCCGTCGGTGTCCAAAAGTGCAGTGAAAGCGGTAGTCAGGGAATGTCAAACATGGCAGTCAATCGACCCTGCCCCAGCCAGATGGCGGAAAGGTCAGCTGGGAGTAAGCACGACTTGGAGCCGACTGGGTATGGACATAACCCACTACGGCAGCCAGCACTTCCTCACCTTGATTGATTGTGGACCGACAAGGTTTGCAATCTGGCGCCCGTTAATAAGACAGGCTTCCTCCAGTGTAATCCGTGAATCAGAGTCCATATTTTAGTAAAGGGGGCCGCCTGAAGAGATCCTCACAGACAATGACACGGCCTTCTGCAGTGAGGAGTTCAGACATTTCGTAAATGAGTGGGGGATCCAGCTCAGACACAGATTTGCATATGTACCAAGTGGCAACGGCATAGCAGAGTGGTGCCATCGAAGCGTGAAGAGGATCACAGCAAGAAAACAATGCACGATCACAGACGTGGTCTGTAGATATAATGCAACTCCAAAGGATGGCATGACTGCTGCAAGCGCACCCACCAATGCGATCCATTGCTATCGAGTGCGCATCAAGGACATTGACGCTCGTCTGCCTAATCGACAGAAAACCCAAGGGCCGTATAAGTTAGGGGACACTGTTTGGGTGAAGCCTCCCAATAATCGATGCACCAGCAGTTTTCAAAGAGGGCGAATCACTGGCATCATCAGTCAATGGTACTCCACGCCATGTGAACGATATCTGGCCTGCCCTGAATACGAACCAGTTGGCGAGTAACAGTGATGGTGAATCATCCAACGATGACCTGTGGATCCGTCCTATTCCCTGCGATGGTACAACTGTGAACCCCAACACTGATAGCGATAGTTCCAGCACTCCTTTTGAGAGCTCCAGCAAAGATGAAGAAGTCCAGAGTGATGGTATGACTGTATGCCCTAACGCTGATGCTAATGATTCCGACATATCTTCTGAGAGCTCCAATGAAGATGAAGTAGTCCAGCCAATCCCCCTTCATAGGAGTGCCCGCAACAAACGACCGCATCCACCATGCCAAATGTGTGGTCTGGAGACCAGGGGGTAGTACTTTATCCGGTGTATGGTATATACATTCAGAGATTATAGGTAGGATATCTGCTGTGAAACGGTCTTGCCTAAATCCATATTATTGGTCGGTCAGAAGTTTAGCAGCTGTAAGGTGATAGACTAGTTGATTAATTATGGACTCAAATATTTTGGTGAAAAGCGGGAGGAGGCTAATAGGGCGATAATTTAATGGGTCAGTTTTCGCCAGAATTCTTGAAAACTGCTACCACAGAAGCAGTTTTCTAGCAGTCAGGAAAGCAAGATTCGTTAAGGCATTTGTTGTATGGTTTGGAGAGAACTGGAGCAACCTCGGTGGAGCATTTTTTTAATAGCACAGCTGAGATGAGATCGGGGCCACATGCTTTTGAGGTGTCTAGATTTTTTATGATACCATGCAGAAGGTGTAATTTTCAGATCATCTAGTGTGGCATCTGTCAACAAAGGAAAGTCAGGAAGGGAGTGGTTTGCTGGGCCTAATATGGAGTTTAAGGCAAACTAATTAGCAAGCATGTTAGTCCTCTAGGTTGCCGTGCAAACAACTTCAGGATTCTTTGATAGTGGGGAAATTGTTGATTGCCCATTATTTACTACACTGTTGATTTCGAACAGGCTGATTGAAATTGAAACTAAAAATTATAACTCGACTGCCAGAACCTATTTTAATTTTTAAACATGTTTTTAAAATTAAAATGTATGTTTTAAAAATTAAAACAATAACTAATTAGCGATCAAAAGTGATTTTGCTTGAAAAATATTCAATTATGTAAGCAATTTTTTTGTTTTTGAAGCTTCATATTATACATTTTTGCTACGCATTAATTACATTTATTGAAGTTTTAAGTTGTTTTCATTTTAAATATTTTTGTATAGCAAGAATGGTTAACAAATGTGTGACAATTGGTTGTTCTTGAAGATTTGATATGGATCGTAAAAAATGTCCATATTTTCTTTTCCATTCGGAAAATCCTATCTTATCAAAAAAATAAATAAAGTTTTTTAATTAAAATAATTGGTTCTAAACAAAAATTTCAGTTATTTGCATCAAACATTTTGAGTATAAATATATTTTAAAATGAGAAAGAAACAAATTGAAATTTACAATCGATATCAACAATACATCGAGAACAAATAACACTATCTCTTTTGCCAACTCAAACAAATTTTAGAGAACCCAAAAGTAAAGATGGATTGAAAAAGATGAATTACAAGATTTTATTTCAAATGGTACTACACATTTAACTGGAATGTTATCTCTCTGGTTTTGAATTAAAAAAACATGACGATTATATTCTAATTCATAGAATAGTCTTTTCCATCGATAAAAGAATATATTCATATTGACTGAAACCTTCCTGTTCAGTTCCAATGCAATGGAAACACTATACCACAATGGTTTATATATGGAAATAATGCTAAACTTACAAAATTTAGCATGTTTGAGTATTTTTCAACCTATATCAAAAACGTAGTGGAAGAAGAGTGGTATTTAATTTTAAACGAGTTACAAAAAAAGAACATTATAAACCAAAAGGCCGTCCTCCATGTTATGCCTTACTAATACATTGTACATCAAGGCAAGCTTATAAAATACTTCTTGAGAAATTTCCATTACCATCTTTTTCTTTATCAGAAAAATTTCAACGAGGTGATGTGGGATCAATTACAGCAGTAAAATCACTCTTGGAAAAATGCTATCTTTCATGGTGAGAGTATGTTGGTTCAAATAAAAATGGCAAGCTTTATAAAGGAATAATAGTATTCATGATTACTAGTCTAAAAAAAAAAGACATTATCATCAGTTATTAAAGTTGGTCCTGAAGTACCAGTACATGGCAAGGGGCTTTCTCAGGAAATCCTATAATGTATTTTTTAATTGATAAATTCTGTAATCTTTATAAGAGCTGTTGCTGCAGACAACCTTTCGATCAATGTGAATGCCTTTAATATTTTACTTGATAAATTTGATGGGGACAAGATGCATTATATGACTCTTCTTAATCCTCCCACAACATTATTTCTGTTTTTTAATTCTGTTCTATTTATTAACAAATATTCGTAATAGTTTACTGAACATAAAGAAGTTTGTATTTCCAACTTTTGAATTTGAGATTTAAAATATTTCTGTTTCCTCTAAGGATAAGGGCAGTACTATATACTTTGTATAGATCTGACAAAGTATATAGTACTGCCCTTAATGCTAAATTATGCAAGGCTTCAAATGGTTGCTACATGCTTATAGAATAAAATAGTTCTGCCGACAGCTATTTATTAATTAAATATTAAATAGTTTTACTTCTATAGTAGTTATCTAGATTTAAAGTATTCAAAGCATTACATAAATTATAAACAATATGTTAATTTGGTTGTTGCCATTTTTCATGAGACAACTATTGCAGATTGTGAGAGCTATTTTCCTGATCGAGCTAACGTGTTAAGCTTCCTTAAATTGATATCATGCTGGTGGACAACAAAATTCAAGAAAAATGGTCACATCTCATTTTTTTAACAATGCAGTCATTTTAAATGATGGAAAAATTTACTTCAAAAGATTATCTGATTGGATTGAGTCTGGGGCACAAATTTCAGATTTTTGTCTCACAAGGCTAACTTTAAAAGCTTTTGTTATAATTTTGAGAGGACAGGCTATGCAAGAACTTTTAAATGAAGGGGAGGGGTTTATTTTCGCATGTAGATTTCTAGATTGTAGAAATTTAAATAAAATCAGAATAAATATTTTGCTGCACAACTCCCCACTTAGGAAACCTCCTATGAATCTGGAACATTAATCATAATAACCCCAAATGTCTCAGTGGCAATATGTCTTGGTTGGGATCAATTTTAAAAATATGTTCTGAAAAAAAAGCTTCAAAATCATTTTAAATTTATTAGATCAGGAGTGATAATTTGTATTATGTGACTATTTGAATTACTGTTCTCATCTTGAATGTTATTCTCACATTTTGATTGATGTAACCTCTCACTTTCTTTAGGTGTATCATGTGTAAGTCATGCATCTATCTGTCAAATTTGGAAATGAGTACGAAATTTCAAAGAAAATCTTTTATTTAATCCACGAAAGTAGCATACTAGATTGAAGTCTTAAGTAATTTGCAATCATATTCTTAGTATCACTCACACTATGAATTGAAACTTTAACTGCCAGAAAAGTGTCACTTACAACTGAATTTTATTTAGTACTTTATTCGTTACACCACAGGATCTTGCAGACAATTCTAAATTTTGGGAGCCTTCCAAATATATATATATATATATATATATATATATATATATATATATATATATCTCATAAGTATGTATTTTCTGTTTCAGCACATTAACTAACTTTTACATGCCTTTAAATGTCTGGTCGGCGTTACTGATATAACAAACTGTAAGAGAAACATAAATGTTTTTTTTTTTTTGACATGTGTTGTATCAGTGATGATATATATATATATATATATATATATATATATATATATATATATATATATATATATATATATATATATATATTCATATAATTGTGCAGCATTCTTTCATTTATACAGGTCTGGTTGAATATCGGTGCTCAAACACTAAGTTAGTAAAGAAGATGAGAACATAATTTTTCTCTTCCCTATTGACTGTTTACATATGTTTTTCATGGTCTCTTGATCTCACTGGATTCCAGAACAAGAATTTATCTAGTCTGGTGGAGTATCCAGTTTTGTGCTGTTACATGAGGTAGCATCACTTGAAGAAGGTGCACCATTCCTCTTAAAAACCAGTTATTTGAGTTGTGAATACTATGTGATTCTGAATATTTGGCCAGGGTTTACTTGTAGGGAAAAGTATTCTCATGCCAGGTTGCCCTGACAAAACACTGTACAGAGAGATCTGAGATAATCAAAGATAAAACAATCATTGAAGTATCTCTTCCAAGATTTTATGAAATGTGCTTTATACTTTGTCTTTTTGTAAAGATTTTCTTGGTGATATTTTTATTCACATTGTAGTACCTAAGGTTTGAATGTAATTTTTGTTGCCAAACTTAAAAGGGTTGTTGTTATGGACTATGATTAATATCGGAGAATTCTTTGATGAATCTTAGATGTGGTATTTTGATTTTTTTTTTTTTTTTTATCCAGTCATATATTTTTTATTTAACTAATTCAATAGGTATTTTGCTATATAGGCATTTAAGGTCAAATACTACTATGATTGCATCTGGATCTCCAGTTTGAAGTATAGAAAGTGAATATCATTCTTTATGTAGCCTTGACCAGTTTAATGGGTGGTTGCTGTATGATGTCTTTTGGGTTATCAAGTCTACTTGTTAGGCATGATGATCCTCCTTGTATAGGTCTAAGATAAGGTTACTAGGATCTGGGACATTGAAATATTGAAATGTTTTTGTTTGGATGGCTATCCTTTTCTCATTTGATTTGTGTATTTTTGATAATCTGTAAAAGTTGTTTGTTTTTGTGATAAAGATTATTAAGAAGTTCCTTTCGTTTCTTGTTAGTATTTTATTGTACAAAGTTTTTCTGATTTCTTATACAGTATTTTCACCTGTCTTGGTACTAAAGGGATGATAGTTGACATTATCTCCGAATGTTTCTAAAATTTTCATTTTATAACATGTTTTATCTATGGAAACTACATCATTGTCCTTTTCTGTTTCTATAATGTTATTACTTAGAAGTTTTGTTAATGAGGTTTTGTTTGTATATGTGAGTATTAGAAAGTGGATTTTTTTATAGGTTTTACTTCTTAAGTTTGTAAAAGAATAGATTTAACTGATTTCATAAGTATCCTATTCAGTTTGAGGTTTGTTTTACATGCTGGCATGTGTTGGCCAGCTTTTAGAAACTGACTCCATAACAAGCCTATTTATGACCAGGATTTTATTTATGCCTGCTCCTCCCAAGTCAATACTTATTACTTCTTCCCATGTTTTCCTTGACCTACCTACCAATTGACTCTGCTAACTATACTCTTCTACATTTACTACACAAGAACATGCATCCATTCTTTCCATGTGACTATAATGTCAAAGTCTCTAGTTCTACAAACATCTCTATTTACTGTTTGGATTTCATTTTCCTATGAGGTTATCAGAACTATGTAAAGTATTCAAATTACACATCCATTCTATAATTTTCATATCATTTATCTCCATACAACACATATCCTACATTTTTATTGGCTAGCTTTCACTTCCATACATTAATACACTGAGTACTCATACCTGATTCTTTTTCCTTGCTTACCAATAATAACACTCTGCTGGTTAGTAATCGCATCAACTCCTACTTCTTGCAATTATATAAGCACCTGTGGCACAATGTTATCGCCAGGGTAAAAAGTCTTCTAAATAGCTGCAATAGCTTTACCATTTATTATTACCCTTGGCCCCTGCCTTTCTATAATTATCTCTTCTAAAGACCCCTAGTGGTAATAAAATGCTGTAGGCTATTTCCTTTGGCCAGGAGAAGTCATTCTGCCATTATAACACTGCACAAGAATCACAGCATGTGTATTCTTTGTTAGTTAATAAAACCTATATCCACGGTTTACCAGTCTCTTCTCTCTTTTTAAATGTCTTTTCACATATTACACCATCCAGATATATCTCTTCATATCTGAATTTTCATCCATCAAAATTGTCTTACTTCTTACACACTAACTGGGTATCATTTCTCAACCTACCTATAATTTGTTTTTATTCAAGAGGTTGATTTATTTTTAACTAATGAGTGATCAGCCATGTTTCTGTTGTTTAATATTTCGATTAGAATGAATTTATGTTCACGTTTGTTTGTTTGTTTTTTTAGTTCTATTATATTACTTTTGAAGGTGAAGCAGATTTTAAGGCCCAATTTTAATATTTTTGCACAATATTTAAATCTTGTAATTTTAAGAGTAGCTTTTTGTTTGACTTTTTAGTCAGTTAAAGGGCAAAAATACAGAACTATAATAATTGAACAGTTAGTGTTTAAAACTACACGTGTAAAGATGTTTTTGTATCTTAGCTGTTACAGAATTTCATTGATCTGACCTTGCTAATATGAAATTAAAACTAAAATCTGTAGAATATTTTTTATAAGAAAAATATTGAATTATTACTAATTAATCATTATGTACAATCATATTTGATTATTAAACCAATATCATAAAAGTAATTTTAATAAAAAATAATTCATAAAATGACATACCTGTTGGAGCTGTGATAAATAGAATAAATGAATATATTAATTGAAAATATACATTTTTTCATTAATAAAACATACAAGTAAATATTCAAGCAGTAAAATAAATTTTATATATAAACTTTTTTTTTTTTTAAATATTTTCACCACAAACAAGGCACATTGCCACTTTGGTGTAGAGGGCTACTATCAGGGGCAGCAACTACTGGGGTACTATGTCGGGATTTGGGCAGCAAGATGTCGGTTCACTTGAACTTCTGCATGTCAGTACAGTTGGGGAAGCAGGGACCTGGAATGGAATTCCAGAGTCTAGCGGTTCTGGGGAAGAAACTACTGGAGTAGAAAGATCTTTTACATCTAGGGATCTCTACTGTGTGGGGGTGAGAGTTAGCTGCCTGTCGAGTTTGTCGAGGGTGTCTACGTTGTGGGGGCACAAGTGTCTGCAGTTCGTCAGAGCATTCACCATTAAAATACTTGTAGAACAGGCAGAGGGATGCAACATTTCGTCGATGGGACAGAGGCTGAAGCTTAGATGCCAGTTCAGGGCCTATCAGATTGGCGATTCTCTTTTGAACCTTGTCTAGGAGTGATAGACTAGTAGCAGATGCACCAGCCCAAATGTAACAGCAATACTCCATACATGGGCGAATGGTGACCTTATAGAGGTACAGGATACTTTCAGGTGTTAGTAGTTTTCTAGCACGGTAGAGAGAGCCCACCTTCTTCGCAGTGGCCCTGGCAATGCTTTCAATGTAATTGTTCTAACTCATGTTTCCTGTGAACTTTAGGCCAAGCAGTTTGAAAGATGTACTCTCAGATAAAGAGTCACTGGCCATTGCTATTGATGGCAGAGAAGGTTTCTTGTAATTATTGAAGGAAACCAGTTTAGTCTTGGCAGCATTGAATGTGACCATCCATTTTTGTCCCCATTCTACTACAGATTGAAGGTCATCCTCTAGTGTTTTTGCCATTTTTTTAGATATGTGTTCATTTGTTTTTCTGTTGTGCCTATTAAAGAGTGTGGTGTCATCAGCATATATACCCATCTCAGAGGCAATTTTGTCAGGGAGGTCATTAATGAATATCAGGAACAATAGAGGTCCAAGGATAGACCCTTGAGGCACTCCCGTATTTATATCATATTGTTTAGATGTACAACCTGGATTTTTCTCTTATCTAAGACGAGCGAGGGGTACCCGGCGTTGCCCGGGTGTTTGTAGGTGTGTGTGAAAAAAAAACAGGTGCCTATGAAAAAAAAAATCCTTGACGACGCACAGTTGGAAAATAGTAAAGTTTGAAAAAAAAACAGGTGCGCGTTTTTGATTGACGTGACGGCGATAGGTATTCAGTAGTTAGCATTTTGTGTGGGACAGTTTTTAATGAGGTCAATAAATCGGTTTGTTTGTTTTTAAAAACCCGCTCCCTCATCTCGAAATGAAACCTATCGTCTGATATGACGAAGTCGACATTGATCAAACGTTACTTAGCTCTCTAGAGACCACTGGCTCTGGGCCTGTGATTAGAGTCGAGTTTCGCTTTTTTTTATACTGAAAACCGAATGTAACGCGTGCCGATGCAGGAAATGTGGAATAATTAACGTTTGAAAGACAATTAAATTAAATAGACAGGCGAGCTCCGTGGTTAACTGAGATATTACAATTTATAGATGATATAAAAAGTTTTAAAAAGTTGTGAAGCGAGCGAGCGCTTCTCTGAAAGAAGCCTTTTGTGAACATCAAGGAAAAGCATACATACATACATACATACATACATACATTTTCGCTTTTATATTTATAGAAGGATTTAATTATGTTAAGTATTCTACCAGTGATACCGTATGATCTAATCTTCCTGAGGAGACCCCCATCCCAAACCCTGTCAAAAGCCTTAGATATATCTAGAGCTACTGCTCTGCCCTCCCCCGCTTTGTCCAGTAAATGGTATATATGTTCAGAGATTACAGTGAGGATGTCTGCTGTGGAACGGGCTTGTCTAAATCCATATTGTTTGTCAGTCAGAAGTTTAGCATCTATAAGGTGATAGACTAGAGCATGGTTAATTATGGTCTCAAATATTTTGGAAAAAGTGGGAGGAGGCTAATGGGGCGATAATTTGATGGGTCAGTTATTTCGCCAGAATTATTGAATACTGGTACCACAGAAGCAGTTTTCCAACAGCCCGGAAAGCAAGCTTCATTAAGCCATTTGTTGTAGAGTTTTGAGAGAACTGGAGCTACTTCGGCTGACACTTTTTTAATAGCACAGCCGGGATGAGATCGGGTCCACATGCTTTTGCAGTGTCAAGGTTTTTTATGAAAGCATGCACCTGAGCAGGGTTGATTTTTAGATCGTCTAGCATGGCGTCTGTCTGCAAAGGAAATTCAGGTAGAGGGTCCAGTGTGGAGTTTGAGGCAAACCAACTGGCAAGTATATTAGCCTTCTCGGTTGCTGAGAAAACAACCCCGTGATTGTTGGTTAGTGGGAGAATTGTTGATTGCCCATTATTACTGTTGTAGATTTTCCAGAAGTCACGAGTTCCTAATTTTTGTGCTTCGATGCGTTTTTTTAGTGGTTTCAGTAAATTGTCTCTTAGCTGTTGCTATTTCTTTCTTAACGTTACTTCTAGCTTCTATATACTTCTGTCTGTTTGAACTGAACTTATGTCAGTTAAATCTGTGGTATGCATGCTGCTTCTGAGCAATGGCAGTTACGCAAGTAGAAGTAAACCATTGGAGAGAGTGGGGCTTGCTATAAAATTTCCGCATGGGAGCATGTGCTTCAATTGCTGTTTTGAACCATTCAGTGGTCTCATTTGTGCACTGTTCAGCAGGAAGAGAAAAAATATTTCCCCATGGACATCTCATATGATCTCTGATGGCTTGCCAGTCAGCCTTTTTATAATATCCCATTGTTTTGAGCACTGGCTCTTCAGTTTTGGGTCTAGAGTTTAGGGCGATTTTGACTATTATCACTACATGATCAGCGTTCCCGAGTGGGCTGTCAGCATTTGTTATACAATCATCGAGAACTGTGGTCAGAAACAGATCTAGAAGTGATGCGTGTTGTTCTTGCTGGTCAGGGAAACCGGTTGGAAACGTAACCATTTGTGATAGGGGTGATATATAGAGAAACTATGTGTTGTTCTGCCCGCTGCATCTGTGTAAGTAGAGAATCCAAGCCAGTTTTTGTGGTGGACATTAAAGTCATCAAATACATGTACTTGTACACTATTGTTGAGGGAGAGTGCTGTGTCTATGCTGTCAGAAACTTTGTTTATTATGGTGCAGTCCTGGGTTGAGGGAGAGCGGTAGAGAAAAACTAAAAACTAAAATGCACATCTCACATTGGATAAAATTCCCCAAGTGGAACAGTTTTGCACTACTTCTATCTCAAATTATGAAGATTAAAATCAAGATTTAATACTAAAACCTTATATCTTTATTATGATTTTGATTTGGTTGGTTGGTTGGTTGGTTGTTTTTGTTTTACGGCATATCAACCCTTTTCAGGTTATTTAATGAGGAATTTTTTTTTAATAGAATATATATTTTTTTTCAAGTCGGATTCTATTTAACCCATAGTTGGGACCCTAACAGGTACTACCACTCCGGGTCAGAGTGGACCTGGGAGCAATGGCAATTAAAGGGTGGCTCCACACTCCCTAAAGCCCGTAAGCTGGGACCATCACCATCGGATATAGTTTAAGGTCATATCCAAGACCCTGATTTTGATTTGAGAAAATCTAAAATTTAATGTTTAAGTGTAAGTGGTTTTAAGAAGAAATCGAAATTCAGAGAATTTGGCTTAATTGGTGCCTAATAACTGTGAATGTAAATTTGATACACATCTGAACTATTTAAATTGTACAAATGGGAGGTTGCACCCATAATACGCTTCTTCAGAGACCATTTAATATTCCAAAGAAATCAAAATTTGGGGAATATATCTAATACCTATTGTTAAAATTTCACAAGCATCAGAAATATTAAATTTTTCATGAAGGGCTTCCACTACTTCTTTGTCCCATTCACATAAAACTGAATTAAACCAAATATATCATGCACTATACACTCTTACATCTAGCAACTGTCTTCTAAAATTCATAATGATTAATTAATTAGTTTGAGAGTGAATCGTGTACACCAAGTATATAAATATATACACATGCATAATTTTAGATACAGATATAAAATCATTCTAATTTTTCTAAAAAAAAACTAGCATCCAGCACCAAATAAAATATTTTCTGATCTAATTTTCTCTTGAACTACTGATCTTATTTTCTCTTGAGTAAACTTTCAACAGATTAAATTTTGAAAGAATTATACATTAAAAATATATATAATATCCTAATTAGCAAATACAAATTAATTGTAAAAGAAGTTTCCTTTGGAAAATACCCTCAATTGGTATTGTCGCTTGCTTGAATTGTAATAGTAATAGTAGGGAAATAGCAAATATGGAATCAGTGTCTCACTCTAGAAGCAGCCCATCTATCTTCTATCTATATATATATATAAAAGCGAAAATGTATGTATGTATGTCTGCTAAAAACTTTTGACAGATTGAACAAAAATTCACAAAGTTGGTCTCATATGAAAGCCCCACACTCCGGACGACAAATATCAAATTTTGGGCCCGAAAGGTCCAATCTAAGTTACTCAGCTGACCCTTTTTCTACAGCTCCCCCCCAAAAAAGTGACATTTTAACGATATACGTAATTTAATAAACGCTGAGTCATGTCACGTGACCTTGACGTAAGCAAGCTGTAATGGCGATATGTATATGAAAATATTGAATAGAGAGAGTTTGTAATCGGTAAAAAAGACGACTATCATACACATCAAAATACAAAAATTTCACGTTAGGAAAACGTTACCAAAGTTATTAGCAGGTTAAAAATAGTTAGATACGATAGTTAAACGAAAAATAACAAGCCAAAAATGTGAAGTAAAAAAATAAAATACGCTTACAAAAAATATTAACGATCGATGTTTTAACAAAAACAAAACAAAGACAGGCGCCATTTTCGTTTTTAGTAACACTCTTTAGAGTAAGGAAGACGTAGTGAGAGAGAGAGAGATAGAAAGAGAGAGAGAGAGACACACACACACAAACAGAGAGAGAGATGACTAGACAAGAAACGAGATTCGTTTTACTGTGTTTTAAAATGTAAACAAATAAGAGTGATTGTATTTGATCACATCCCAGGCATATATCCTCTTTATTTTCGAGTAACGTTTGTTTCTACGAAAGATGAGACCTCTTGAATTCTAAGAACAGAAAGACCAAGTAAAAAAAAAGATGCGTTATATATTTTTCATATATTAACTAATTCTATTTAGAGGGAGGAAGGTGGGGGGCATAATATGAGTTAGTGGGAAGGGGGGTGAAAGATGAAACAGCTTTATTTCTAAGAACAGATGGTATTTATTTGCTCCTCACCGAGCAAATTAGGCACAAGGCCAGTTTTTAATGTGAGGAGTGAAGGGAGGGGGAAGGGAAAAAGGGGACCAGCCCCCGAGAGGTGGGAAATGGGAGCTGGTTAAAGGTCAGGCATGTGGGGTTGCCCCTACATCTGGTCTTTGCTAGTCATAGCTAGTCATAGCTTGCAGCATCTGCCGGAACAGATGGTATTTATTTGCTCCCCCACCAAGCAAATTAGGCACAAGGCCAATTTTTAATGTGAGGAGTGAAGTGAGGGGGAAGGGAAAAAGGGGACCCGCTCCCGAGAGGTCGGAAATGGGAGCTGGTTAAAGGTCAAGGATGTGGGGTTGCCCCCACATCTTGTCTTTGCTAGTCATAGCTTGCAGTATCTGCAGGAACAGATGGTATTTATTTGCTCCCCCACCGAGCAAATTAGGCACAAGGCCAATTTTTAATGTGAGGAGTGAAGGGAGAGGGAAGGGAAAAAGGGGACCAGCTCCCGAGAGGTGGGAAATGGGAGCTGGTTAAAGGTCATGCATGTGGGGTTGCCCCTACATCTGGTCTTTGCTAGTCATAGCTAGTCATAGCTTGCAGTATCTGTCGGAACAGATGGTATTTATTTGCTCCCCCACCGAGCAAATTAGGCACAAGGCCGATTTTTAATGTGAGGAGTGAAGGGAAGGGGAAGGGAAAATGGGGACCAGCTCCCGAGAGGTGGGAAATGGGAGCTGGTTAAAGGTCAGGCATGTGGGGTTGCCCCCACATCTGGTCTTTGCTAGTCATAGCTAGTCATAGCTTGCAGTATCTGTCGGAACAGATGGTGTTTATTTGCTCCCCCACTGAGCAAATTAGGCACAAGGCCGTTTTTATTGTGAGGTAAAAACCAGCTCCCCTAAAAGGGGTCACTCTGGTTACCAAAAATAATAATTGTCCCAGTATAGAGGGTTTCCCCTCCATTGACTGGTACAAATTATCTTAAGTGCAGTATCTGTCGGAACAGATACTACACTTTGATCTTATTTATTTATTTTATTGAAGTCAAAAAATGAATTTACAATATCAAATTATAAAAACAAAAATTAACACAACAAAATTAGGCACAAGGCCCTATAAGAAATTGGGAGGGGGAGGGTACAGGGTCTTTTTGACTATCTAACAGATGAGACTTTGAAGTCTTACTCTTGACTGGCAACATTTACCAAAATACCTCAATCACTCTGTGGATCTTAATCTAACTAATACCCCAGCGTTCAGTGTAAAAGATAACTTATGTACAATTTGTAAAAACTTATCTGTGTGTTGTGTGTGCATTTTTTTTTTTTTTTTTTTTTTTTGTGTGTATATGCATGTGTTAGAAAATAAAGTTCGATTTCATTAGAAAGAGTTCTTTGAATTAATTTGGAATAAAATGTTCGTGGAGTGGGAGTAAACTACTAAAAATGTTCATTACAAAAAATAAGGGAAAAAACTACTAATGTGTTGTTAGTAAGACCCCCCTGTACTATTCTATGTGGTTAGATTTCCCACTGTTTTCCGGGGAACCGAAAACAAGCAGGGCATCCCTAATGGGTTTGGGGAAATGGCCTTAATAGAGGTGGGAGAAAATAAAGCAACGGATGGAGGGGGTAGGAAGGTGACCTCTGAGTAGGGGGATGGCCGGGGGCATCAGAAAATAAAGATGAGGAGCGGAGGGGTTGGGCAGACTCAGAGGTTCTCTAATACCAAAAAATTAAATCAGGGACAGGATCTCATTTGTACCACCAGTCAAGAGTTACTTTACTGAACTTATGCTAACCTAGGCGGGATGGGTTCCGTAGGACCCAGCACCGCCCATGCCATGCCTAAGGAGGGAACACGTATTGAAACTTGGCTCCTCGACGGATGCACAAACTAGTGCTGTGCACCCACCTCTTGTCAAACTCCACTCTAGGCAACCTCTTCCAATCGCATCTGATCTTTACTTTAAGCAGATGTTTAAAGTAAACAATCAGATCCCGATCCGGAACAGATGTCCCTTCGCGGACCAACTTGAGGCGCGTGATCCAAATGACCATGCGCGCTACTGCCAGGATCGCCAGGAAAACCAAACTTTCCTCCCTGGGGAACGGCGGCTCCATGTTGTACACAAAAGTTCCTACGTCGAGATCGGGCGGACACTCGGCATCGATGCGAGCTGTGACCCCCTCGACGTACTTTAAAAGGGGCTGTATCCGGCTGCAACTAAAAAACGCGTGCTCGATTGTTTCGGGCTCGCGTTCGTCACAGCACGGACAGAAGCGCCTGGTATGTTCTTTATACCGGAAAAGTTTGTCGAAGAGGGACAGCGCATTTCGGACCAGTCGCCAAGTCAGGGAGAATTCCGAGTTATTCAGAATCTCCCGTCCCAGCGCCCAACACCATTGAGAACGGACAACCTTAAAACCATGTGTATTGGATAAAATTGGTGTATAAGTACAAGCAAAATACCCAGCGTCGCCCTGAATTGTATGATATAGCACTAGCACGACATATATACTAGCTGATTACCCGGCATGGCCTGGGATTGGATAACATTCATGGAATTTTTCCTAGCAGAACACTCGGCGACACCTGGGATTGGAAAAAATTGGTTGACATATGTACAAGCCAAATGCTCAGCGTCGCCCGGGATAGATTACATAGGTGGATATCTGTACTAGCTAAATACCCGGCATAGCCCAGGATAGGATAAAGTAGGTGTATATGCACTAGCAGAACAGCCGGCGTCGCCCGGGATTGTATGACATAGGTGGATGTGTACTAGCAGAATACCAAGCGTCGCCTGGGATTATATGACATAGGTGAAGTATAGATCCAATTCGACAATTTTGAAGGTGCTTGTGCAGAATAGGTCCGATTTGAAAGATTTTGAAGGTGCTTGTGCATTATAGGTCCCATTTGACAATTTTGAAGGTGCTTGTGCATCATAGGCCGATTTGACAATTTTGAAGGTGCTTGTGAGTATATGTCCAATTTGAAAAATTTAGAAGGTGGTTGCGCAGTGTATACGTTATCATATGCCAGTGACCTCCCTTAGATTAATATACAATCATTGTTACAATATGAAAGTGACCTCCCTTGTGTGTAGCTTCATTGTCGAATTGGATTAGATTAATATACAATCATTGTTATAATATGCAACTGACCTCCTTTGGGTGTAGCTTCATTGTCGAATTTATTTAGATTAATATACAATCTTTGTTATAATATGCAAGTGATCTCCCTTGCATGTAGCTTCATTCTCGAATTCCATTAGATTAATATACAATCATTGTTATTCTATGCAAGTGACTTCCCTGTAGTGTAGCTACATTGTCGAATTCCATTAGATTAATACACAATCATTGCTATAATGTGTGGTGCCCTTGGATGTACCTTCATTTTCGAATTCCATTAGATTAATATACAATCATTGTTACAATATGCGAGTGACCTCCCTTGGATGTAGTATCATTGTCGAATTTCATTAGATTGATATACAATCAATGTCATAACATGCAAGTGACCTCTCTTGAATGTAGCGCCATTGTTGTATACCATAAGGCTAATACACCATAATTGGTATAATATGCAAGTGAATTCCATTGAGTGTAGCTTCATTCTAGATATCCATTATATTAATATATGATTATTGTAATAATATGCAAGTGATCTCCCTTGGATGTAGTTTTATTCTGGAATACCATTAGATTAATATACATTCATTGTCATTATATGTAAGTGACCTCCCTTGGATGTAGCTCCATTCTAGATATCCATTATATTAATATATAATTATTGTCATAATATGCAAGTGATCTCCCTTGGATGTAGTTTCATTCTCGAATACCATTAGATTAATATAAATTTATTGTCATTATATGTAAGTGAACTCCCGTGGATGTAGCGTCATTCTCGAATACCATTAGATTAATATACAATCATTGTTATAATATGCAAGTGACCTCACTTGGATGTAGCTTCACTGTCAGATTCCTTAGAATAATATACAATCATTGTTATAATATGCAAGTGACCTCCCTTGGACATAGCTTCATTGTCAAATACCATTAGATACATATACAATCATTGTCATAATATGTAAGTGACCTTCCTTGGATGTAGTTACATTGTCGAATACCATTAGATTAATATACAATCATTGTCATAATATGTAAGTGATCTCTCTTGGATGTAGCTTCATTGTCGAATACCGTTATATTAATATACAATCATTGTTATACTATGCAAGTGACTTCCCTTGAGTGTAGCTTCATTGTCGAATTCCATTAGATTAATACACAATCATTGCTATAATATGTGGTGACCTCCCTTGGATGTACCTTCATTTTCGAATTCCATTAGATTAATATACAATCATTGTTACAATATGCGAGTGACCTCCCTTGGATGTAGCTTCATTGTCGAATACCATTAGATTAATATACAATTATTCTGATAATATGTAAGTGACCTCCATTGAGTACCGCTTCATTCTAGAATTCAATTAGATTAATATACAATTATTGTCATAATATGCAAGTGATCTCCATTGGATGTAGCTTTATTCTCGAATACCATTAGATTAATATACATTTATTGTCATAATATGTAAGTGACCTGCCTTGGATGTAGCTTCACTATAAAATTCCATTAGAATAATATACAATCATTGTTATAATATGCAAATTACCTCCCTTGGATATAGTTTCATTGTCGAATACCTTTAGAATAATATACAATCATTATTATAATATGCGAGTGGCCTCCTTTGGGTGTAGCTTCATTGTCGAATTTCATTAGATTAATATACAATCATTGTTATAATATGCGAGTGACCTCCCTAGGATGTACTTCATTGTCGAATACCATTAGATTAATATACAACCATTGTTATAATATGCGAGTGACCTCCCTTTGATGTAACTTCATTGTCGACTACCATTAGATTACGCAAGTGGCCTCCCTTGGATTTAGTTTCATTGTCAAAAACCATTAGATTAATATACAATCATTGTTTTAATATGCAAGTGACCTCTCTTGGATGTAGCCTCATTGTCGAATACCATTAGATTAATATGCAATCAATGTAATATTATGCCAGTGATTGCTCTTGGATATGGCTTCATAGCTGGATATTTGGACTAGCATAATACCCAGCGTTGTCGGGATTGTATGAGAAAGGTGAATATATATACTAGCAAAATACCAGACGTTGTCTGGGATTGGATGTAATAGATGGGATGTTTCCTAGGAGAACACATGGGATTGGATCAGATAGGTGGATATTTGTGCTAACAGAATACCTCATATACGGAGATGGTGCGATTATGTTGTAAAATCATGAAAAATTATTGTCCAAATTAGTAACATATCCAAGAATTATGAAAAATGATAAAATGCGAATTATTTTTGCTGTGTTTGTAATGAAATAAAACGCCAGACAATGTCACAAAGTAATTATTTTAGCAAAAGGAAAGGATATTATGTGGCTAAATTATAAAAAACTACTGTCGAAATTAGTAACATATTCAAGAATTATGAAAAGTGATTAAATGTAAGTTATTGGATTGGTGTGTTTATAATGAAATGAACAGCCCAGATATAGTCTTAAAGTTAATATTTTATTAAGAGGAGGTCGATTATATGGGTTACATCATTAAAAATGATTGTAGAAATTAGTAACATATCCAAGAAAAGTGAAAAAGTATGAAATGTGAGTTATGTGATTGGTGTGTTTGTAATGAAATTACAAGCACAGACAATGTCTCAAATATTATTTTAGTAAGAGGAAGGGGATTACGTGGGGTAACTCATGAAACATGATTGTCGAAATTAGTAACATATCCAAGAATTATGAAAAATGATGAAATGTTAGTTATTTGATGTGTATGTTTGTAATGAAATAGACACCATAGACAATGTCGTATGGTTGTGATTTTAATAAGAGAGGGTCGATTATGTGTGTTAAATCATGGAAAATGATTGTCGAAAATTAGTAACATATCCAAGAATTATGAACATTGATGAAATGTGAGTTATTTGATTGGTGTGTTCGTAATGAAATATACAGCTTAGAAGATGTATCAAAGTTGTTATATTTTGTAAGAGGAAAGGGATCGTATCGGTTAAAAGGGGGGGGATTATTTGGGTTACTTCATTAAAAATAATACTCAAAATTAGTAACATATGCAAGAATTATGAAAAATGGTCAAATGTGAGTAACTTGATAGGTGTGTTTATAATGAAAAAAACAGCCATACAATGTCTGAAAGTTATTATTTTAGTGATAGGAGGTGGCGATAATGTGGATTAACTCATGAAAAATAATTGTCGAAATTTAGTAGCATATCCAAGAATTATGAAAAATGAAGTTTTAGTTATTTGATTGGTGTGTTTATAATGAAATAAACAGCCCAGTCAATGTAGCAAATTTATGATTTTAGTAAGAATTGGGCGATTAGATGTGTGCACTCATTAAATTTGATTGTCGAAATTCATAACATATCCAAGAATTATAAAAAATGGTGAAATGTGAGGTATTTTATTGATGTGTTTGTAATGAAATAAACAGCCCAGAAATGTCTCAAAGGTATTATTTTAGTAAGAGGAGAGGGATTATGTGATTGAACTCAGAAAAAATGACGTTTAAAATTAGCAACATACCCAGAAATTATGAAAAATGGTGAAATGTGAGTTATTTGATTGGTATATTCGTAATGAAGTAGACAGACCAGACAATGTATGGAAGTTATTATTTTAGTAACAGGTGGCGATTATTTGGTTACTTCATTAAAAATAAGTGTCGAAATTAGTAACATATCCAAGAATTATGAAAAATGATATAATGTGACTTACTTCTTTGGTGGGTTTGTAATGAAATAACCAGCCATACCATGTCTAAAAGTTATTATTTTAGTGATAGAAGGGGTGATAATGTGGATTTACTCATGAAATGTTTACAAATGAGATATCGGAAATTTTCTAATTTTCTGTTTGTGGTCACGTCACTAGTAAGAGTGCTGGAGATAAATGTTTCATCTGGGCTGACGTTATCCACCTGATAGTCAGGGACCTGAACCTTGGTTAACCACTAAGAAGGCTGTCCTATCAGCAGGTGCAAAGTACCGGGGATGGTGTATTGCCATTTGGTGAATGGATTCTGGACCATGCAGTAGTTTCTGGTGGGGGCCTCTCGATGCCATACTAGTGGGTAATTGTTACGGCTTTACCTTATCATGTGCTACAAAAAAAAAATGTCCTGTCTTTTTCTCTCTTACTTTCCCTCTCTGTCCTCATCCAACCAAGTCTATCGACCTGTTCCACAAATCCCAAACCTCAACATGACAAATATCCAGGAAAAACAACGAATAAACCTAGAACCCTATCTTCCAACGTAGATCCCTACTACCAGGTCTCCTTCTCCAACATCAGAGGTCTATGTTCCAAACTTCCATAGGTTGAAACACAATTACAGGAGACGAAACCGGACATATTCTTTCTAAGTGAAACTGGCATAAGGCTGACCACTTCCCTAGATGAGTTCATAATTAAAGGATACTCTAACTTAATATCTAAATCTGACGCATAAGATTGCCATGGGCATGGAGTGTGTGCCTACATTAAAGATGGCTTTCTATGTAGTAGAAATATCTCCAGAGAATACCCTAATTTACCTTATATGTGCTTCCAGGTTGCACTAGCTTACACCACTGCATTTATATTTGCCCTCTATCACCCCCACAACAGTGGGGTTACTATCTTTAAGAGTATATCTGAGAAAATTGGCCACATACTGTCTGCTCGTCCTTTGGCTAACATTCACATTTGCAGTGACTTCAATGTCCATAATGTGGAATGGCTGACCCACTCCAATGATGAGGGGAGGTTCTGTCATGATTTTGCCATTGCCTATGACCTAACTCAGATTATTCACGAACCCACCCATGTGCCCAATAATACCGGTCAGTATGCAAGCCATCTAGACCTTTTTCTCACAACTTCTCCTGAGCTATGTTCATGTTCCGTTCCATCTCCTCTGGGATCCTTCGACATATGAAATAATAAGTCTTCAGACATACCTCTCCACCGTACTGTATATCGATACTCTATGGCTGACTGGGATAGCTTCTGTACATTCATATTTGATCTACCTCTGCATTCCATATTTAAAAAGGATGTGTTCTCTATAGTATCAGACCTGACCGAATGGTTAATTGTAGGCATAGACTGATTTATATCATCCAAAAAATTCCAACAAAAACATAACAGCCAGCCATGGTTTTCCCTAGAATGTGCAGCTGCCATTGTGCACAGAAATCACTTTTTCCATAGCTACCAATGTAATACTGAGACTAAAGCTGCTTTCAGGACTGCCAGCAATCACTGTAAAAGAGTAATAAAAAATGCAAGAGAGCTATATGCTCAGTCCGTTAAATCCAAAGTAGCTGAGCAGCGGCTTGGTTCCCACAAGTTTTGGCAAATAGCATACAGGATCCTGAACAGAAGTGTGCGTTCTATCACAACCATCATCAATGGACCTGAGGTCACCTCGTAAGCATCAGACAAGGCCAAACTATTTGCAAAGAATTTTGCAACTAATTCTACCCTAAGCGACGAAGGCTATCAACTCCCTGTATTTCCTCCTCTAACAGACAACATGCTATGCAACATACAAATATCTGTGCATGAGGTCGCCAAGCTAATCAAGAACCTTGATTCCAGTAAAGCAACTGGCCCTGACAGCATTCCAGTTATAGTGCTGAAAAAGCTTCAATCAGAACTTGCCCCATACTTACAAAACTGTTTAAGCGTTGCTTTAAGGAGAAGTGCTTTCCAACACTCTGAAAAACCTCATCAGTATGCTCTGTATTTAAGAATTCAGGCGAAAAGTCATCTCCCTCTCAGTACAGACCAATAAGTCTCCTGGATGTCAGGAGTAAGTTACTGGAATCCATATTAACTAAAGCAGTAGTAAACCACCTCAGCAGAAACAACCTTCTTAGTGACATGCAATATGGTTTCCGCTCCGCGATCTACAGCAGATGTACTAACGATTATATCTCATAGGATTAGTGAATCTCTTGATAAAGGCTTCCTTTCTAGGGCAATTGCTCTTGACATATCGGAGGCCTTCGATAAGGTATGGCATAAGGATCTACTTTACAAGATTTCTAGCTACGGTATAACTGGAAATATTTTCTCAATTATTAAATCATTTCTCTCCAATAGGTTCATAAGAGTAGTAGTTGATGGGCAGAAATCAGAGGCCCACAGTATTAATGCTGGAGTCCCTCAGGGGTCAATCCTGGGCCCAACTCTCTTCCTGATCTACATCAATGATCTCCCAAAACATATACTTAAATCATTCGTTGACATCTATGTTGATGACACGACCATCTATGGCAACACATCAAAGGCCGTAAATGACAAAGTTCTCTCTGATTCTCTCTCCTCTGATCTCGAGCGTGTGGTACAGTGGGGGAAGACGTGGCTGGTTACTTTTAATGCATCCAAAACCAAGCTTCTATCTTTACATCATCAACGCTCTGATCCCCATCGGGTATCAATTGAAATGGATCGCTCTCGTCTTGGAGATGCTCCATGTTTTGACAAGCTTCTGATCTGAAATGGAACACGTACACTGTTGCCAAAGATGCTGGGAAAATGGTGGGATCCTTCTACCACTCCAGAAGATATCTCACTACTGATGTATAAAAACCAAGTACGTCCAAGGATGGAGTACTGCTGCCACATCTGGGCAGAAGCTGCTAAAAGTAGCCTATCCTGCCTTGATAGAGCACAAAGTAGACTTTGTGGCTTAGTGAGGGATGCCTTTTTGTCTTTCCTGAAGCTTCTCTTCCACAGAAGAGACGTTGCAAGCCTCTCTTTGTTTTATCTCTATTTCCCTGGAAAGTACTCGCCTCAGCTCCAATCTCTGGTCCCCCCTCGCCAATCTTTCATGAAAACACCCGTCTAGCTGAAACTACTGTCATGAATTTTCCCCACTCTTTATCTGTGCCTAAATCCAAACGTAGATTCCAGGAGCGGAGCTTCTTTCTTAGAAGTGCACGCCTGTGGGACTCTCTTCCGTTTGCCTGTTTCCCACCTGACTACAACTTGGATGTCTTCAAGTCCACCATAAACAAATTCCTGACAAACTGCTCTCTTAAGTAAAACACCCTATCAAATATCCAATACTAATGATTACTACGATACTATTTCATTGATTACTGTACACATAATAACCCTTATCCCTAAGTGGCTTCCGGGCCTTGATGAGTGGTGACATCCACGTAAAAAAAAAAAAGAAGCCTATCATAAAACACATCATTTGCATCTTTTCTCAAGCGACATTAATAGATATAAGTGTGAAAATATTCTTACTAACCATCAACTTTATCGCATGCTTAACTTCAGTCACCATCTTTTACTGTAACATTTCCAATCCAATAAAGCTTATATCCTGCATTCTTTCCTACAATCATTCTCACAGATTTACCTCTCCATTAACTTTCTTGGACATAATATAGTTTAATACATCTTCTCCCAAGAAACTCATCAATCTCACCAGACCTTCCACACAAACTTCCAACATTTAAACTACATCACCTGAAATGCAACTTATTTTTAGGGGGTACTGAATTTTTCTTAGTTGAGGCATGATTTTTATAGGCTGGATCCCTTTTTGACTTGTTGTTTCCTTGATATGATGACCCTCAGCTATCGCCATGAAGTATTTAAAAGTTATAGAATGGATGGATTAAAGAAAGATCAAGTTTAATAGGACAATCTGAATGAGTTTTTTTTTTAAACTACAATATAATAATTAGAAAGATAGGATAATTCTTTATGATTTCAAACAATCTGATTAAGAAAATGAATAACAATGACTAGCACAAAAATATAAAAAGGTGTAAAATTTAAAATATTCAAAAGTTACATACACAAAAATAAACACTTACAAAGTTTGCTACACAACTGAACACAAAGTTCTGTTTCAACAGGGTTTTGTTGGCTTATCTTTTTAAATGTAATATCAAGCTCAATTATTTCATCAATATCATTTAGTTTTAGCACAACATTAGGCTCAACATCCTGTAATGAAATCAAACAAACATAGCGAATTGAACATTTTATCAAAAAATATTTCAATCGTTAAGACACATAAGATACATAAACAATTATGGTTTGTTAGTGCTGCATTTCCTTAATGATTTTTCTTACAGGCATTGCTAACAGAAATTACAAGGTTAATGTTACATATAGTAAACAATATTTCTAATAAAATTAATTTAATAAGAACAATTTAATATGGTCACATCAAAAAAAAAAAAATGGATGAGAGTTCTTGGGTTAGTAAATGCAGAACAGTTGAGGTAGCAGGTTTAGTTTATATGGAAAAGCCATGGAAAACATAGGAGGAAGTTATAAGAATACACTTGAGAGAAAGAATGATAAATAAAAATAGCCATAAAAAGTTTAATTTAGAAGTCAATTTCTTTTTGTTTTTTTTACATAGGCATCACCACTTATCAAGGCCAAGAGGCCACTCGAGGATAAGGGTTAGAGAGTGGACAGTAGAAATTGGACAATATAGTAATCGTCAGTAATGGAAGTTCGGTAAATTTGTTAACAAGTGGGACGGCTCATCAAGAACTTGTTTACATGAGACTTGAAGACAACCATATTGTAGTCAGCTGGAAAGCAGGAAAATGGAAGACAATTCCACAGGTGTGTAGTTCTAAGAAAGAAGCTTTGTTCATGGAATCTACATTTAGGTTTAGGCACAGATAAAGAGTGGGTGGAATTATTGATAGTGTTTTCAGCTAGACGAGTGTTTCTTGCGAAAGTTTGACGAGGGGGGACCATAGACTGAAGCTCAGTCGAACACTTTCCATGAAAACAGTGATACAGCAGAGAGAACTCGCAACATCTCTTTTGTGAGATAGAGGTTGCAGGGAAGAGAAAAGGATATCTCCTACGAGACTACAAAGTCTATTTTGAACTCTATCAAGGCAAGACAAGTCCTTTCTAGCAGCTCCTGCCCAGATATGGCAACAGTATTCCATCCTTGGACGTACCTGGCTCTTATATAGATAGAGAATTGCATCAGTAGTGAGATATCTACTGGATCGATAGAAGGATCCCACCATTTTTCCAGCGGCCTTCGCAATGTTCCATTTAAGATCAGGAGTAAAGGTCAAGCCCAGAAGCTTGTCAAAACTTGAGGCCTCCTGAAGATGAGAGCCATTCATTTCACTTGATGCCAGATGGGGATCAGAACATTGATGATGTAAAGAGAGAAGTTTGGTTTTAGATGCATTAAAAGTAACCAGTCACTCCTTTCCCCATTGTACCACATGCTCAAGATCAGAGGAGAGAGAATTGGAGAGAACTTGGTCATTTACTGACTTAGATGTGCTACCATAGATGTTAGTGTCATCAGCATAAATGTCTACAAATGATCTAAAGATGTGATTTGGAAGATCATTAATGTAGATCAGGAAAAGAGTTGGGCCCTGGATAGACCTCTGAGGGACTCCAGCATTAATACTGTGAGCTTCTGATTTTTGCCCATCAACTACTACTCTTATGAACCTATCAGAAAGAAATGATTTAATAATTGAGAAGACATTTCGAGCTATACCATAGCTAAAGATCTTGTGAAGTAAACCTTCATGCCATACCCTATCAAAGGCCTTAGATATGTCAAGAGCAATTGCCCTAGAAAGGTTGCCCCCGTCGAGAGATTCACTAATCCTATGGGATATAACTGTAAGCATCTGTTGAATACCAACTTGTAAAACACATGTTAAACCAATGATGATCATGATAATTATGAAAAAGGATAAGGAAATTTCTGCTACTAAACTGAATTGTTAAAGAGAAATTTAACTTACGGTAAAAGTTTCTACATCACCAGCTGCATATGTCGCAATAACACTAAAACTTTGGATATTCTTTGTATTTCGAAGGCTCAGCCCAACTGGAATTTTCGGATTGCGGAAACTGATCAATATTCTTGGACTATCATCATTTCTGTCAAACCTAAAAGGTCCATTATCACAAATTAATCTGTAAATGGAATCATTAGTACTTGATGTAATAATTCCCACATCACCATTATCGAGATTTTCCTGGGTTATTTCTTCAGCATGACTGCAAGTTTCTACAATAAAACATAAATAACAAAGACATTTTACAGAAAGATAAATATAAATTATGCTAACTTGTTATACTAATATTGATAATTAGCAATTTAGTTGGATGTATGGAGTTATTTAATTAGAATACATGCACTAATAAATTAACATACATATTTGTATGTTAAATACATAACAACACGAAAATAATTAAACAGTAAATTGTTTTAGTGCATTTCATTCAATATATAATCTCTATTATTATATAAAAGTCACTTTGTGTGTGTTTGTGTGAGTTCCTTCCTCATAGATTCCGAAACAGCTGGGCCTATCTTTTGCAAATTTTACACAAAGCTAATTTATATGTCTGGCAGTGTTCTTAGATATGTTTTGTACAGAGATACATCAAATAAGTATTGAAAATCGAAAAAATCCGATCTTAAAAATAGCTTTCTCTCTTATAGATGAAAAAGAATAATTTTTACAGTGGGGTATTTTACTTAATGCCGGTCAAGGGAGATAATAAAATCTTAGTAAATCCTTCCTTCTTAAAAAACAAACAGATTTATTGTAATCTGGAGATATAGCTTAGTGGTAGAGCGCTCAACTACAGATTGAATGATCCCGTGTTTAAGCCCAGGTGTACCTCACCATTTTATTTTAATTTTTTCTCAATAATGAGTTCAATTTATGATAAAAGAAGAGGTACCATTTAAAATCACCACAAATCATTTCTTCATTTGCATATTTTAAAACTAAACATTAATCAAAAGTGACTTTTCTAGAGCATCTAAAACTAAATAATGATCAGAAGTGACTTTTTCTAGTGCCAAATATCAGCTGACGTGATATTGTAAATATACATAGATAGAATTTGATGAACGACATTATTTTTTAATTTTTTGGTTTTTGAAGGGGGGTGCGAATTAGTCCACTGGGCCAATTATTCCTCGTAATATATAGCATTCAATAGAAAATTGATTCTATAATAATATGTACGTAATCATCATAAATTAAAATACCATGTTTATGCATACTGTATGACCGAGCAATGCTGGGTGTCCAGCCAGTATTTTGCTAAAGTTTGTATATAATTAAATTCACCAAAACTGTTCTCATATATCTTTCCTTATTTTGCATTTGCATTTTGCGATACAATAAACACTTTTTTAATGGTTTATGAAAGACTAAATAATTAAATAATTTATTCTAACGCGTTTAAAACAAAAATAGAGCATAGAACAATTATTATGCTGACAAAATACCAAAAAGAAATTATTTTATTGATAATTCTTCTGTATAGGCAGGCTAATAATGGTTTATACATCTTTATTTCTTAAGTGCTATACTTACAGGGCCCAAAATTTAGAACTGTTATCAATAAAATATTATTTTTGGAGATAGTAGACAGTTTTAGGTTCGTTGATATTAACAGATATATGGCATTGAAAATTACCAGTGGAGAAAACATGTTAACAAATAAACAAGTACAACACAATAAAAGAAGTAGCAAAAAAAAAAAAAAAGAAAAGAAAAATAGTAATTATGGTAACAAAACTATAATGACTATATATAGATGGAAAACATAACACCTGAGGTATGATCAGTCAGTTCAAAAGTACTTAATATTTTAATAATATATTATAATACAGTATGTAGAATAAACCATAAATGTGAAAGCCAATAGTTTAATTACCACTTATGAAAATTTATAAAAAGATTATACAGTACTTCATATAAAAAAGATTGATACATACTTATAATAGAATATTTTAGCATCTTTTCTCTTCAGAATCAAATTCAAAAAGACAATGACTTCAATATAATAATAATACACTTGGTTTTAATTCCAACAAATTTTTTTATCTTAATATCGTTGCTTTACTAAAATAGGTAAGCCAAAGTAGAATGATGAAGTATTCAAAGGAATGTGATGATCTAGTTGTGATGCATGATGGACCCATTTTTTGTGTGATTGCTGACGCATTGAAATAAATCATTAGTGCACTTATTTTCTTTTCATTTAATCTTTGTTAGTTCCTGAAAATGTCTGATAATTGACTAGGAACAAATCAATTCATATCAATTCAATAGGTGTAGAAATATTTATGCGGAAATCTGTCTCAACATTAATTTAAAATGTATAACTTTTTGGGTAGCTATCAACCTGCCTGAAACTAGCAAGTGGTAATTGCCGTTCATAAAGTCTAGATTAGGGCTCAGATTTTTCCACCATGTGGTATTAAGAAGTATTTCTAAGTATGCTGCTGATAGGTTACACGAACTGTAACAAAAGTTTGTTGAATTGGAGTCTTGTGTAGTGGGCTATGTGACATTTACCCTTAAGATCGCACATTAAGGCGATCATCCAGAGCCTATTTTTGGCACTATTTTACAGCATAAAATGATTGGTAAAGGTGCAGTATCTTTTTACCCTCAAAAAATCTTTTAAAATTACCACTATTAAAGGTTTTTGAGGGTGCAGAAAACGAAAATAACGTTTAAAATTCCAGGAAACGAGTAGTTTCCAAAATATGAAGAAATTATAGTTTCAAAAAGTGGTGGATCATTTTTCCATATAAATTTACCATAAAATGAGCACCTACTTTGTGGCCACCTTTTTTTTTGGGGGGGGGGGGTCTGTTATTTTTTTGAGGGGTAGTGTTTGTGGCGTGGTAAATAAATACAAAACCTACCTTAAAAATTTGTTTTCTGTGGATTTTCTAGTATGCTGAAAATGAATATCGCATTTAAATTTTCAGCAAATAAGTATTTTTCCTGGTATTAAGTAAAAATATGTGCACTTGTGCATACAACCATAGCCACCACTTATAATATAAAGAATTAAATTGTTTAATTACCCGGAAAAATACTTATTTGCAGATAATTTAAATGCGATATTCATTTTCAGCACACTCGAAAACCTAGAGAAAACAAATTTTTTAAGGTAGATTTTGTGTTGGTCTACCCAGTCACAATTACCAAATAAACACCACCTTTAAAAAAAATAATAGTTGCCTTTCTCCCCCATAAAAGGATGGTTATAAAGTTGATGTTCATTTTACGTTTAATTAATATAGAAAAGTGACCCCCACCCCCCAATTTTTTAAACTATAATATCTTTATATCTTGTAAACTAATAGTTTCCTGGAATTGTAAACGTTATTTTCGTTTTCCCTCGAAGACCTTTAATCGTGGTAATTTTAAAGGATTTTTGGAGGATGAAAAGATACTGCACTGTTACCAATGTTTCAATCATAGTCATTTGTTGTCCTAGTTTTTCATATGAATTCCAAAATATCTGATATTTCCCCAAAACCTCTGGCCTTGATAGAGGGAAGACTAAAACTTGCTGCTATGGTTTCAAATGATCTGAAATAACAGCAAGGGGAGACTTGATTCCAAATATTTCTCATGTGTTATATCTTCCCCCTTTTGGAAATAGGGTACGATTATGAATATCTCCAGTATCATATAATTTTTATACACTGTGAAATTTACTTATGTATGAAAACAAAGGAAGGGAGATATAGCATATGAAAAATATTTGAAATCTGTTATTTCAGATCATTTGGAACGATGACAGCAAGTTTTAGTCTCTCCTTCATCACGGCCAGAGGTTTTGGGGATATATATATAACAAGAATAGGTTTACGGCTCCTAAAATTCATACTAAAATTGTCTGCAAGGACCTGGTGTGATAAAATACTTAGTAAAATTCAGTAGTAAGTTAAACTTTTCAGTATCCTGAATAATCCAAATAATATGAACTATGTTCGAACATGTTTTTTTCCTCATATACACGCACGCACATATGCACAGACACGTACATATATTCATGTTCACGTATATACACTCACATTCATGTGCATACACACACACGCTAACGTACACACATGTACGCACACATACGCGCACATGTACGCACATATGGGAAACGTCACTTCCTCTGAAAGGAAATCCAGACATGCGCAGTCAGAACACTAACCCCAGTATAAAAGTCAACAAGACCATTCAACATCCTCCTTCTTCCCTTTTGCCTTGGTTCGTCAACCAGACAAGTTCGCGTCCACAGCTCTTGGCTTGAAGACTTTTCCATGTGGACGACTGCTACCATGCACGCAAGGTTTTGCTGAGGCCAACACTCTCTCTTTCTTTCTTTTTCTACATGCTGGACTGCCATTTCTCATTCCTCTACTTCATTCCTTTCTTTTCCACGTGCGTAGTCGTCAACGACTGAATGAACACGTGTTCCACCTAAACCCTTTATTTTCGACAGAAAATAAATGACATGTTTATTTTATTCAGCAATTAAGTTTTGTTTCCTCCTTTCCATTCATTTCATTATTTTCTTTTGTAGCGAGTTAGGATTATTATATCCTGGCCCGCAACAACTATCAATCCTTATTTAAAAAATTCAGAAACATTATTTCAATAAGATGTTTATACAGAGTTATTTTAGTTGGAACAATTACATTGAAGGCATTGCCAGGGCCGCTGCAAGAAAGGTGGGCTCTCTCTACCGTGCTAGAAAACTACTAACACCCGAAAGTATCCTGTACCTCTATAAGGCCACCATTCGCCCATGTATGGAGTATTGCTGCCACATCTGGGCTGGTGCATCTGCTACTAGTCTCTCGCTCCTTGACAAGGTTCAAAAGAGAGTCGCAAATCTGATAGGCCCTGAACTGGCATCTAAGCTTCAGCCTCTGTCCCATCGACGAAATGTTGCATCCCTCTGCCTGTTCTACAAGTATTTTAGTGGTGAATGCTCTGATGAACTGCAATCACTTGTGCCCCCACGACGCGAGCACCCTCGACAAACCCGACAGGCTACTAGATCCCACCCCCACACTGTAGAGGTCCCTAGATGTAAAAGATCTTTTTACTCCAATAGTTTCTTCCCCAGAACCGCAAGACTCTGGAATTCCATTCCAGGTCCCTGCTTCCCCAACAGTACTGACGTGCAGAAGTTCAAGTGTAACGTGAACCGACACCTTGCTGCCCAAATCCCTACATAGTACCCCAGTAGTTGTTGCCCCTGATAGTAGCCCCCTACACCAAAGTGGCAATTTGCCTTGTTTGGGGTGAAAATGTAATAAAAAAAAAAAAAAAAAAAAAAAAAAAAAAAAAGTTAAACATTAGTCAAGAAATCAAGTAGAAAGCTATTTTACTTTTTCTTCATCTAGAAAATTGACCATCCTGCTAAACATTGAACAAGTTATTTCTCTTATGTTTCTGAATTTTGATGGTTAGAGTACTAAAAAAAAATCAATTGTAAAAGTGATATTCTTTTGAAGATTGAAGGTTCAATTCTCAGTGTGGGCGATCGAAAACTCCAAATGTGCATTACTTAGAACCTCTATCCAGTTATGGCTGATGGGATGAGAGCATGCTACTCTTGTGAATTACATAAAGGGTTTCGTTTGAAATTTCATCCAAATTCCCGAGTTCAACAAAAACATTCCCAAGTTCGACAAGATACACCTGAAGAAAGTCGGAGATTACATCAACCAAAACGTTCCAACCAACACTCAAGGTTAGAACAATAGTTTGAAGATTCAAAATGATACAAAGTTATTTTTTCAAACAATTTTTAAATATATGATTTGAAAACGAAGCAGTTAATCCAAATTAATCTAAAGAGTTTAAAAGAAACAATAAAAAAGCAAAAAATCTGTAGTAGTAGTTAAAATAAATTCATAAAATGTATAAATAACAATCATAATTATTTATTTTCTTTCAATTTTTTTTTTTTAATTCAAAGCAATATTATGTGACATAAACACAATTTCAACAGCTTTGCTTAGTTTTTTTTCTCTTTTTAACAGTTTAGATCAAATATTATTTTCATGAAAATTAATGATACTTAAAAATATGATTTATGGTGGCATGAGGGTTATTTTAAAGAAATAAAAAATTATTTAAACAAAAGATTTTTTTCAACCAATTTGAATTTTTATTTTCGTTTTTATTTTTTTAATATTAGAAGTGATCACATTAAATTAGGAGATAATTAAATTTTAAGAATTCAAAACGATCTGGCTCTATCAATTGGGAAAATAGATAGGTTTTCTGGAATAACCAAACAGAAAACAAGTCAAAGAAATATTTGTAAGTGTTTAGCCTAGGCTAGAAAATATGTGAAAACGAATAGAAAAAATATATTAAAAGTATGCAATGATGCATATTCACTCATTGAAGCCATTGGCACACAAATAGAGAAATAGTCAACCACCTCAGCAGAAACAACCTTCTTAGTGACACACAATATGGTTTCCGCTCTGCAAGATCTACCGCAGATGTGCTGATGGTTATATCTCACAGGATTAGTGAATCTCTTGACAAAGGCTTCCTTTCTAGGGCAATTGCTCTTGACATATCAGAGGCCTTCGACAAGGTATGGCATAAGGATCTACTTTACAAGATTTCCAGCTACGGTATAACTGGAAATGTTTTCTCAATCATTAAATCATTTCTCTCCGATAGGCTCATAAGAGTAGTGGTCGATGGACAAAAATCAGAGGCCTGCAGTATTAATGCTGGAATCCCTCAGGGGTCAATCCTGGGCCCAATTCTCTTCCTGATCTACATAAATGACCTCTCCAAACACATACTTAAATCATTCGTTGACATCTATGCTGATGACACGACCATCTACGGCAACACATCAAAGGCTGTAAATGACAAAGTTCTCTCTGATTCTCACTCCTCTGATCTCGAGCGCGTGGTTCAGTGGGGGAAGACGTGGCTGGTTACTTTTAATGCATCCCAAACCAAACTCCTATCCTTACATCATCAACGCTCTGATCCCCATCTGGCATCAATTGGTATGGATGGCTCTCGTCTGGGAGAGGCCCCGTGTCTTGACAAGCTTCTGGGTTTGGCCTTTACTCCTGATCTGAAATGGAACACGTACATCAAGTCTGTTGCCAAGGTCGCTGGAAAGATGGTGGGATTCTTCTACCGCTCCAGAAGATATCTCACTACTGATGCAATTCTCTATCTATATAAAAGCCAAGTACGTCCAAGGATGTTATACTGCTGCCATATCTGGGCAGGAGCTGCTAAAAACAGCCTATCCTGCCTTGACAGAGTACAAAATAGACTTCGTGGCTTAGTGGGGGATGCCCTTTTCTCTACCCTGCAACCTCTCTCCCACAGAAGAGACGTTGCGAGCCTATCCTTGTTTTATCGTTATGGCAGGTGCTCGTTTGAACTCCAATCTCTGGTCCCCCCTCGCAAATCTTTCACGAAAAACACCTGTCTAGCTGAATCCATTGTGAAAAATTTCCCCCACTCTATATCTGTGCCTAAATCGAAGCGTGGATTCCATGAACAAAGCTTCTTTCTTAGAAGTGCACGCTTGTGGAACTCTGTTCCGTCTGCTTGCTTCCCACCTGACTACAACTTGGATGGCTACAAGTCCAACGTTAACAAATTCCTAATGAACCGCCCCCTTAAGTAAACACTTCATCAAATCTCCACACTAACGTAATGTACTTGCAATAACCCTTATCCCTGAGTGGCTTCCGGGCCTTGATAAGTGGTGACCACTGTGTAAAAAAATAAATAAAATAAAAAAAGTTTATAAATATTCTTTTTTATTGTATTCACGTATATCTATGTAAATAAATTGCATCTTCTTTGCTGATATATAACGGTATATTTTCGTCACATAATGAAGACAAAAAATATTTTAATATTTAAAATTAATTTTGCATGTTCATTAAATTAGTCAATATGATACACAGAATGAATTCATTTTCATTCAATTTTGAGACGTAATGGTTTATTTCAAGAAATTTACCTTTTGTAGTGGGTCGAATGATTATGGCTGAAAATAGTAAATAAGAGTATAATTGTAAATATGCAAATGCATGTTTAAATGCAATTAATAAAAACAAAACACAATACATTTTATATTATGAAGATAAATTGTGAAGAAAATCGTTTGAAAATTACTTATAAACAGCTGAAACAAAAAGCAACGAAAATAAAATAACCCAGTTGAATAAGAGAATATTAAACCATTTAAAAGCAAATTAATATTAGAAAGGAATTAATGTCATTATTGATGCATAGTCAAAATTCAAAGTACATAGATGATCCTTTGTCAAATAGAGCTTCCTCAAAAAAGCTACTCTAATCCTTCACTATGGTCTCCATGGACCTAAACTATGTGTCCTTCAAGAGACACCTGAACACTTTCATCTTGGTAAAGAGCTCATCCTTAGTGTTGCAAGTGGTATCATTGGTGTATTTCTCAACTTTGCATCAAATTGTTAGAGAAGCATAATAGTCTATGGGCTTATAAAAGTGAGTGGAAGGAGAACAGGTGTTGAGACTGATTAAATCATGGAAATTTTGAGATGACCACATTTCCATTTTCCCTGAATTGTGATATGTCCTTCTCCACCTTGACAACAATGGACATCAAATCAATAGAGTCGTTTGGATTCAGTTTGAGTCCCTTTTCAAAGACATGGAGCAGTATAATGTGGCCTTCATTGGAAACAACCGGAGGAACATCATAGTCTGTAAGAAATGGCTCTTCATGAATAGCAGTACCTTACAAAGTGATTCAATCAAAACAGATTTGATGATTGAAGCAGAGGGGAATTATCAATTTTATAGAAGAATTTATTTGATTTTAATAATTTAATATTCAAGAAAATGTTCAAGAATTTACTGAATTTGTTTAAAGTAATAATGAAATACGTACTTGTGGGAATAGTTGTTGGAATAGTCGTTGGTATCGTTGTTGGAATAGTTGTAGGTACTGTGGTTGGTATTGTTGTGGGAATAGTCGTTGGTACAGTTGTTGGAATAGTCGTTGGAATAGTTGTAGGTATTGTGGTTGGTATGGTTGTGGGAATAGTTGTAGGTACTGTGGTTGGTATGGTTGTGGGAATAGTTGTAGGTACTGTGGTTGGTATTGTTGTGGGGATAGTTGTAGGTATTGTGGTTGGTATGGTTGTTGGAATAGTTGTAGGTATTGTGGTTGGTATGGTTGTTGGAATAGTTGTTGGTACAGTTGTTGGAATAGTCGTTGGAATAGTTGTTGGAATAGTCGTTGGAATAGTTGTAGGTATTGTGGTTGGTATGGTTGTGGGAATAGTTGTAGGTATTGTGGTTGGTATAGTTGTAGGTATTGTGGTTGGTATAGTAGTAGGTATTGTGGTTGGTATAGTAGTAGGTATTGTGGTTGGTACAGTAGTAGGTATTGTGGTTGGTATAGTAGTAGGTATTGTGGTTGGTATAGTAGTAGGTATTGTGGTTGGTACAGTAGTAGGTATTGTGGTTGGTATAGTAGTAGGTATTGTGGTTGGTATAGTAGTAGGTATTGTGGTTGGAATAGTTGTAGGTACAGTTGTTGGAATAGTTGTAGGTACAGTTGTTGGAATAGTTGTTGGTATTGTTGTGGGAATAGTTGTAGGCACCGTTGTTGGTACAGTCGTTGGTATTGTTGTTGGAACTGTGGTTGGTAGTGTGATTTGAAAATATTTTATCACAAAAGTTGTAACATTTTGTTGCATAATGGTTGAAATTGTTGTTTTAATGATGTATGAACACATTTATAAATAGATTTATTAATGTAAAACCAAAGAACTATGGAAAATCTTTACTGACACATTATGTTCATACAAATTTACATCGAAAATAACTAATTCATATCCAAGTAATTACAACAAAAACAACGACAGATGATAACACCAAACAAACATGAGAGGAAGGAAGCCGTAATCTAATTACAGAAGCCAAACAAATCAAAATTCAATCTGTTCCATTCAGTTTTTTTTCATATTATGTAGAATAATAGACAAAAATAATTTTAAGCATTAAACTTTAAATTATTTTTTTCTATAATTATCCTTCATTGAAAAAGAAGTCCTATAATAATCATAATGGTATTACTGTTTTAGCAAATGTTATTATATTTTTTTGACAATGATATACATCTAAACGGATGTTCACTATTGTTTTTCTCATTTTATCTCTTATTTTGATTAAATAAGTGAATATAAACCAATTTCCATGTGAGCAAAGGATGTGGCAAACTAATTTGATTCATCTGTATGTTTAATAAAAATGAAAAAAGATAAATAAAGAAGCTATGTACAAAATATTTTTATTTTCTAAACATACTTATACTAGGCTACCCATATGAATTGGATTGCACATTATACTTTAATTATAAAAATACTTATAAAAACAAAGCAGCAGTATCTGAAATATAAAGCATGTTCTGTGTGCACTCCACTCTTGGTAAATATGATCCTGTTTCTACTTGAAACCTAGCTTGTGAGTAAACAAAGTTCAGAATTACAGAATTAAAGTCGAAACGAAAATCAACAGGTCAGCTGTAGAGTGCCAGAAATTCAGGAAATGTGATGACAGTGAGAGATTTAATTAAACAATCTCCACAATATTTGGCATGGAAACACATGGTTGACCTTTGACTTAAGCAGCAAGATATTTGTTCAAATTGCATTTAAACTTCTGCAGCTTAGTACAGCCATGGAGGCAAGAAACAGGGAGGGAATGCCAAAATCTATTAGCCTAAGAGAAAAAACTTTAGAAAAGAAGGCGTTCCAGCATCTAGGGACCTCAACAGTGAAGAGGTGATATTTTGCTGCTTGTTGGGTTAGTAAGGAGTATGTATATTGAGTGAGAATAAGTTCATCAGAGTGCATTCCATTAAAGCACTTGTTAAACAGACACAGAGATATGATATTGCAGCTATAGGACAGGGGTTAGAGATTGGCTGACAGTGCAGGACTCATTACATTTAAGATTCTTTTTTTGACTCTGTCAAAGAGAAAGAGACAAGTGGTAGATGAACCAGATGTGGCAACAATACTCCACACATAGGCGAATTATCGTTTTGTAAAGATATAGGATGCTCTCTGGTGTGAATAATTTTCTAGCACTGTAGGAGCCTACTTTTACAGCAGGGGCAGCCTTGGCAATGTCCTGAATGCCTTTGTCGCAATTCAAGTTTCCTATGAATATTAGGCTGAGGAGTTTGAAAGATGGGCTATCAGGTAGGGTATTATTTGCCATGGCAATAAGTGGTTGAGAAGGTTTTTGTAATCATTAAAGGAAAGAAGCTAAGTCTTTCCAACCATTTATATCCCCATTCTATTACAGACTAAAAGTTATTTTCTATGGCTTCTACCATTGCCTTAGATAAGAGTTCATTAGTTTTTCTCTTATGTCTATTACAGACAATATAATCAGGGAGGTCATTTTTGAATATCAGGAATAATAAAAGTTCAAGGATTGACTCCTGAGGCACACCTGCATTAAAATCCCTCTCTTCATCAAAATCTTTGAGTCCTTAATCAATCAAGCACTAGTCCGCCACCTTATAGACAATCAGCTTTTATCAGACTGACAGTATAGGCAAACGTTCTATTGTAGATATCCTAACTTTAATCTGAATGTATATACCAAGCACTGGATAAGGCACGAGAAGCTAGGTTAGTAGATCTAGACATATATAAGGCATTTGACAGAGTTGGGCACACTGGTTTTCTCATGAAAATTAAATCATATGGTATTGCTGGATGTATACTTAGCATAATCAAATCCTGAAAGTACTTTCCTCAAGCTCCTAGAGTTAACATTCACAGACAACATGAATTGGAACAAATACATTGAGGTAATTATCAAGGCTGTTGCGAGGAAGGTGGGTTCTCTCTACCCTGATAAAAGGCTACTTGCCTCTGCATGGAATATTGTTGCCACATCTGGGCTGGTGCATTTGCCACTAGTCTCTTGTTTCTAGATAAAGTTCAAAAAAGACTTGTCAACCTAATGGGTTCTGTACTATCAACTAAACTCTAACCTCTATGCCATCATCGAAACATGGCGTCTTTGTGCATGTTTTACAAGTATTTCAATAGTAAGTGCTCTGATGAATTCAAAGCACTAGTACCACCTCAACGACAATATCCTTGATAAACCCAACAAGCAGCAAAATCCCACTTTACAGTGTAGAAATCATAAGATGCCATAAAGCCTTCTTTCAAATAGCCTTTTTCATGTCATTTAGATATATGGCTATCGAGGACAACCTGAATTTTACTTTTGTCTTGGCAGAATCTGATTATTTTAAGTATTCATCCAAAAATACCATAGGATTTAATCTTCACGAGAAGCCCTTTATGCCAGACTTTGTCAAAGGCTTTGGATATATCAAGGCTTACAGATCTAGCTTTTTCTGCCTTATTCATGGTATACGCTTTCAAAGATGACAGTTAAAATATATGCAGTAAAACAGGCTTTCCTAAATCCATATGCTGGATAGAAAGAAACTTAGCATTTACAAGATGGTAGACTAGTGCTTGATTAATGACTTTTAGTGAAGAGAAGAAGGAAACTGATAAGGCAATAATTGCCTGTTCTTTCACCAGAATGCTTGAATGCTCATACGAAAGAGGCGATTTTTCAGCTAGCAGGGAAGCAAGATTTTGTGAGGCATTTGTTGAACAGTTTAAGAGGACAGGGGCAAGCTCAGAAGAGTCCTTCTTAATCAGTATGGCAGGGATTTCTTACCCAATATAAGAATGTATTTTCAAATTCTTCTTTTGTTCTATTTTCTTTTTTTTTATTCCTTGTAAAATCTCAACCTTGGTAGTGCATCTACATATGAATTTGAATTTTGTTTAAAAATTGTATATCAAAATCAAATGTAATGTTATTGCCCATCTTAGTTTGGCGTAATTCTTTTCATGGATGGCATATAGACTCCAAGAAATTTCTTTTTATATGAATAATTGAATTCAATTTTTGTTAATCTTCCTCACAAATACACTAGCAAATACATAGATAGTTTGACTTTTTTACCAGTTGTATTTCTGTATTAATTCTTGTTGTATAAAATTAATACAAGTATTTAAAGACATTTCCTATTTGTAATTGTTCCATTACTTTATATTGATGCATTGCACATGCTTTCAATTAATCTTAATTTAAGTAAGTTCTTTTTAATCACCTATTTATCTTGTCCAAGTTTTTCTAAATTCACAGTATCTACTCACATGTCGTAGATGGTTTGATATATTCTATGATTGATTCATTCTTTCCACCACGATAACATTTCCTTGGGTTTCAGATTTTTTCTTATGATCTGACTTATTTTTTTTGAAAGTCATGTAATGGTTGAATTTTTCATTATTCCCCCTCATCCAGCTGTAGCAAAAAATAAATTTATTTCATTTTCTCCCCCTGTTTCCTAGTTATCTTTTAGCCCTTTAATTTTTGCACTGGTTTTGTTGATACATGGCATCATAGCCATCTATATATATAAAAGCGAAAATGTATGTATGTATGCATGTGTGTGTGTATGTTTGTGTATCTGCTAAAAACTTTCGACAGACAGAACACAAATTCACAAATTTTGTCTCATATGAAAGCCCCATCCTTCACCCGACAAATATCGAAAAATTGGCCAAAAACATTAAATTTCCACCCTGAAATCAACACTTATCTACAGGGGGGGGTCAGCAAAAACTGTCCTCTCATGATGAGATCGGTTCTACGCATGCGTCAGACGACGTCATAACCTGATTTAGTTTAAATATTTGAAGAACTGACACAATTTCATGTACGTCATATTAGCTCAGTTGGTTAGAGCATTCGGTCATAATCTAAACATTTTGTGTTCGAATCGTGATGTGAGATGTCTTTTTTTTCGATTTTTAAAATTTTAATATTGAAGCAGGGTTTTTTTAAGCCATTTTTCACGTGTTTTTTTGTTTTTATTTTTCGGATTTTTTAAAGCAGTTTTAACGTTCGTTTTTCTGTTTTCTTTTTTGTTTTTGTTTTTTACATTTAACATCGTTCGTTTGCCTTATGTTAGTTTTTTTGTGTTTTATTCTTATGTTTTGATTACCACCCCACTGCCTGGGTACACCCCGCATTCATTTTTGTTTTCTTTTTTGTTTTGTTTTACTTCGCTTATTCTTAGGTTTTCATTAACACCCCCACCCACGCCCGACCACACACAACTACAAACACTCGCGCAACGCCGAGAATCCCCCCTAGTCTATATATATAAAAGCGAAAATGCGTGTATGTTTGTGTGTTTGTATGTCTGCTAAAAACTTTTGACAGACAGAACAACAATTCACAAACTTGGTATCATATGAAAGCCCCATCCTTTGCCCGATAAATATCGAACAATTGGCCAAAAACGTTAATTTTATCATCCTGAAATCAACACTTTTCTACAGGGGAAGTCAGCAGAAACCATCCTCTCATGACGAGATCGGTTCTACGCATGCGTCAGACGACGTCATGACCTGATTTAGCTTAAATATTTGAAGAACTGACACAATTTCATGTACATGGTGTTAGCTCAGTTGGTTAGAGCATTGCGTCATTATCTAAAGGTTTTGGGTTTGAATCGTGGTGTGAGATGTCTTTTTTTTGTTTGATTTTTTAAATTTTAATATTGAAGCAGGGTTATTTAAGCCATTTTTCACGTAACGTTCGTTTTTCTGTTTTTCTTTTTACTTCGATTATTCTTAGGTTTTCATTAACACCCCCACCTCCGACCAACCACACACACCAAAAAACAACCGGGTACCCACCGACTTTTTAAATTTTAATATCGAAACAGGCTTATTTAAGCCATTTTTCACATGTTTTTTTTTTTGAAGGGGGTATTTTTCAGATTTTTTAAAGTAGTTTTAACTTTCATATTTGTTTTCTTTTTTATTTTTGTTTGTCCGATTTTTATATTTAACATCGTTCATTTGCCTTACGTTAGTTTTTTTTTGTTTTATTCTTATGTTTTGATTACCCCCCCCCCGTCTATTTTTCAGATAAGTTTTAACGTTCGTTTTCCTGTTTTCTTTTTTGGGTTTTTTACTTCACTTATTCTGAGGTTTTCATTAACACCCCCACCCCTGCTGACCAAACACACCTTCAAACACTCGGACAACGCTGGGTACCCCCCCCCCCGCTAATCTATATATATATATATATATAAAAGGCAAAATGTGTGTGTGTGTGTGTGTGTGTGTGTGTGTGTGTGTGTGTATGTTGGTATGTCTGCCAAAAACTTTCAACACGGGCCATGGATTTTCACAAGTTTGGTATCATTTTGAAGCTTTTGATCTTGGACGACAAATATCGAAAAATTGGGCAAAAACATTCATTCCTTCATCCTTAACGGCTCTTTTTTTACAAGGAGGGGTGAAAAAAAAATGGTATCTTCATGACAAGATTGCTTTACGCATGCGTCAATACGCGCAAAAGACGTTGTACATTGAATTTGTTTTAAATCTTATTAAAACCGACCTACTTTAATCCACGCATCTGTAGTGCGATGGGTTAAGTGACAGCCTCGGTATCTAATGATTTCAGATTCGATCCCAGTTATCAGATATACTTTTTTCTCGATTTTTAAACATTTAATATTGAAATGAGGTTATTTATACCCTTTTTTTTTGCTTTTCGTTGTTTTTTTTTTGTTTTTCTTTCCTTTTTTTGGGTTTTTGTTTATCCGATTGTTTTAAAGAAGTTTTACATCCATTTGCTGTTTTATTTGTTTTGTTTTTTCCGATTTTTTTTAAAAGTTTAAACAGGGTTATTAATTCGCTTATTCTTTACCCCCACCCTCCCCCAACATACACACCTCCAAACACCCGGGCAACGCCATCCTTTTCTTGGGGGAGGGTGTTTGTTTTTCCAATGTTTTAAAAAAATTTTACGTTCATTGGCCGTTTTTTTTTTGTTTGTATTTTTCCGATTTTATAAGAAGTTCTTAACCTCCCCCCCCCTACACACACCTCCAAATGCACGGGCAACATCGGGTACCCCCAAAAAGGGTATTAATTCGCTTATTCTTTGTCCCCCCTACATACACACCTCCAAACACCCGGGCAACATAGTCCTTTTTCGGGGGGGGGCCCGATTTTTTTAAAAGAAGTTTTACGTTCGTTGGCTGTTTTTTTTTGTTTGGGGTTTTCCGATTTTTAAAGAAGTTCTCCCCCCCTACACACACATACCCCTAAACACCCGGGAAATGCCGGGTACCCCCCGCTAGTCTATATATATAAAAGCGAAAATGTATGTGTGTTTGCTTTTTGTGTATGTCTTCAAATGGCTTTTTTCCGGCGGATTCTTGAGGCCATCGCTCATTTTTAAAACTTTTTATATCATGTGTAAATGATAATATCTATGACTTAACAACGGTGGTCGCCTCTCTATTTAATTTGCCCGATTTTGAAACGTTAATTATTCAACATTTTCAGATCTCCACGTGTTGCATTCGTTTTTCGGTATAAAAAAAAAGCGAAACTCAATTCGAAATACTGGCCAACGCCCACACTTGTCCGCGCGCCCTCCGGGGCCCGGGTGACATTGTGGACAACGTGAGGCCGCCGTGGGACCGGGAAAGACAAATGGTCTACGTTACGATCCTGGCCGTGGTGAGAATGGTGATTTGGACGTCGCGTCTGCAAGGTTGCCGGGGGGCGTTGTCTTTTTCTGATCAAGATCTGATTGCGTTCTTTAAACACCAACTACGGGTGAAGATCAGATGTGATAGAAGAAGGCTGCATCGTGCGGCATTTGACAGAAGATGGATACATGTGGCAAGTCTGTGTGTACGAAGAGGAGCCAAATTTGAATACGTGTTCCCCGCCTAGGTGTGGAACGCGCAGTTCTGTAAAGTAAAATTAAACAAGTAGTCTCTCAGCTAGCTGAGTGTGTGTTCCATCCCTCCCCGATTAGGAAGCCTCCAAGATCCCCATCCCCTCTTACCTGCAATTTTTGTTTTCACCCCCTCCTCTAAATTTTACCCATCTTGGAGAAAAAGAAATACAAACTAACCTCCATCCCTTACCCACAAAAATTTTCTTTTCTCCATTCACCCCCATCTAGAGGGCATCCCCACCTAGAGACTGACCCGCAGAAGCGAGGTTCCTTTTACAAACCTAGTGGAACGGGCAGTCTATCAATTAAACGGGGTTGGGAGGGTCCTACTAATCACTTTTTGTTTTTTCTTCCCCCGCCCTCGACACAAATGAATTATTGTACCATTTTATTGTTATCTTTTTTTTTGTTTTTACACGTCAATAAAAAATGTTTTAAAAATTGGGAGTTACTAGGACGTCCCCCAATATGAAAGGGTGAATGCGGTATTATGGTGAAAGAAGATACTAGCTGGGAGAAACTTTTGACTTTGTTTAGTTCTGGAGTGACAAGGATGACCAACGACCCCCAAAATCCCCCCTTTTGAGTTGGCCATGTGCCTAAGTTTTTTGTTCATCGTTGATTTTGTCTGTATTTTTTAACATGAATAAAAGATTTAATATCTCAAAGTGTAGTATCTGTTCCGGCAGATACTGCAAGCTATGACTAGCTAGGACTAGCTATGACTAGCAAAGACCAGATGTGGGGGCAACCCCACATGCTTGACCTTTAACCAGCTCCCATTTCCCTCCTCTCGGGAGCTGGTCCCCTTTTTCCCTTCCCCCTCCCTTCTCCTCACATTAAAAATTGGCCTTGTGCCTAATTTGCTCGGTGGGGGAGCAAATAAATACAAAAGGCCAGATGTGGGGGCAACCCCACATGCCTGACCTTTAACCAGCTCCCATTTCCCACCTCTCGGGAGCTGGTCCCCTTTTTCCCTTCCCCCTCCCTTCACTCCTCACATTAAAAATCGGCCTTGTGCCTAATTTGCTCGGTGGGGGAGCAAATAAATACCTACTGGCCCATGGCCAGTGGTCTCTAGAAAGCTTTGTAACGTTTGGTCATATCCGACGGTTGATTTCATCTCAAGACAAGACACTCCCCCTAATAAAGAGGGAGCTGTTTATTTCCAAACAAACCGGTTTATTGACCTCATTAAAAACTGTCCCGCAGAAAATGTTAACTGCTGAATAGCTATCGTGTACCATCGCCGCATGTGCATTAAGCTTTTTCGCATAAAAAAACAGACTCGCGTGAAATAAAACACTGTCCCGCACTCAAAGTTCACGTCAATAACTCGTTAAAAACGGGCACCTGTTTTTCTTTGTTTTTTTCACACTTTACTATTTTCCAACTGCGCGTTAAAGCTTTGTTTTTTTTTTTTAACAACCAACGATTTTTCTTTTTATTTACCCAAAACCACACACATTTCCAAACACCCGGGAAACACCGGGTACCCCTCGCTAGTCTAATATATAAATGGCAAAATGTGTGTGATTGTGTGTGTGTGTGTGTGTGTGTGTGTGTGTGTGTGTTTGTATGTTCGCTAAAAACTTTCGACAGACAGAACAAAAATTCACAAATTTGGTATCATTTTAAAACCCCACCCTCCGGACCACAAATATCAAATTTTTGGCCCATTAGGACCAGCCTAAGGGTGTTAGCTGGGTGTTTTTCTGCAGGAGCCCCCCAAAAAAGTAACATTTTTTCGTTTTTCCTATGTATTTAAGTAGTAATTATGAGATGATCTAATGATATTTATGCGAAATTAAAAAAACGCTTAGTCGTGTCACGTGACGTGATGTTGCCTGTCAGTAATGGCGATTTCTGCATTCAATGTTTTTATTAACAGATTCTTATCGGCAAAAAATGAGAAGTACCATACAAATCAAAATATTAACTTAGACGTTATGATAACTTTACCAAAGTTATTAGCAGGTTAAAAATAGTGAGATACGATATTTAAACTAAACATAACGATCAAAACATTCCAGAACAAAAAAAAAATATGCTGAATAAATAATTAAGTTTGAGAACATACATTAGCAAAGATTATTTGTTTTTTTCATACGGCCATTTTCTTTCCATCTTTGTTTATGAGAAGTCGAGAGAGAGAGATAGAGGGAGGAAGACAGAGAGAGGAGGAGAGAGAGACAGAGAGAGGTGTAGAAAGGAAATGAGAATCGTCTACGATGTTTTAAGACTCTCCACCGAGTCATGTTTATTATTTAATTCTTTTTATTTGTTTTTTTATGCATATTTCTTCCAACTTTTTACAAATTTATTTTCGACCAAATGACTTATACAGATCACTAAAGTTAAGCAATATGCAGTCTGGTCATTCTAAGATGGGTGACTACTTGGGATTAATTAAAAGCTACACATGCCAGGCATGACCGCCTCCTTATTTTCGACCAAATGAATTATGCAGATCAATAAAGTTAAGCCATATGTAATCTGGTCATTATAAGATTGGTGACTACTTGGGATTACAAAATGATTTATGCAGATTACTAAAGTTAAACAATATGTAGTCTGGTCATTCTAAGATGAGTAACTACTTGGGATTATCAAATGACTTATGCTCATCAATACAGTTAAGCAATATGCAGGCGGGTAATTCTAGGATGGGTGACTACTTGGGATTACGAAACAACTTGTAAAGATCACTAAAGTTAAGCAATATGTAGTCTGGTTATTCTATGATGTGTGACTTCTTGGGATTACCAAATGACTTATGCAGATAACTGAAGTTAAGCAATATGTAGTTTGGTCATTCTAGGATGGGTGACTACTTGGGTTAACCAAATGATTTATGCAGATCACTAAAGTTAAGCAATATGTAGTCTGGTCATTCTAAGACGGTTGACTACTTGGGATTACCAAATGATTTATGCAGATCACTTAAGTTAAGCAATATGTAGTCTGGTCATTCTAAAATGGGTGACTATTAAGGATTACCAAACGACTTATGCAGATCACGTAAGTAAAGCAATATGTAGTCTGGTCATTCTAAGATGGGTGACTATTGGGATTACCAAATGACCTATGCAGATAACTACAGTAAAGCAATATGTAGTCTGGTCATTCTAAGATGGGTAACTACTTGGGATTACCAAGCGATTATGCAGATCACTAAAGTTAAGCAATACGTAGTCTGGTAATTCTAGGATGAGTGACTACTTGGGATTACCAAATGACTTATGCAGATCATTAAAGTTAAGAAGTATGTAGCCTGGTCATTCTTAGATGAGTGATTATTTGGGATAACACAATGACTTATGCAGATCACGAATGTTAACCAATATGTAGTTTGGTCATTCTAGGATGGGTGACTATTTGAGATCAAACAATGATTTATGCAGATCACTAAAGTTAAGCAATATGTAATCTGGTCATTCTAAGATAGGTGACTATTTAGGATTACCAAACGCCTTATGCAGATCACGAACGTTAACCAAAATGTAGTCTGGTAATATTAAATGGGTGACTACTGGGGATTACCAAATGACTTATGAAGATCACTAAAGTGAAGCAATATGTAGTCTGGTAATTCTAACATGGGTGACTATTTAGGATTACCAAATGACTTACGCGGATCACTAAAGTTAAGTAAGACGTAGTGCAGTCATTCTAGGATGGGTGACTACTTGGGATTACCAAATGACTTATGCAGATCACGAAAGTTAAGCTATATGTAGTCTGGTCATTCTAAGACAAGGGACTACTTGGAATTACCAAATGACTTTTCCAGATGACAAAATTTAAGCAATACATAGTCTGGTCATACTAGGATGGGTGACTACTTGGGATTACCAAATGACTTATGCAGATTACTAAAGTTAAGCAATATGTAGTCTTGTCATTCTAGGATGGGTGACTACTTGGGATTACCAAATGGCTTATGCAGATCACGAAAAATAAGCAATATGTAGTCTGGTCATTCTAAGATGGGTCACTATTTGGGATCACACTATGACTTATGCAGATCACTAAAGTTAATCAATATGTAGTTTGGTCATTCTAAGATGGGTGACTATTTAGGATTACCAAACGACTTATGCAGATCACGACAGTAAAGCAATATGTAGTCTGATCATTGTAAGATGGGTGACTGTTTAGGATTACCAAACGACTTATGCAGATCATGAAAGTTAAGAAATATGTAGTCTGGTCATTCTAGGATTGGAGATTACTTAGGATTTCCAAATGACTTATGCAGATCACGAAAGTTAAGAAATATGTAGTCTGGTCATTCTTACATGGGTGACTACTTGGGATTACCAAATGACTTATGCAGATCACTGAAGTTAAGCAATATGTACATTGGTCATTCTAGGATAGGTCACTGTTTAGGATTACGAAACAACTTATGCAGATCATGAAAGTTAAGCAATATGTAGTCTGGTTATTCTAAGACGGTTGACGACTGGGGATTACCTAATGATTTATGCATATCACTAAAGTTAAGCAATATGTAGTCTGGTCATTCTAAGATGGGTGACTACTTGGGATTACCAGATGACTTATGCAAATCACGAAAGTTAAGCAATATGTAGTCTATTCATTCAAAAATGGGTTACTACTTGTCATTGCCAAATGACTTATGCAGAACACGAAAGTTAAGCAATGTGTAGTCGGGTCATTCTAAGATTGGTGACTATATGGGTAACACAATGACTTATGCAGATCGCGAAAGTTAAGCAATATGTAGTCTGGTCATACTAGGATGGGTGATTTCTTGGGATTATCAAATGACTTATGCAGATCACTAAAGTTAGGCAATTTGTAGTCAGGTCATTCTAGGATGAGTGACTACTTGGGATTACCAAATAACTTGTGCAGATCACTAAAGTTAGGCAAGATATAGTCTGGTCATTGTAGGATGGGTGATTACTGAGGATTACTAAATGATTTATGCAGATCACAAAAGTTAAGCAATATGTAGCCTGGTCATTCTAAGATGGGTCACTGTTTGGGAACACACAGTGACTTATGCAGATGACGAAAGTTAAGAACTATGTAATCTGGTCATTCTAAGATGGGTCACTATTTAGGATAACCAAATGACTTATGCAGATCAAGAAAGTTAAGCAATATATACTCTGGTCATTCTAAGACGGGTGACTGTTTAGGATTACCAAAAGACTTATGCAGATCACGAAAGTTAAGCAATCTGTAGTCTGGTTATTCTAACATGGGTGACTACTTGGGATTACCAAATGACTTCTGCACATCACTAAAGTCAAGCAATACGTAGTTTGATCATACGAGGATGGGTGACTACTTGGGATTACCAAATGACTTATGCAGATCACTAAAGTTAAGCAATATGTAGTCGGGTCATTCTAAGACGGGTGACTACTTGGGATTAGAAAATAACCTGTGCAGATCACTAAAGTTAAGCAGGACGTAGTCTGTGAATTCTAGGATGGGTGACTACTTGGGATTACCAAATCTCTTATGAAGATCACTAAAGTTAAGCTATATGTAGTCTGGTCATTCTAAGATGGGTGACTATTTAGGATTACCAAACGACTTATGCAGATCACAAAAGTCAAGCAATATGTAGTCTGATCATTCTGGGATGGGTGACTGTTTAGGATTACCAAACGACTTATGCAGATTATGAAAGTTAAGCAATATGTAGTCTGGTCATTCTAGGATTGGTGATTACTTGGGATTACCAAATGACTTCTGCAGATCACTAAAGTTAAACAATATGTAGTCTTGTCATTCTAGGATGAGTGAGTACTTGGGATTTTTAAACAACTTATGCAGATCAGGAAAGTTAAGCAATATGTAGTCGGGTCATTCTAAGACGGGTGACTATTCAGGATTACCAAACAACTTTTGCAGATCACGACAATTAAGCAATATGTTGTCTGGTCATTCTAAGATGGGTGACTACTTGGGATTACCAAATGACTTATGAAGATTACTAAAGTTAAGCAATATGTAGTCTGGTCATTCTAAAATGGGTGACTAGTTGAAATTACCAAATGACTTATGCACATCACTAAAGGTAAGCAATATGTAGTGTGGTCATTCTAGGATAGGTGACTACTTGGGATTACCAAATGACTTATTCAGATCACGAAAGTTAAGCAATGTGTAGTCGTGTCATTCTAAGATTGGTTACTATTTGGGTCACACAATGACTTATGCCGATCGCGAAAGTTAAGCAATATGTAGTCTAGTCATACTAGGATGGGTGACTTCTTGGGATTACCAAATAACTTGTGCAGATCACTAAAGTTAGGCAAGATATAGTCTGGTCATTCTAGTATGGGTGATTACTATGGATTACAAAAGGATTTATGCAGATCACGAAAGTTAAGCAATATGTAGTCTGTCCATTCTAAGATGAGTAACCACTTGGGAGTAGCAAATGACCTATGCAGATTACTAAAGTTAAGCAATATGTAGTCTGTCCATTCTAAGATGGGTGACTATTTGGGATTACCAAATGACTTCTGCAGATCAAAAAATTAAAGCAATACATAGTCTGGTCATACTAGGATGGGCGACTACTTGGGATTAGAAAATAACTTGTGCAGATCACTAAAGTTAAACAGGGTGTAGTCTGATAATTCTAGGATGGGTAACTACTTGGGATTACCAAATGAATTGTGCAGATCAAAAAATTTAAGCAATACATAGTCTGGTCATACTAGGATGGGTGACTACTTGGGATTAGAAAATAACTTGTGCAGATCACGAAAGATAAGCAATATGTAGTCTGATCATTCTAAGATGGGTCATTATTTGAGATCACACTATGATTATGCAGATCACTAACGTTAAGCAATATGTAGTCTGCTTATTCTAAGATGGGTGACTATTAAGGATTACCAAATGACTTATGCAGATCACGAAAGTAAAGCAATATGTAGTCTTGTCATTCTAAGAGTAGTAACTACTTGGGATTATCAAATGACTTATGCAGATCATGAAAATTAAGCAATATGTAGTCGGGTCATTCTAGGATGGGTGACTACTTGGGATTACCAAATAATTGCTGCAGATCACTAAAGTTAGCAAGATGTAGTCTGGTCATTTTAGGATGGATGATTACTTGGGATTACTAAATGACTTATGCAGATCACGAAATTTAAGCAATCTGTAGTCTGCTCATTTTAGGATTGGTGATTACTTGGGATTACCAAATGATTTATGCAGATCACTAAAGTCAAGCAATATGTAGATTGGTCATTCTAGGATGGGTTACTGTTTAGGAATATCAAACGACTCATGCAGATCATGAAAGTAAAGCAATATATAGTCCGGTCATTCTAAGATGGGTGACTACTTGGGATTACCAAATGATTTATGCATATCACTAAAGTTAAGCAATATGTAGTCGGGTAATACTAGGATGGGTGACTACTTGGGATTACCAAATGATTTATGCAGATCACTAAAGTCAAGCAATATGTAGTCTTGTCATTCTAGGATGAGTGACGACTTGGGATTACCAAATAACTTGTGCAGATCACTCAAGTTAGGCAAGATATAATCTGGTCATTCTAGGATGGGTGATTACTAAGGATTACTAAATTATTTATGCAGATCTTGAGAGTTAAGCAATATGTAGTCTGGTCATTCTCAGATGGGTCACTATTTGGGATCATACAGTGACTTATGCAGATCACTAAAGTTAAGCAATATATAGTCGGGTCATTCTAAGATGTGTGACTACTTGGGATTACCAAATGACTTGTGCAGATCACAAAATTTAAGCAATGTGTAGTCGGGTTATTCTAAGATTAGTGATTATTTCGGATCAGACAATGACTTATGCAGATCACGAAAGTTAAGCAATATGTAGTCTGGTCATCATAAGATGGATGACTGCTTGGGATTACCAAATGATTTATGGAGATTACTAAAGTTAAGCAATATGTAGTCTGTCCATTCTAATACGGGTGACTACTTGGGATTACAAAATATGTAGTCAGGTCATTCTAGGATGGGTGACTACTTCGGATTACCAAATGACTTATGCAAATCACAAAAGTTAAGCAATGTGTAGTCGGGTCATTCTAAGATTAGCGACTCTGTGGGATCACACAATGACTTATGCAGATCATGAAAGTAGAGCAATATGTAGTCCGTTCATACTAGGATAAGTGACTTCTTGGGACTACAAAGTGATTCATGCAGATCACTGAAGTTAAGCAATATGTAGTCTGGTCATTTTAAGATGAGTGACTACTTGGGATTACCAAATGATTTGTGCCGATCACTAAAGTTAAACAATATATAGTGTGGTCATTCTAAGATAGGTGACTACTTGGGATTACCAAATGATTTATGCAGATCACTAATCACTAGATTGTTATAATATGCAAGTGACCTTCCTTCGATGTATATTTGTTGTCGAATACCATTAGAATAATATGCTACCATTGTTATAATATATAAGTGGCCTCACTTGGATGTAGCTTTGTTATACCATTAGATTAATATACAATCATTGTTACAATATGCATGTGACTTCCCTTGGATGCAGCTTCATTGCAGAATACCAGTAGATTAATATACGATCATTGTTATATTATGTTATATTATGTATTGGATGTAGCTTCACTGTCGAATACCATTAGAAAAGTATACAATTACTGTTATAATATGCAAGTAACCTCCCTTGGGTGTAGCTTCATTTTCAAGTACCATTTGATTGATATACACTAATTATCATTATAAGCGAGTGACCTCCCTTGGATGTAGCTTCATTGCTGAATACCATTAGATGAATATACAATCATTGTCATAATATATAAGTGACCTCCCTTGGATGTAGCTTCTTTGTTGAATACCATGAGATTAATATACAATCTTTCTCATTATCTGTAAGTGACCTCCCTTGGATGTAGCTTCTGTGTAGAATACCATTAGATTAGTATAAAATCATTGTTATAATATATAATTGACCTCCCTTGGATGTAGCTTCATTGTCAGATTGCATTAGAATAATATACAATCATTGTTATAATACGCAAGTGACCTTCCTTGGATGTAGCTTCATTGTCGAATACCATTAGATTAATCGGAAGCCACTCAGGATAAGGGTTATTGCAAGTTATAATATGCAAGTAATCTTCCTTGGATGTGGCTTAATTGTTGAATATCATTAGAATAATATACGATCATTGTTATAATATGCAAGTGATCTCCCTTGGATGTAGCTTCATTGTCGAATATCATTAGATTAATATACAATCATTGTTATAATATTCGAGTGACCTCCCTTGACTGCAACTTCATTTTTGACAACCATTAGATTATGCAAGTGACCTCCCTTGGATGTAGCTTCATTGTCGAATACTATTAGATTAATATACAATCATTGTTATGATATGCAAATGACCTCCTTTGGATGTAGCTTTATTGTCGAATACCTTTAGATAAATATGCAATCATTGTCATATTATGCCAGTGAACTCGCTTCGATGTGGCTGGATATTTGTACTAACAGAATACCCAGCGTTGCTGGTGATTGGATAAGAAAAGTGGATATATGTACTAGCAAAATACCCGACGTTGCCTGCGATTGGATGAGATAGGTGGGATGTTTCCTAGGAGAATACCTGGGATCGGATAATATAGGTGGATATTTGTGATAACAGAATACCCCGTATAGGAAAAGTGGGCGATTGTGTCGTACAATCATGAAAAATTATTGTCCAAATAAGTAACATATCAAAGAATTATGAAAAATGATGAAATATGAGTTATTTGATTGTGTGTTTGTAATGAAATACCAAGCCTGACAATGTCTCAAATGTACTTTTGTAAAAGGAATGGGGATTATGTGGGTTAAATAATGAGAATGATTTTTGAAATTAGTAACATATCCAAGAATTATGAAAAATTATAAAATTTGAGTTATTTGATTGGTGTGTTTGTAATGAAAAAAAAAACAGCCTGACAATGTCTCAAAGTTATTATTTTATTAAGAGGAAGTGGATTATGTGTGTTAAATCATGAAAAACGATTGTCGGAATTAGCAACATATCCAAGAAATATGAAAAGTGATTAAATGTAACCTATATGTGTTTATAATTAAATAAACAGCCCATATATAGTCTGAAAGTGATTATTTTAGTAAGAGAGGGTCAATTATTTGGGTTATATGATAAAAAATGATTGCAAAAGTATTCAAGAATTATGAAAAATGAGTAAATTTGAGTTATTTGTTTGGTGTGTTCTTAATGAAATAGAAAGCAAAGATGATGTATCACAGTTATTATTTTAGTAAGAACGGGGCTATAATTAGTGTTAAATCAAGAAAAATGATTATCGAAATTAATAAAATATTCAAGAATTATGAAAAATGATGACATGTGAGTTATTTGATTAGTGAGTTTGTAATCAAATAGACAGCCCAGACAATGTCTGAAATGTATTATTTTAGTAAGAGGTGGCGATAATGTTGGGTAACTCATGAAACATAATTGTCGAAATTTGTAACATATCCAAGAATTATGAAAAGTTATGAAATGTAAGTTATTTTATTTGTGTATTTATAATGAAATAAAGAGCCCAGAAAAAAGTCTCAGGGTTATTTCTTTAGTAGGATGGGGTCAATTATGTGGGTTTAATCACGAAAAATTATGGTCGAAATTAGTAACATATCCAAGAATTATGAAAAATGATTAAATGTGAGTTATTTGATTAGTATGTTTATAATAAAATAACTAGCTAGATAATATCTCTACACTATTATTTTAGTAAGAGGAAAAGGGATTATTTGGGTTAAATCATGAAAAATGATTAGTAACATATCCAAGAATTATGAAATATGATTAAATGTGAGGTATTTGATTGGTGTGTTTGTAATGAAATAACCAGCCAGACAATATCACAAAGTAATTATTTTTGCAAAAGGGAATGATATTATTTGGGTTGAATTATAAAAAACGATTGTCGAAATTAGTAACATATCCAAGAATTATGAAAAGTGATTAAATGTAAGTTATTGGATGGTGTATTTATAATGAAATGAACAGCCTAGATATAGTCTTAAAGTTTATATTTTAGTAAGAGGGGTCGATTATGTGAGTTACATCATTAAAAATGATTGTTGAAATTAGTAACATATCCAAGAAAAGTGAAAAAGGATGAAATGTGTGTTATGTGATTGGTGTGTCTGTAATGAAATTAGCATCCCAGACAATCTCTCAAATGTATTACTTTAGTAAGAGGAACGGGATTATGTGAGTTAACTCATGAAACGTGATTGTCGAAATTAGTAACATATCCAAGAATTATGAAATGTGATGAAATGTGAGTTATTTGATTGGTGGGTTTGTAATATAATAACCACCCCAGACAATGTCTCAAAGTTATGATTTTAGCAAGAGGAAGGAGATTGTGTCGGTTAAATCACTATCAACGATTGTCCAAATTAGTAACATACTCAAGACTTATGAAAAAGTATTAAATATTAATTATTTGATTTGTGTGTTTGTAATGAAAAAGACACCCCAGACATTGTCGCATGGTTGTTATTTTAGTAAGAGAGGGGCGATTATGTGTGTTAAATCATGAAAAATGATTGTGGAAATTAATAACATATCCAAGAATTATGAAAAATGATAAAATGTGAGTTATTTGATTGGTATGTTTATAATAAAATAAAATAACCAGCAAGACAATGTATCAAAGTTATTGTTTAGCAAGAGGAGAGGGGATTATGTGGGTTAAATAATAAAAAACGATTGTCAAAATTAGTAACATGTCTAAGAATTATGAAAAATGATAAAATGTGAGTTATTAGATTGGTGTGTTTATCATGAAATAAGCAGAGACAATGTCTCAATGTTATTATTTTAGAAACAGGAGAGGGGATTATGTGAGTTATATCATGAAAACGATTGTCGAAATTAGTATCATATCCAAGAATTATGAAAAGTTATAAAATGTAAGTTATTTGAGTGGTGCGTTTATAATGAAATAAACAGACTAGATATTGTCTCAAAGTTAGTATTTTAGTAAGAGGGGGTCGATTATGATTGTCGGAATTAGTAACATATCATAGAATTATGAAAAATAATTAAATGTGAGTTATTTGATTGGTGTGTTCGTAATGAAATAGACAGGCTAGAAGATGTATCAAAGTTGTTATTTTTGTAAGAGGAAGGGATCGTATCGGTTAAAGTGGGGGAGCGATTATTTGGGTTACTTCATTAAAAATAATTGTTGAAATTAATAACATATGCAAGAATTATGAAAAATGGTAAAATGTGAGTAACTTGATAGGTGTGTTTGTAATAAAAAAAAAACAGCCATAACATGTCTGAAAGTTAATATTTTAGTGATAGGAGGTGGTGATAATGTGGATTAACTCATGAAAAATAATTGTCGAAATTAGTAACATATCTCAGAATTATGAAAAATGAAGTTTTAATTATTTGTTTGGTGCGTTTATAATGAAATAAACAGCCCAGTCAATGTAGCAAATTTATGATCTTAGTAAGAATTTGGCGATTATATGTGCACATTCATTAAATTTGATTATCGAAATTCATAACATATCCAAGAATTATGAAAAATGATGAAATATGAGGTATTTTATTGATGTGTTTGTAATGAAATAAACAGCCCAGAAATGTCTCAAAGGTATTATTTTAGTAAGAGAGGGGTTATGAGATGGAACTCAGAAAAAATGACATTTGAAATTAGCAACATATCCAAAAATTATGAAAAATGATGAAATGTGAGTTATTTGATTGGTGTATTCGTAATAAACTAGACAGACCCGACAGTGTATGGAAGTTATTATTTTAGTAAGAGGTTGCGATTATTTGGGTTACTTAATTAAAAATAATTGTCGAAATTAGTAACATATCTAAGAATTATGAAAAATGATATAATGTGAGTTACTTTGTTGGTGGGTTTGTAATGAAATAACCAGCCATACAATGTCTAAAAGTTATTATTTTAGTGATAGAAGGGAGGGTGAATAATGTGGATTTACTCATGAAAAATGATAATCGAAATTAGTAACATACCATAGCCTATGTATAAAAGTTTTTATTTTAGTAAGAGTGGGGGCGATAATGTAATTTAAATCATGTGACATGGTTGTTGAAATTAGTAACATATCAAAAAATTATGAAAAATGATGAAATGTGAGTTATTCGGATGATGTGTTTGTAATGAAAAACTAGCCAAGACAATGTCTCAAAGTTATTATTTTAGACAGGTGAGCGATAATGTGGGAAGTAATGAGATAGATGCAAATATATACTAGCAGAATACTTGGTGTTGCCTTGGATGGAATTTGATTGATTGAAATATATACTAACAGAATACCTTGCGTCACCCAGGATTTAATGAGATTGATTGAGATACATAGCACGACACCCAGCGTTGCCCGGGATTGAATGAAATAGGTGTGAATATATATTAGCAAAATACCTGGCATCGCTTAGGATTTGATGAAATAAATGTGTTGTATATTACCCCTCCTTGCATATACATGCTGTAAATTACCTACCCTAGGTAAGATACAGTTATTTCATATGTGTAATACCTGTCTTATGTAGGTAAAATATTCTTTTGCTCAAAATAGCAAATGATACATAAACATACAAAATTCCTCTCTCATAAGAATAATAAATATATTACAAAACCAAATTCAATTTTCTCATTGTTTATACTATCCCGAGCAACGCAGGGTAGCCCCGCTAGTCTTCTAAAAGATCACCATTACCCCCTACCAAGCCCAGAGGAAATATTCACGAAGTTCAATGGGGGTAATATCTTCTCCAAGATAGACTTGAGCGACGCGTATTTGCAAATACCGGCCGAGGAGAATTGCTCAAAAATACTATGCATCAATACGCATAAGGGATTATACAAATACAACCGATTGCCTTTTGGCATCAAAGTAGCGCCTGCCATCTTTCAGCAAGCGATGGACACCATGCTAAGTGGTATTGAGTGCGCATGTGCATACCTGGACGACATTGTTGTCAGGAGCAAATCCCTAGAAGAACATAAGGAACATTTGAAACAAGTATTTACTCGAATACAAGAATTCGGCTTTAAAGTAAAAGAAAGTAAATGTGACTTTTGTATGAGCGAGATTAAGTATCTTGGACACATAATAAACAAACATGGACGACGTCCAGACCCAGACAGATCTGCGGCAATAAAAAATATGCCAGCACCCGATAATGTAACAACCTTGCAGAGTTTCTTAGGACTCGCAAATTATTACCAATCTTTTATTGAAGGAATGCATAACTTGCGAGCCCCCTTAAATAATCTGCTTAAAAAGGATACACCGTGGAACTGGACGCAAGAATGTCAAACCGCTTTTGACAAAATAAAGAGCGCACTAACATCCAAATTATTCTTAACGCACTTTGACACAAACTTAAAAATAGTCGTCGCTAGTGACGCTAGCTCCTACGGCTTAGGAGCATGCATTCAACATATTATGCCGGATGGGTCTAGAAAACCAATAGCGCACGCTTCGAGAACGCTGATACCAGCCGAAAGGGCATATTCACAAATCGAAAAAGAAGTGTTGAGCATAATCTTTGCCGTGACTAAATTTCACCGATATTTATATGGTAGACAATTCATACTTGAAACCGACCATAAACCGTTAGTCACGATCTATGGATCAAAAAAAGGATTGCCGGTATACACCGCAAATAGATTGCTGCGCTGGGGTACAATACTACTTAATTACGATTTCCAGCTACAACATCTAGCATCAAAAAAGATTTGCCATGCGGATGGACTATCAAGACTGATACCATAGAAACACAATCTGGAAGAATCAGTCATTGCAGCAATTCGGACAAATGTTGAAGTAAAAAATATGGTAGCAAACATCATTAAGGAACTACCCGTAACTTTGTCGGACATTAAAAGGGAAGCCGAGAAAGACGAATATATAAAGGACATAAAAGAGAAAATTATAACGGACACAAAGGTGCAGGAAGTTTTCTCCATATGTGACGATGTGTTACTGTACAGCGAGAGAGTGGTAATACCCAAAACATTGCAGAATAGGATGTTAAGAGATTTCCACACAGGACATCCGGGGATAAATCGAATAAAGTCGTTAATGAGAAGCTACGTGTACTGGCGTAATATGGACACTGACATAGCGACAACAATTGATAAATGTAAAGGATGCCAGTTAGCGGCAAAATCTCCACCTATAGTACACAAACCTTGGCCGAAAACCGACCAACCATGGTCGAGAATCCACATGGACTTCGCTGGTCCAGTAGGTGAAAACTATTATTTAATTGTAGTGGATAGTTTCACAAAATGGCCGGAGGTAATGCGTTGCAGGAATCCAACAACGAACAACTCAATAGGGTTCCTACACGAGTTGTTTGCAAGATTCGGTGTACCAGACACACTGGTCACTGACAACGGAACGCAGTTCACATCCGCAGAGTTTAAGGAATTTTGCGACACGTTCCGAGTGAAGCACATCACGACTCCGCCGTATCATCCAAGGTCGAACGGCCTCGCGGAAAGGTTCGTGGACACGCTAAAACGAGCGTTAAAGAAATCCATTGGAACACCAACAGAAAAAGCTTTGCAACAATTCTTGCAAGTATATAGGATTACACCACATCCTAGTACACCATCAAACATATCACCAGCTGATCTAATGTTTGCCAGAAAGGTAAAATCAGCGTTTGACAAACTATTGCCAAGGCAGGCAATTATCCGAAACACTACACACACGAGAAGAAAGAAATATAACTCGGGAGATCGAGTATATTTTAAGTGCTACAGAAATAACACATCTTACTGGGAATGTGGAGTAGTGGATAAACGCATTGGTGATTGTACATACATGATTAAAGGTCCACAGAATAGACATAAAAGGCACCTAAATAAGATAAAAAAACGTCATATCCAAGATGATGATTATACGACAACAGTCGAAGAGGAGGACACCATAGATATCATAAACGAATCTTTTAATTTGGAACCGCCTCAAAATGCACCTGAACCCCGAAGATCAGGTAGGAAAAGAAAAGTGAATGAACCATTAATGGTAAACCCAAAAAGAAAAAGATATTGAAATCTGTGTGACTTCAAATCTTGGGAGGGGGGTGTTGTGGTGGCAACCACTTATTTGCATATGCGAATAACATAACACTATAAATGGCAAGCCTAGGTTGGCCTTGGTGTGTCTTACTCAAATGCCACCGGAAGTGACGCCGAAGAGCGTACATGTCCTCCCACCAAGACTCTCTGACTCGACACCGTCATTTGTACATATTGTAAATATACCTTTTCTTTAATACACTTATTATTGCGTTATCTTGTTGTTTGCGTCTTCACTGTATTTCCTTACTAATTATTGTTCAACCTTGCAACCACAACAGTAACATATCACAGAATTATGAAAAATGAAGTTTTAGTTATTTGATTGGTGTGTTTATAATGAAATAAACAACCCAGTCAATGCAGTAAATTTATGATTTTAATAAGAATTGGGCGATTAGATGTGTGCACTCATTAAATTTGATTGTCGAAATTCATAACATATCCAAGAATTATGAAAAATGATGAAATGTGAGGTATTTTATTGATGTGTTTGTAATGAAATAAACAGCTTAGAAGTGTCTCAAAGGTATTATTTTAGTAAGAGGAGAGGGATTATGTGATTGAACTCAGAAAAAATGACGGTTGAAATTAGCAACATATCCAAAAATTATGAAAAATGATGAAATGTAAGTTATTTGATTGGTATATTCATAATGAAGTAGATATACCAGACAATTTATGAAAGTTATTATTTTAGCAAGAGGTGGCGATTATTTGGGTTACTTCATTAAAAATAATCGTCGAAATTAGTAACATATCTAAGAATTATGAAAAACGATATGTGAGTTTCTTTGTTGGTGGGTTTGTAATCAAATAACCAGCCATACAATGTCTAAAAGTTATTATTTTAGTGATAGAAGGGGGCGATAATGTGGATTTACTCATGAAAAATGATAGCAGAAATTAGTAACATACCATAGCTTATGTATCAATATTTTTATTTTAGTAAGAGTGGAGGCAATAATGTAAGTTAAATCATGTGACATGGTTGTGTAAAAAATTATGAAAAATGATTAAATGTGAGTTATTTGGATGATGTGTTTGTAATGAAAAACCAGCCAAGACAATGTCTTAAAGTTATCATTTTAGACAGGTGAGCGATAATGTGGGTTAAATTGTCGAAATGTGTAACAATCCAAGAATTATGGGATTGAATTCAATGAGATACGTCAACATATATACTTACAGATTACCAGGAGTCACCCTGGATTCAGTGAGATACATGCAAATGTATGCAAGCAGAATACACGGGCACCTGGGATGTAATGAGATAGATGCAAATATATACTAGCAGAATACTTGGCATTGCCTTGGATTGAATTAGATTGATTGAAATATATACTAACAGAATACCTCGCGTCGCCCAGGATTTCATGAGATTGATTGAGATATATACTAGCAAAACACCCAGCGTTGCCCGGGATTGAATTAATTAGGTGAGAATATATATTAGCAAAATACCTGGCATCGCTTGGGATTTGATGAGATAAATGTGTTGTAAGGTAGGATACAGTTATTTCATATGTGTAATACCGGTCTTATGTAGGTAAAATATTCTTTTGCTCGAAATAGCAAATGATACATAAACATACAAAATTCCTTTCTCATAAGAATAATAAATATATTACAAAACCAAATTCAATTTTTTCATTGTGTGTACGGTCCCGAGCAACGCTAAAAACTTTCGACAGACAGGACAAAAATTAACAAACTTGGTATCATATAAAAGCTGGACCCTCCAGACGACAAATATCAAAATTTTGGCCCAAAAGGAGCCCTAGAAGTGGGTCAGATGACCCTTTTTCTTCAGCGGCCGCCAAAAAAGTGACATTTTAATGTTAAACAATGCATAAATCTTAACATTATAAATGGATTTTTATGATATTTATCAGTATTTCAAAAAATATCACATCATCATGACATCAGCACGCTTTAATGGCAGAGTCTGTATTCAATTTATTTATTAAGAGATTCTTAACGGCAAAAAAATGCATACAAATAAAAATATTAATTTACACGTTATGAAAACTTTACCAAAATTATTAGCAGGTTAAAAATAGTTCAATACGACAGTTAAACTAAACATTACGAGCAAACCATTCCAGACCAAAAAAAAAAAATTATGCTTAAAAAATAATTAGGTTTTAGACGATACATCAGCTTAGCTAAGTTTATTTGTTTTTTTCATACGGCCATTTTCTTTTCATCTTTGTTTATGAGAAATCAAGAGAGAGAGTGGGAAAGGGGGGGAGAAAGAGAGAGGGAGAGAGAGAGAGAGAGAGAGCGGAGGGGGGGGTCGTTTTACTATGTTTTAGCACTTTCCGCCGAGATATCAATCAATTACTTTACATCTAGGTTAAAGTATTTGTTTTTTTTTATTGACAAAAATATTATTCACTACTTACTTGATTATACATAGTTTCTGATCGTGTTTAAACACAAAATTTGAGTAACAGATCAAATAGAAAACTTTATGATTAATTTCTTATTATTTCATTCTTTTTATTTGTGTTTTTTATGCATATTTCTTTCAATTTTTTACAATAAAAAAATGTTGGATTTTATTTAGAACGCCGTTCTTAATGTTGGGATGGGATTTTCTTATTAGTTAAAGAACGGGTCACGTATGCACTTGCGAGGCTAGACGCTAGGTTAAAAATACTCAGATACGATAGTTAAACTTAACATTACGAGCAATACATTCCAGAAAAAAAAAAAAAATCTGCTTAAAAAATAATTAGGTTTGAGACAATACATTAGCTCAGCTAAATTTATTTGTTTTTTTCATACGGCCATTTTCTTTCCATCTTTGTTTATGAGAAATAGAAAGAGAGAGAGGGAGAGGGAGAGGGAGAAAGAGAGATAGAGAAAGAGAGGGGGAAAGAGAGAGGGGGAAAGAGAGAGAGAGAGAGAGAGAGAGAGAGAGAGAGAATGTAATATGTAAACATTGCCTTTTCCAAAAAAAAAAAAAAATTATGCTGGTTTTACAGAAATTGAACGTATTACATCGTTACTCTTAGACGTATCTCGAGTCCTGCTGTAAGCTGCCGACCAACCGTTGATTGAAACGGTTATATTTTTTAAAAAAATTTAAAAATTCAAATTTTCATCAACCAATTATAATTCCACAAGCTTCCTAAGTTAAATGGTTTCATTTTCATAATTTTACTAATATTCAATATGAAACGGTTTTTTTTTTTTTAATTATAATTTTCCACTAACAGCCAATAGAATTCTGACATTCATTCCTTAGTTATTTCGTGCCAGGAATTATTTTAAATTCTCAGCAGCTCACCGTCAACCAGCAGTCTCCACCTTTATTCCTATCAGTTCAACGTTTTAAGGCTACGATGGGAAACTTTAAAGGTAATTTTAATTTCTATTATATTGGTATCATTTTTTTTTTTTTCTATTTACAAAATTTATGCTTTGAAATTACATTGATTTCTTAGTTATTTTGTGCCAGGAAATATTTGATTTCTTAGTTATTTTCTGCCAGCAATTATTTCAATTTTTCTTTACTGGAGTTTTAACTTTGTTTTATAGTTTGGTTTTACAGAAAATTCATATATATATTTTTTTTTATTACAGTCTGATTTGCAGATATAAGTGCCATATTAGAAGTTTTGAGCTGAGTAGAAAAATACTTTATCTGGGATGTGTTATAACATGAGTATCAGATTTCTTTATATTTCTTAATATTTTATTATATATTTTACTCAATTATTTCAATTTTTTTTTTCTTCATCCAATATAAAATTGTATTACAGAAAGTAAGACACCCTCCAGATCTTTAATTCATTATACAAGAACAGATTTTTGCAGTATTGTCACATGGACTACAGAGTATTATCTTTTTCACAAAAACAATTATATTTTTAATGTTTCTATGTGAGCTACATTTTTACATAACTATAGGAAAATTTTAGGGTAAGTTTCTTACTTATTTCATAAAACCACCATTCTCTTTTATTTATATAAAAATTGAGGATTTTGAAATTATATTGATTTATTTACTATTTTTCTTGATTTTTTTTATATATATAGTTTTGGTTTTATACATAATTCACTTTTATCTAATTTTATTTTATTTCTCTTTACAGAAAATAACATTCTACCAAGACTTTATACTCAAACAGAAAACTTCCCTATCTGAGCAGTGTTTTGCCATGAGTATTGGATTTCTTCATAAGTTAAAACAATATGTATGAAATTTTGGAAGAATAAAATTTATTTTTTGGTTTTTGAGTTTTTCTGTTAGAGTGGTGCAGGGGATCCGGGGAGTGCTTTTTGAAAAGCAGAAATGTTCTTTTTAGTAACGGGTATCCGAGAAAAGTCTAGTAATTATTTCATAAATTTCAATTTTCACAAAACAAACTCGATGCTGACATATGGTGACTAATTCTATGGAACACAATATAAACTGAACTTTTTCTTTGCTTTTTACACTAACCCTAAGTTTAGTTTTATCTTGAAACAATGTTGGTTTACGTCAGTTTATATTGTGCAGAATAAGCAGAGATTGCTTTTGCTTTTTTTCATTTACAGTTAAGTGATTTTAATACAATTACATTACTCATGCAAATTTCTGGATACCTATTCCTAAGAAGCCCAAAAAAGAGCACTCTTTGGGGTGGATTTTGATGATGACAATCACCGAGACATGACAAACCTTTCATTACTTTCATAGTTTGAAAAGAAAAAAAGCTTCACAACATTTTGGTTATCATTACTCGTGGATTTAAAAAAATATACTTTCTAATTTCATCTTCCATTTCAGACAATCTGATTCTGTTTTCCTAATTGAATAATTCATTCAGTGAATTTCACTGCTTAATGTAATCAGTGTACTTTGAATTTTGTTTTTAATTATTTTATGTAACTATAGCCAAAATATTGTGTTAATCAAAATGAGAATTTTTTTAATAGAATGTTACATTTGAACAAAAAAATTTTGTGATTGACATTATCAAGTGGTGCGGATCCTTTTTTTTTTTTTTTACATATATACTTTTTTAGACATTGTTAATTTTATATCAAAAATCCTTCCTTAATATTATCAACATAATAAAAGTGCATTAAAATAAAATCTCTAATTCAAATATGACTTTGTTTTTGTTATTTTTCCATTAGATTTTTGCTTTGAAGTGATAAATTCTGGATAAAAAATCAATTTGAGGGTATTGATAGAGAAATAAGAAATAAGTTCATCACACTTTTTGACTACTAATTCATGTTTCTGGCTTCAGTCACTTATCTGAAAAAAACTGGCGCGATGAATTAGCTGAATCTCAGTAGTTGCTAAATTAGACCAGATATGTTATAATTTAATAATGTAGAAACCAATCTATACGCTATATATAGCAATACAATCCTTTTTAAGTGATTTAGGGAAAATCTTTTGTTTATTACTTGATTGAGGAAGCTCCGTGCAAATGGATTTCTAACAATTTTTTTTCTTTGTTTTAATCAATAAAAACGAAGTGAGGGTAATTGAGAATGTAAAATAGATATACATGGTTACAATTTTCACCTGTTATGTTTCTGATGATCCCAGGCAACGCTGAGTACCTGTGCTATAAAGATAAATAGAAAAAACCATAGTTTAAGAAGTTTTAACATCATTCATTTGCTTCACATTGGGTTTTGGGGGTTTTTTTCCATCATATTCATGTTTTCTTTTTTTGTTTTTGCTTTTATGATTTTAAGAAATTTTTACATCGTTTGTTTGCATCACGTTCGTTTTTTTTTTTTCGATTATTATTTTTTTATTTTTTTAAACAGGGTTATGAATTTGCTTATTCTTTTGTTTTTATTTACCCCCCCCCCCCCCGCAACACACACACCTCTAAACACCTGGACAACGCCAGGAAACCCTGCTAGTGTATCAATAAAGCTATGATTCCCTGACAATTGGAATCCTATCAGAATTGTCATTGCTGTGATGTAAATGTTTAGCAATCAAGCTTCTGCCTCACTATTATTATAGAGAATTATATAGGCTATTTCTTATCCATATGCAAATTAGGCATACTGAATTGCCAGTGTTACGACAGTTAAGCTATAATCAAGTCTATTTTTTAATGACAAAAATGTCTTTGTTATTTTTGTATACAAATATAATTTCCAGCTTGCTTGTTCACAACCTGTCACACATAGTACAATGAAGGCGTATATTCATAAATTGAGACAACGGTTTCATACGTAAAAGCAGAAAGGAATTGTCAACCGCTTACTTCACCAAGTTGCCAACTAGCTGCATCAACACCAAAACTCAGCACATCTTTAAATACAGTGAGGAAGTACACCTATTGAGAAAGAAACTAGTCATAATACATGTGATCCTCATGACAGCAGGCTAAGTCGCCCAGGATTCGACTCTGTAATACATCCATGTTAGAACCAAAACAAGGAACTACGGAAAAGAGATAATGAAAATCAGAAAATTGAGTTTAAAAATATTTCAACATGTCCCTCATACCTTTGCTTTTCAGTGAAGAGGTCCATTTGCATCTGTTTGGAAACATGAATAAGCAAAACTTAACATATTAGCCCCAAAACAATCCTCATAAATTGCATGAACTTCTTTTGCATAGTCCCCATTAGAAAGAATATGGGTTTTTAGGTCTATACTTTCATGAAGAAGACAAAGTAAAAACTGATCGATATTGTGCATTGTTAGAGACTATTCTGAGAGCTAAATTGAATGAACTAGATGATAGAGAAATGTTTGGCTTCAATAAGATGGGCAACAACAGTTTTAAACATTTAATGGGAGTTTTAAGAGGGACATTTAATCTCATTGTTTAACAATATTAGCCTACTCAATCAACTGTTTGTTACCTGTATGATTTTTTACTTTGGGAAAATCAAAAGTATACATGTGTTGGCTTTGGTTCAATGAAGAATTAAAAGATACCATTTGTCAACAAATTACTATTCCACATGAAATGCTCCTTCAATTTATAGGCAACTGTCACAAATGCCTTCAATTATATATGGACATTAATAGCAATAATTGGTTTTAGGTTGATGTATAGTCCAGTCAATCTAGCTGATTTTTTGGCTGAAACTTAAACAACTTGCTAACAAAAGTTTTTAACTTGGATATTGGATATGAATAACCTCTCTTTCAGATAAAAAAAAAAGTTTACCACAAGTAACCTTGTCGAAAGGGGTCACCGATTATAGCCTCCCCTCTCTCAAGTCCATTCCTGTAAATTCATCTTCAAAAAAACAAATGTAGCAATGAAAAATTGAATAAAACCAACAGTTTTCATAAAGTTAAATATAATTATAACTTCTTGTGTCTTATTTTTGTCTCTTTTGATGTATTACTGCAGGAGCTTAATATTTTGTGATATTCTAATTTCAGGTTGGCCAAAGTGAAGAACCGATAATTATACATGCTAACAAATGTGCTATTTGCAACAATGAACTGTCCAGTAATGAAGAAACATTCATCGTCAGCCAGAAAGGAATCGATTCCATTAACAGAACTTGTGAACAATGTGGAGAAAAGATCATAATTCAGATTGCTCAACGTCTTCACAAGAAATGCAGACAGTGTTGGATCAATTCCAAATACATAGGTCCACCCATGATGAAATGCCATCCCATGCAATCTGCTCTTTGTGTGTGTTTAACTTTAAGGAACATTGTTTTTTTTTTGGGGGGGGGGTCTGGAACAAAATCTGATAGAAAGAAAAGAGGTATTGATGTTTCTCATGCAAAAACTATTGAGTTTAAGGACAGAGTGTTAAAAGTTTATGAGAAAATCTGAAAAATTGTTGGCTGGCCATCCAATATTAAAGGTAGAATAGGTTATGTAGCTGACCTTGTTTAACAAGAAGCACGTTATCACAGAACATATTTTGCAAACTTTGATTCTAATAAAAACATTCCTGAGGTATTTTCTTCCACTGGCTTTCTAAAAAAATTAAACATTTCTAGACCAGAGGATTCAGAAAGAAATCAGGCATTTCTGGAAGTTGCTAATTATTTGCAGCAAAATTATGAGGAGAAACTCACCATTGTCGATCTTGTTACAAAAAATGGAGGAAATTCTCAAGGACACTGGCTTTGAACCATACAGTCTCTTATGCATGAAATCTCGATTGCTCGAAAATTTCAAAGAAAAAATCATTGTGACTGAAATTAATGGAAAATCTAATTTTGTTACATTCCTAAATACAACAAAACGTATTCTCCATGAATTCTATGCACAGAGCTGCTCAACAGACAATTCGGAATCAGAGGCCATTAGAATCATAGAGATGGCAATCAAGCTTATCAAGAATGACGTTAAAATTATCTAGACAAGTTCAGAATATTACCCGTCTAAGAATGAGCTTGAACAGGAGGCAATTCTTGAATATGTTCCTAAAACATTGTTGATTATTCTCAGGAAGATATTTGCATGATTGAAACTTGCATCAATAGGTCAAGTGATAATGCAAGCTGTTAGACCCAGAGTTCTTCTTACACCTTTGCAGTTTAGTTTAGCAGTGGAAATGCATAACCAATTTGGATTAAGGTTCTTAATTAACTTAATCTGAATAAGCATGGCTTCTCTTCATCTTACTCGGAAGTCCAGAAATTCGAATGAAGTGCTACTCTTGCTCATGGCGCTGAAACTTTCCTCTGTTGAAACTGAATTTGTGCAGTTCATAGCTGAAAATGTGGACCATAATGTAAGGCATATTGATGGATTCAACACATTCCACGGTATGGACATCATAGCATCTTTTACGCCCGGCAAAGTTAAACTAAAACCAGTTCCAAGAGTTTAGGTCCTTTCAGAAGATATAATAAGGGTTGGAAGGATCAACATCAAGTATCTAAATTCACAGCACACCAATAAATCACCAGTGACATTTAAAAAGCTCCAGGCCAAGAAAATTGTCCATTCCACTATTAATGTTGACATCCTCTGGGGGGTTTCACTAATTTTACACAGTCCATACTCACATTGTCAGGCCTTATGCAGTCAGTGCACAAAGGAACATATCCTGGGAAATCAGCCACAGCTTTTTTGCCAATGATCGACATGGACCATGATAACCCAACCTGAGTGTACTTAACATTATGTTACATTACTGATTTAGCCAGGAAAAACAACATTACACCAATTCTAACATTTAATCAGCCACTTTGGTACAAAGCACTAATCATAGTCGAGTCACAGCCTAGTTCCAGTTCCCTGAAATCATTTGTCTTGCGACTTGGTGGGTTCCATACATAGATGAGCTTGCTTGGGTCGATTGGTCATTTGATGACAGTTTCTGGATTGCAAGAAGTTTTTGAACTTTTGTATGTTGAAAACACAGTCAAGCACATGCTAGGTGGCAAAGCAATTGCAAGAGCCGTTCATGCTCACTTTTTAGTTGATGTTGCTCTGAATGCTATTTTTTTATGATTTGCCAGTTTCGCATGTCACTGAGGATGATCAACTCAACACTAATGCAGAAGAATCATTTCCTCAAAATGAAGACCTGGAGGAAACTCTGGGGTTATAGAAAGGTCTCCTTAATGAGACTGAGACATTAAATAACGTTCTGTTATCAGAGTCTGTTACCAGGATTGAGACTAATTCACAACTTTTATTCCAGAGACTGTGCATGCTATCTACCAATCAACCCTCAACTTAGCAGCAGCAAGAACATTTTCAGTATGAGCTTTGTGGTCACCCACTTGCACTTTTTCTTATTTCAGACTACCATGCGAGGCAAAAAAAAAAATGGCTTTGGCAAATGCAATATGGGAACTGACTCCCCCTGTACAATTTGGTCCACAGTCTTCAGATTATAGTATCTCTTAGATAGTGGAGCACTACTTCAACACCTCCCATGGCAAAAAAGTCACACATTTGATGAAATCTATGCTCAATACTACAGATATGTCGCAACTAGATATGAAAAAGCATGCATTGTCTTTCATGGCTATGAAAGTGGTCCATTCATTGTGGTAAACTTTTTTTTTGATCTGAAAGAGAGGTTATTCATGCCCAATATGCAAGGTAAAAACCTGTGTTAGTAATTTGTTTGAGGTTCTACCAGCTTCATAAAGCAAATTAGATTAAATTATTTTTTTAAATATAATATATTTTAAAGCTATGAAAAAGAAAATCTATATATATAAAAGCGAAAATGTATGTATGTTTGTATGTTTGTGTGTCTGCTAAAAACTTTCGACAGACACAACAAAAATTCACAAATTTGGTCTCATATGAAAGCCCCACATTCCGGACGACAAATATTGAAAATTTGGCCCAAAGTGACCATCAGAAGTGCGTCAACTGATCGATTTTCTGTAGGGGGAGGGGCCAAAAAAGTGACATTTTAATGTTAAACATTACATATTTTTAAATCGATTTATAACTGCCCCAAAAAATACGGCCGCCAAGTCTTCTACATAAAGTATACACGCGGTCGTTTATTTTGGGTCAACTTGTATTTAAAACCCGCTGAGTCATGTCACGTGATCTTGACATTAGCAACCTCTAATGGTCGTCTTAATTTACAATTTACAAATGTTGTTATCGGTAAAAAAAATTAATTAAAGCTAAACTATGAACTTCTACGCTATGGCAACGTTACCAAAGTTATTACCACATTCAAAATAGTTAGACTCGATAGTTAAACGAAAAATAATAAGCCAAACATGTGAATTAAAAAAAAAAATATGCTTACAAAAAATATTAACGAAGTTTTTAAAAATAAAACGCCATTTTCCAGTCTTTAGAGTGAAGCAGACGAAGTGAGAGAGAGAGAGAGAGAGAGAGAGAGAGAGAGAGAGAGAGTGTGAGAGATGTCTAGACGGATTCGACAGGGGGGAGGGTCAACAACGCATGCGTCAGATGACGTCATGACGTCGTGACCTGATTTACTTTAAATAGTTGATAAACCGAACAAACTTTATATACGCCGCTTTAGCATAGGTAGTTAAGGGTTGGTTCATTATCTAAACGTTTTGGGTTCGAATCGTGGTGTGAGATGTCTTTTTTTCTTTTCGATTTTTTACATTTAAATATTGAACCCTGTATTATTTAAGCCATTTTTCATGTAACGTTCATTCGTTTTTCTGTTTTAATTTGTGTTTTACCCCCCTCCACTTAATTAAAACGGTGTTTTCTTTTCTTACTTCGCTTATAACAATGCTTACATCGTCGTCATCGTAACGCTCAACGACTTTCAAACATCTTTCACTTCTGGCTGGCCGATTTTATTTTCAAACTTCGCCTCAGGGGTTCGGCTTTGATTCTACCCCCCCCGTTTCTTTTTTATTTAACACCACACACCCCTACAAACACCCGGGCAACGCCAGGTACCCCTCGCTAGTCTATGAATATAAAAGCGAAAATGTGTGTATGTTTGTATGTATGTTTGTGTGTCCGCTAAAAACTTTCGACAGACAGAACAAAAATTCACAAACTTGGTATCATATTGAAGCTCCATCCTTCACCCGAAAAATATTAAAAAATTGGCCAAAAACATTAATTTTTTCACCCTGAAAACGACAATTTTCTACAGGTGGAGGACGGGTGTAACAAAAACCGTCCTCTCATGACGATGACTGATTCTACGCATGCGTCATGACCTGATTTAGTTTAAATAGTTGAAGAACTGACTAAATTTCATGTACGTCGTGTTAGGTCAGTTGGTTAGAGCGTTGGTTCATTATGTAAACATTTTGGGTTCGAATCGTGGTGTGAGATGTCTTCTTTTTTTTTTATTTTTTAAATTTAAATATTGAACTAGTGTTATTTAAGCCATTTTTCACGTAATGTTCGTTTTTCTGTTTTTTTTTTTTACTTCACTTATTCTTAGGTTTTCATTAACACCCCCGACCGACCACACACACCCAAAAACATCTGGGTACCCACCGAATTTTTAAATTTTAATATCGAAACAGGCTTATTTAAGCCATTTTTCACGTGTTTTTTATTTCGGTTTTAATGTTCGTTTTTCTGTTTTCTTTTTTTCGATTTTTACATTTAACATCGTTCGTTTGCCTTACGTTAGTTTTTTTGTGTTTTTTTTTCGATGTTTTGATTACCCCCCCCCCCCCGGCTTAAGTTTTAACATTCGTTTTCCTGTTTTCTTTTTTTACTTCGCTTATTCTCTTAGCTTTTCATTAACAACCACACACACCTACAAACACTCGAGCAATGCCGGGTACCCCTCCTCCCTGGTACGTTAGTTTTTTTTTTTAAATTTTATCCCCCCCCCCTTTTGCCTGACGTTAGTTTTTTTGTGTTTATTTTTCGAATTTTTAAGTTTTTACTTCGCTTATTCTTATGTTTTGATTACCTCCACCACCCGAGCACACACACATCTCTAAACACCCGGGCAATGCCGGGTACCCCCGCTAGTATAAAGATAAAAGAAAAAATAGAATCAATTCCTAGTTGACATGTTGAATTTTTATAATTGAATCATTTCAGACTTTTAATTCAATTAAATTATTTATAACAAAAATTAAACAAATATATTGATTTAGCTTCACTCACAAGGTTTTCATTGAAAATCATGTCAAGAAATACAGTTTCACCATATTTTGTCATACAGTATAAAAAAGTTTGTCTATAAAATTTAAGTACTTTAATGTTAAGTGTATATTATATTCATTCTTTCATATCTCTATCTATACTTATATATAAAAGACACTTTTGTGTGTGTGTGTGTGTGCGTGAGAGTTCATTACCTATAAAATCTGAAATGGCTGTTCCAATTTTTTAAAAAATTTGACACTATGGTACTTCATGTGTCTGGGAGTGTTCTTAGATAGGTTTTATACCAGAATACCTCTGATAAGTATTGAAAACTGATAATCAAAAAAATCCAATTAAAAAAGGAGCAGTCCAATTTTGACTAAAGTTAACACCCTTATACAACCTAATGACACAAGTGCATTTGAGAAGTTTTATCACTATACAAACAGAAGAACCAAGCATATAAAACCAACAGTAGTTTCTTTGATAAGACAGAGGTGCGTTCAAAATAAATGTTTCTGTTTAGATCATAATTGAATCATGATACTTAGCTTTTGCATTTTAAACTTTAATTCAAGCCAAAATCTATATATCCATAAAAGTGAAAATATGTGTGTGTGTGTGTGTGTGCACTTCCTTACCAAAAAACTGTCAATTTCCAGTCTACAGACTCGAGATTTGACCTAAGGGGTATTGAGATTTGGGAAAATCTTTTTAATTGGTTTTCAGCCAGAAATTTGGCTGTTAAGAGGTCAAAGCTCAACGATTTGACCTTTGGACATGGGTCAAACATTTTAATTAAAACAATAAATGTTAAGGGGTCAAAATTGGGGTCAAAGTTAAAAAAAAAATTGACGTCTGTGGTCTCTACCAACTTTTGTCTATGGTAGTTAAGGAAGCCTATTATATAGAAAGCCATTACTGTACATATTCACATTTTTAATATATACATATGCACATAAAGTTATGAACAGTACATAGGGGCTGAGCAAAGCTGAGTGGAATTGTTAGCATATATATATATATATATATATATATATATATATATATATATATATATATATAAATGAAATTGTCTGTGTGTATGTGTATCTGTCTGTGTGTGTACATTTCCCTACCAAAGTACTCTGTCAATTTTCAATTTACAGACACGAGATTTGACATAAGGGATATTGAGATTTGGGAAAATCTTTTTAATCAGTTTTTGGCCAAAAATTTGGCTTTCTAGGGGTCAAAGTTCAACGATTGGACCTTTGAAAACTCTACCAAACCCCTCCGTCAGTTTTGGGTCTAAACACTTGAAATTTTAGATGTAAGTTATTTGGACATGGATCAAACTTTTAATGCTAAAGGGTCAAAATTGGGGTCAAAGTTTTAAAAGATTTGACCTCTCAGCCAATTTTTGGTCTAAACATTTGAAATTTTACATAAAGTGTTTTCAGACATAGGGCAAGTTTTTTTTTTATCCTTTTTTTGGTCAGAGTTCAAAAGTCTCTAGCAAACTAATTTTGGGTCTAAACATTTGAAATTTTACAGAAAGGGTATTTAGACATGCAGCAAGCTTTTTAATCAATTTTTGGGCGAAAATTTGGCTGGCAAGAGGTCAAAGTTGAAAGAGTTGACCTTTGCAGACTCTACGAAACTCCTCCGCCAATTTTTGGTCTAAACACTTGAAAATGTAGGTTACCTCAACAAGAGTCAAACTTTTTAATATATATATATATATATATATATATATATATATATATATATATATATATGCACATAAAGTTATGAACAGTACATAGGACACGAGCAAAGCCAGGCTGAACTGTTAGTAATTTTATAAAATAAAGATTATAAAATCAGTGCAATGTAAAATACAATGTATTGTTTTCTAAGTCACTGCAGGGAGGTAAGTGAAGTTTTCTCCCAGTGGACCATAATGGGTCCTCAACTAAAGTAGGCAATCAAACGATTTGATTGGAAAATGGGTGATTTCATCAATTTTGGTAACAATAAAAGTATTGGAAATGTGGAACAATTGTTGATACTTATTCAATCCCGAGCAACATCATGTATCCTTGCTAGTAAATCTCAAAATCAAATGGTATCTACATATCTTGATAAAAAAATATTTGCTTTATTCGGGGTTTCTCTTTATCTCACATACTGACACAGATAAATAATTTTTCTTTTTCACTACATTAACCGCAGTAAAACATAAATGCACAAACAAAACACAATAAATTCGATTTTTTTTCACTTCAAACTTATACAAATATTATGATGATCATTTAAAAATAATCTGGGTCATTTGTTTCAAATATTATCTCATAATATTTAGCATTTTACAAATTTAAAAATGAATTTCCATCAAAGAGAATGTATGTCTTAATGAGAATATGAGTAAAAATTAAACTTTCAGCTACGTTGAATATTTCATATGGAAATCCATTTGGCAATATTCTAAAACTGTTTTTTTTTGAGGGAGGGGGGCTCTTAAATTATTAATTCCATCTGATAAAATTAATTATTATGTTCCTTACAAAAAAGAAGATATCATTTATAGTCAGTTGAAATTAAAAATAATTTAATCATAAGTTTTTAGATTTTCAGAAGTAGTGCAGTTTTGTTTCTTGACTGTAAACCATATAATTTTCATAATTCTATTTAAATTAATTTTAATGCATTTTCTGGTTACACAACATTTTGAATAAGAACAAATATTAAGAATTATTATAAATTAATCTATATATAAAAATAATATTTATATATTAATTTTTATATAAAGTGATATTAAAACAAAATTCATAAAAGATAACACATAAAATAACATACCTGTTGGCAAAGGAGCTGTTATGAATAAGAATATGAAGATAAAGTATTATATTTATTTAACATATATATATTTGTTATTAATAAGACATACAAACACTAGAATAAGTTCATTATTCAGAATTATTAAATACATCAAAGAAAAAAACGTATTTACTTTTACCATTTAATATTCATTTTGTTTGTACAATCAACATAAAATGCAACATATAACTCCTTTTAATTTATATATTAGATGAGCATATCTTTCAAAATAAAATACCTGTAAAATTATGTTATTGGAGGGGTAACATTTTAATATACTAATCGCTTAATAGAATTATGCAATTGTAGAAAATAAATAGTGTCCCAATTTCAAATGTAATAAATTAATTTTTTTTTCAATTTTCTTATCAGTTTGTTTAAGCTGTGGACAAGGCATCCTACTGGATGCCAAACATTCACCTGCTATCTTATATATTCCAACCGAGAGATCTTTTTAAGATTCTGCCTGTCCTTTTAAGTGCAAGTGTTTGAATCTATCTTGCATTTGGTTCACTGGGTATATTTGACAGGCAGATTTTTAAAATTCTTTTTCATGAGTCCAGTTGCTTCTATAATTACTGGAATGATTAATTAAATCAGTTTAAAAAGAACTATACTTGATAAGTTATCTAATTCGGATTGTATATTACTTATAATAGTGATAATTATTAAACCTGTAGTGATGATGATTGTTGAAATTATGGTGGTGATTATTGGAGATAGAGTAGGTATTGATGAGAGTATTGGGTAGGAATTGTTGAAGCAGCAGTAGTTATGATGGTTATGCCATGTAGTGAAAACAGCACTATGGCTGGTTTTTCTAAAATAAGATGAACATTTGTGAGTTGTTTGTTGAAATAGTATCTACTTAGGATGGTTGTTGGAACAGTAGTTGGGATGTATTTTTATGTTTGGAATAATTGTAATTTCGTGCAGTATAGTTGTTGGAACTCTAGTCGAGATGATTGTTAAAAGATTAATTGAAGTGGATTTTGTTATTTAATAGAAAAAGTTGTAATTGAATGAGGTATGGTTCTTGAAGATGTAGTTGGGATTGTTGTAGAATAATAGGATAATTTTTGTGATGTAGTAGCAACAACTGTTAACTTCATTGGTATGATTGTTGTTACTGTAGTTTGGATAGATGTTGAAATTATAGCAGATATGCATTGTCTGAACTGAGTGGGGATGGTTAATTGGAACAACAGTGTTAATGGTTTCTGACATCTAGTAGAGACAATGCGTAGAAATGTAGTATACATCATTGCTTATTATAATTGTAGTAAATTGTTACAATTATTGCATGAATAGTTCTGAGAATAGTGTATGAATCTATTGTGAGAAAGCATGATCAATATTTTAAACCTTTATGTTTGAGTATGTGTTATAGAAATCTGTGTTAACAGTGAGAATATTAAAATAATTTTCAATAAGCGTTAAATTTTTCAAGGAAGCTAAAGACACCATTGAAATTTTACTTTGACTTAATTTGAAGTCACTAGGGGCAGTTATTGATTAGTCCATGATATAACTGAAATATATTAGAATGTAAAGAAACGAAATTCATTTTATTATTTTTTTTTTGTTTCATAAAACAAAAATAACATTAAACAAAGAATAGTTCAGTGAAAAATGTATTTAAAACAATGTTTAAATAATTCAATAATTATTTTATTGATATTTTTAATATTTAAAATAAATAGAAAAGGAATTTGTTTTAATTAGTTGAAGCCAGTTGTTGTTTTACAGAAATATTAAGAAACATATTTTTTTAACACCATCATGCTAACAGATTTTTATCACTTGATTTTATATTATAAATGATTTTAACTTTTTTCAAGGCAAAAATTCTAAACATGATATTTGAAAAAAATAATTAAAATATATTAGATTGTAAATAAGCAAAAAAATAGATTTTCTTTGTTTCATAAAGCAAAAATAAAATTAAGTAAAGAATATCTAGGTGGGGGTTGTGTTTAAAAAAGGTATGAACATTTAAATAATTATTTTTATTGGTATTTCCAAGATTTTAAATTCATATATTTACATTGAAAGTTGTTTTATTACTTGATCTCATTTCAAAAATGTTATTTAGAAAATTATTTTCTTTGAAATCTTCCGAATGTGCAATGTCGGGTGAATAGCACTAGTATGATATAAAAAAGTTAACATTCATGAGAAAAATAAATTCAAATATATCAAATTTCATAAATAAATAAAAATACAATATTTACTTTTTAAAGTAAATATTTACTTTTTATAAAAAGTAAACAATGTAACAGAAAGAAATCATTGAAACCTTATTTTTAAAAAATGAAAATTTTTTTATGAATTTGAAAATATTTTCTAATCTTAAGAAATGACTTTATATAAAGTTCTTGAAGGTTTAATCAAATAGAATATACTAAAGAATTTTTAGATTCTTATATTACTTTTTATGTTAAAACGAAAAACATCAAAAATACAATCAATGCAAATAAGTGATGAAATAACAAGTTTCATATGACATGTATATTATATTCATACTTTTTAAAGTATATAAAGATTGATATAAACAATGCAAGTCTTACAAAAAATATACTTACTTAACTTTGTACAAAGCTCTACACTGAGTTCTGTTTTTACTGGTATATTTGGAAACTTCTTTTTAATTGTAATAACAATCATGGTCAATTCACTTGTTTGTGATAATCTAAGTATTGTATCTGGATTGACATTCTGAAATTAAGTAAATGTACAAAATAAATGAATTCATAGATAATTAAATATTGGTCAATTGCAATCAAGTTAAAATACATTTAGTTCAATTAAAACATAGTCTCATGGCATGTTAGTAGGAGAGAACCTCATCACATATCTCAGTAAAGACAAGTTCAGAAATAAAAGTTTTTTTTTACAGATGAGTCACCACTTAAGTCTCAAGGCTCAGAGGCCACTCAAGGATAAGGGTTAATAAGTGTATAGTAGTCAAAAGAAACATGTAGTAATCGTTAGAAGTGGAAATTTGGTAAATTGGATTACTTAAGGGGATGGATCATCAAGAATTTGTTCACAAGTAGTTAGTTGGAAAGCAAGAAAATGGAATAGAGTTCCACAGGTGTGCAATTCTAAGAAAGAAGCTTTGTTCATGGAATCTATGTTTAGGTTTAGGCACAGATAAAGAGTGAGGAAATTACTGATAGTGGTTTCAACTAGACAAGTGTTTTTCATAAAAGTCAGAACAGAGAGAGACAATAGATTGGAGTTCAGACGAGCACTTGCTATGAAAATAACAATAAAGCAGAGGCAGGCTTGCAACGTGGGAAAAATATTGCAGTGAAGAGAAAAGGGCATCCACCACTAGGCTATGAAGTCTATTTTGAACTCTCTCAAGGCAGGATAAGCTGCTTCTAGCAGCTCCTGCCCAGATGTGGCAACAGTACTCCATTCTTGGACGTATTTGGCTCTTATACAGGTAGAGAACTGCATCAGCAGTCAGATATCTATTGGAGCTGTAGAATGATCTAACCATTTAATTAGCAGCTTAGTCAATGGATTTGATGTACATGTTTCATCACAGATCAGGAGTAAAGCTCAGACCTAGAAGCTTGTCAAAACATGGGGCCTCCCCAAGAAGAGAGCCATTCATTTTGATTGATGCGAGACAGAGATTAAAGCGTTGATGATGGAAAGATAGAAGCTTTATTTTAGATGCATTAAAATTAACCAGCCACCTCTTTTCTCATTGCATCACATGATCAAGATCAGAGGAGAGAGAATCAGAAAGAACTTGGTCGTTTACAGTCTTTGAAGTGTTGCCATAGATGGTTGTGTTGTTAGCATATATGTTAACAAATGATTTTAGGATATAATTTGAGAGATTATTTATGTAGATCAGGAAAAGAGTTATGCCCAGGATGGATCCCTGAGGGACTCCAGCATTAATAATGTGAGCTTCTGATTTCTGCCCATTAACCACTATTCTTATGAATCTATCAGAGAGAAATGATTTAATAATTGAAAAGACATTTCCAACTATAACATAGTTGGAGATTTTTGGAGTAGACTTTTATGCCATGCTCTATCAAAGGTCTTTGATGTATTTCCAGCATTAGACCAGAACAGTATGTGAAATATGATTTAATTTCATAGATCCAGAAAATAAATTTTTTTAGACCAACCCATACTACAAGAATTTGTAAAAGATACTGATAGAAGTCCAGACTAGACAATAAGACAAAAGATTAAAATGTTGTTACAACATAATGCAATGCAGGAGTCACCATTTTTCAAAACAAACCACAATGGAGGCTAAGAAGAGTCCATAAAGAGGTGTAATGTGATGCTCCCGCCTTGTTAGATTTGAAATCAATCATGTGAATGCTTTTCTGAACTTCTGTAATATATATGTGTAGCGTTTGTGTGTGTGTGTATCATTCTCTTGCAGCCAACAGCATCGGACTGATAATGATCAAACCTGGTATGATGATAATTTGTCAAGGTCAAAGGTTAAGGTCATATTTGGTGCAACTCTTAAACTTCCCCACCAAGGGATGGTTTACACCAAGTTGGGGTTCACCACCATCCTAGGGGCCGCCACAATGGCGTCAGCCAACTTCCTTTTTAATTTGAATCAAATTGTAACCCCTCCAGGGTAGCTCAGGTGCATAGGCTCCTGGTTGAGATGCAGCTGTAGCCGATACCTGTGACGTCACCCGTGTTTTCGTCTAGTGGTCGAATTTGTCTTCGTTGTTGTCGTTGGTCGCTCTCCGGTTCCGCTTTCAAATCAGCTTTCAAACGTCACTTGGACTATTGGAGAAATATATTGCATTCACAACGGTGTTTCCAATTAAAGAAAAGAAAGTCAAAACTTAATTGGTTTTTCTTAACATAGAATTGATTATTGTCTTCGATTTTACAAATAATAGCTACACACTGGCCTAGTCATGCAACTTAGGGGGCTGGCAGTTTTCTTTGCTTTACCAAGTTCTCCGTTCTTCATCTACCGTCAGTCCACGGGAAGGGATCAGCTGCCAGAGCGAAAAGAAGACCCCAATTAGCCAAGTGTCTCGTTTTTATCAAATCAGTAATTCCTCCCACTGCTTTATTCTCTTTTTCTTTTCCTCTCTCTCTCTTTTTTTATCCTATAAATTTCTACTCCTCCTCTCGAACTTATCTCTACCCAATTTGCACTGAGGTGTTTCTACTTATTATCAAATTAGGGGTGATTAGTCACCCCAGTCGAACAACGCTCGGCGGCGACCCTCACCACCGACCCCCACTCCAAGCTGTCAACTAAGATATCTGGGTCTCTTCATGTCGCTCAACAGAGGTTTTAAATGCTAGCTTTTATTTATTTTTTTTTTTTTCTCGTCCATAAATGTTTATCTACCAAGTTGATCTTAAATATTGTATAATCAATCCATTATATTATTTTCAGTCCCCCACCCCTTATTTCTGGCTCCCATCTTATCTCGCAATTACTTATAACGTCACCAACTAACTTCGGAAGAACCCACCCCCCCATCTGATTTTCTTTTATATCATAAGTTGCTTAAAACGTGATTAGTTAAAGTTCAGAATAAAATCACGCTTTCTCTTAACGGTTAATTTAAAAAAAAAAAATCTTCTGAACGCTATTAAAAGTTAAATTCTTCACTAGTTTGCAATTTGGAGACGGAAGCGTTGTTGTGATAAGTGATTTTCTCTACTAATTCGCACTTTTTATTTTTAGATTCAAATATTAATAACTACATTTTATTTCAGTATCTAATTTATGTATTTCTGTTGTATTAAATGCTAGCTTTTTTTTTTTTTTTTTTTTCTCGTCCATAAATGTTTATCTACCAAGTTGATCTTAAATATTGTATAATCAATCCATTATATTATTTTCAGTCCCCCACCCCTTATTTCTGGCTCCCATCTTATCTCGCAATTACTTATAACGTCACCAACTAACTTCGGAAGAACCCACCCCCCCATCTGATTTTCTTTTATATCATAAGTTGCTTAAAACGTGATTAGTTAAAGTTCAGAATAAAATCACGCTTTCTCTTAATGGTTAATTTAAAAAAAAAAAAATCTTCTGAACGCTATTAAAAGTTAAATTCTTCACTAGTTTGCAATTTGGAGACGGAAGCGTTGTTGTGATAAGTGATTTTCTCTACTAATTCGCACTTTTTATTTTTAGATTCAAATATTAATAACTACATTTTATTTCAGTATTTAATTTATGTATTTCTGTTGTATTAAATGCTAGCTTTTTTTTTTTTTTTCTCGTCCATAAATGTTTATTTATCTACTGAGTTGATTGCAAAAATAGATTACCTAAATGTACTCATTTTTAGTTCGTGAGAGGGGAATCTATCACCATACTTTCCCTTAAACACGTCTGTTGGACTTTTAATAGTTTTTTTTTTTTTTTTTTTTTTAATGGAGAGTAGAAAACGCATTGTGAATGCGTTATCGGCAGCTCCTGTTACTCTCGCTTCTTCTTATTTGTCCCTCAGTCCTCATTTTTTAAATGAGTGATTTTTCTGACAAAGGGAGAAGAAAAAGCTGTTTTCTAGGTTGGCAGTATTTTTGCGCGAACAGTTGGCAGAGTTGGTGGAAATTTTCTGTTTCTATGTCTATCCTTGTAGCCATGTCACTAGTAAGGGTGCTGGAGGTAAACGTTTTGTCTGGGCTGACGTTATCCGCCTGATAGTCAGGGACCCGAACCTTGGATTAACCACTAAGGAGGCTGTCCTATCAGCAGGTGAAAAGTACTGGGGCTGCTGTATTGCCATTTGGTGAATGGAATCTGGACCATGCAGTAGCTTCTGGTGGGGCCTCTCGATGCCATACTAGTGGGTAATTGTTACGGCTTTACCTTATCATGTGCAACAAAAAAAAAAAAAAAAAAAAAGAAAATTCTTCGTTTCTTTTTTTCTCTTAGTTTCCCCTCTCTGTCCTGCTCTAAGTAAATCTGTCGACCTAGTCCACAAATTCCAAAATTTCATCATGACAAGTTTCAAGAAAAAATACACGATTAAACCCGGTTCTCCAACTTCCAACGTAGACCCCTACTACCATGTCTCCTTCTCCAACATCAGGGGTCTTCGTTCTAACCTTCCAGAGGTTGAAACCCAATTACAGGAGACTAAACCAGACCTTTTATTTTTAAGTGAAACTGGCATTGGACAGGCTATTTCTCTAGATGAGTTTGCAATTACAGGATACTCTAACTTAACTTCTAAATCTGACCCCCAAGATCGCCATGGGCATGGAATATGTGCCTATATTAAAGATAGCTTTCCATGTGGGAGGGACATCTCCAGGGAAGATCCTAACTTACCCTATATGTGCTTCCGGGTTGCTTTAGCTCACACTACTGCATTTATATTTACTCTCTATCGCCCCCACAACAGCGGAGTTACTATCTTTCAAAGCATATCTGAGAAAATTGACCAAGTCCTTTCTACTTATCCTTCAGCTAACATTCACGTATGTGGAGACTTCAATGTTCACAACGTTGAATGGTTGACCCACTCAAACAAGACCGATGATGAGGGGAGGTTCTGTCATGATTTCTCCATTGCCTATGACCTCACTCAGATTGTTCAGGAACCTACCCATGTGCCCGATAATGACAGCCAGTATGCGAGCCTACTAGACCTTTTTCTCACAACTTGCCCTGAACTATGTTCAGTTTCTGTTCTGTCGCCTCTTGGATCTTCCGACCACTCTGTTGTATCAATTAAGATAAAAATGAAATGTAATAAGTCCCCAGACGTACCTCTTCATCGTACAGTATATCGATACACTAAGGCTGACTGGGATAGCTTCCGTACATTTATATCTGATCTACCTCTGCATTCCATGTTTAAAAAGGATGTGTCCTCTATAGTATTAGACCTAACTGAATGGTTAATTGTAGGTATTGACCATTTCATACCCTCTAAAAAGTTTCAGCAAAAACCTAACAGCCAGCCATGGTTCTCTCCAGAATGTGCTGCTGCCATTGTGCACAGAAATCACTTTTTCCACTGCTTCAAACGTAATAGATGTATGGAAACTAAAGCCGTTTTCAGGACTGCCAGCAACCATTGTAAGAAAGTAATAAGGAACGCAAGAGAGTTGTATGCTCAATCTGTTAAGTCCAAAGTAGCTGAGCAGCGGCTTGGTTCCCACCAGTTTTGGCAAATAGCAAACAGAATCCTGAACAGAAGCGTGTGCTCCATCCCAACTATTATCAATGGACCTGAGGTAATCTCGTCAGCATCAGACAAAGCCAAACTCTTTGTCAAGAACTTTGCAGCTAATTCTACCCTTTGCGACCAAGACCGCCAACCCCCAATATTTCCTCCTGTATCAGAAAACACGCTATGTGATATACGTATATCTGTACGTGATGTTGCCAATCTAATCAAAAACCTTGATTCCAGTAAAGCAACTGGCCCTGATGGTATTCCAATTATAGTACTCAAAAAACTTCAACCTGAACTAGCGCCCATACTTACAAAACTGTTTAAACGTTGTCTTAAGGAGAATAGTTTCCCATCTCCCTGGAAAATCTCATCAGTATGCCCTGTATTTAAGAATTCAGGTGATCGCTCATCCCCCTCTCAGTACAGGCCAATAAGTCTCCTGTGCGTCATGAGTAAGTTGCTAGAATCTGTGTTAAATACAGAAGTAATCAAACATCTCAACAAAAATAACCTTCTTAGTGACACTCAATATGGTTTCCGTTCTGCTAGATCTACAGCAGATGTCCTTACAGTTATATCGCATAGGATTAGCAAATCTCTCGACGGTGGCAATCTTTCTAGGGCAATTGCTCTTGACATATCTAAAGCCTTTGATAGGGTATGGCATAAAGGTTTACTTCATAAGATCGCTAGCTATGGTATAGCTGGAAAAGTCTTCTCAATTATTAAATCATTTCTTTCTGATAGGTTCATAAGAGTAGTAGTTGAGGGGCAAAAATCAGAAGCTCACAGTATTAATGCCGGTGTCCCTCAGGGATCCATCCTGGGCCCAACTCTTTTCCTGATCTACATTAATGATCTTCCAAATCATATCCTTACATCATTTGTAGACATTTATGCTGACGACACTACCATTTATGGTACCACATCTAAGACAGTAAACGAGCAAGTACTCTCCAATTCTCTCTCCTCTGATCTTGAGCATGTAGTACAATGGGGAAAGGAGTGGCTGGTTACTTTTAATGCATCTAAAACCAAGCTTCTCTCTTTACATCATCAACATTCTAATCCACATTTGTCATCAATTGAAATGAATGGCTCTCGTCTTCAGGAGGCCTCAAGTTTTGACAAGCTTCTGGGCTTGACCATTACTCCTGATCTTAAATGGAACACGTATATCAAATCTGTTGCCAAGGCCGCTGGAAAAATGGTGGGATCTTTCTATCGATCCAGTAGATATTTCACTGCTGATGCTATTCTCTATCTATATAAGAGCCAGGTACGTCCAAGGATGGAATACTGTTGCCACATCTGGGCAGGAGCTGCTAGAAAGGACTTGTCCTGCCTTGATAGAGTTCAAAATAGACTTCGTAGCCTCGTAGGAGATGTCCTTTTCTCCTCCTTGCAACCTCTATCTCACAGAAGAGATGTTGCGAGTTTGTCTCTGATGTATCGTTATTTTCATGGAAAGTGTTCAACTGAGCTTCAATCTATGGTCCCCCCTCGCCAAACTTTCACAAGAAACACTCGTCTAGCTGTAAACACTATCAATAATTTCCCCCACTCTTTATCTGTGCCTAAACCTAAACGTAGATTCCATGAACAAAGCTTCTTTCTTAGAACTGCACGCCTGTGGAATTGTCTTCCGTTTTCCTGCTTTCCGGCTGACTACAATATGGTTGTGTTCAAGTCTAAAGTAAATAAGTTCTTGATGGGCCGTTCCATATAGGTTATTAAATTTGCCAAATTTTCATTACTAATGATTACTATATTGACCAATTTCTACTGTACACTCTTTAACCCTTATCCTTGAGTGGCCTCTGGGCCTTGATAATGTGGTGATGCCTTTGTAAAAAAAAAAAAAAAAAAAAAAAAAAAAAAAAAAAAAAAGATAAAATCCCATAGACATTTCTGTTTAAAACAACATCAAACCATCATCATCATTAGAATTCAGCCGTGCGAATTCCTCTGAATTCGTGTTGACTAGCAAGTTCACTCGGCATCGCTCGGTCCCCATTGGGTCACAAAATGACTCTCTTCCACTCCCATCCTTTTTGATGAAATTTAGCATGATAGTGGTCCGTAACATTGGCCAAAATTTATTGCACTGTATCTCTTAACTTTGACGTTCCAAAATAATGCTGCCAAAAACAATGTAACCGATCATTAAACACCTTAAGTAATAGTTATTCTTACAACATCCACTTACTGCAAGGGTGCCCGAAAAGCAGGTATTTAAGCATACAGTAACATCTCACACAGGTATCTTTGCTAGTGTATATATATATATATATATATATATATATATATATATATATATATATATAGGAAATCCACTGTTTGAAAAGCACTTGATATTAAGAATTTAAGATTTAACAGTTGAAAGACCAGACGAGTGCAAAATTGATTTTAATAAACATTTCTATTTATTAAAATGAAATTGAATTTTTTTTCAAATTTCTGAATAAAATATTCTTATAATGATAAGGATTTCTTCTATTTTTTGAAAAGATTTTCTAATGTTACATTGTTACTGTGTTACAAAATTCAAATTTTAAAGAAAAAGGTCAATTGTAAAATTTAATTTGAGAAAAATAAAAAATAAATAAAATAAAAAAAAATCGGCTGAAAGTTGTGACTGTGACTAAATTCGTTCTGTTTTTTTTTGTTTTTTTTTTATTTCAATAATAAAGAAATAAACTTGTTTATTATATTGTTTTTTTTTTTGTTGTTTTTTTAAGTGGCACACTGGGTTGAAAAAAGTCTCAGTCTTTAAGGATTTGCTAAAAATAAGCACAATTGTGACTAAAGTCGTTCTATTGTTTATTTTAATGATAACATTTTTTGCAGTAATGAACTCAGTATATCGTCCGTGTGAGAAGGAATATTTAATAAAGATCGGGAGTTTTCTTTAGTATATATCTTTTTAGGTATGGACTTAAAAACATATTTACCAAATATAACCTCTCGAAATTTTATAGTTTTATTAGTTTTATTATTTATTACAAGATTGTTTTACAATATTTTATGCTGACATACCCAATCGATCGCCTTTAATGAGAAGCAACGGCAATTAGTCATACATTGATTGTACATAATTTTTAGTTGTACAGTTTTAGTAAAACCGCCAGTACAATATTTGAAAATATATTTACTGTGAAAAAAGTAATTGAAATATTTGAAATTATACTTGTTGCAAAAAGTATAACTTTGTTCTATTTCAGAACCAAAAAGTCGTTGAAATATTTGTAATTATACTTCTTGTGAAAAGGATGAGTTTGTTCTATTTCAGAACGAAAAAAGTCATTGGAAATTCAAGAAAAGTTATAGTGTTGTGAAGAGAGTAAGTTTTTTTTTAACGTCATATAGTTGTTAATATATTTAAAAAAGATATGATGTAATTTATATTCTTTTTGGAATGAGTATAGTTGTTATAATTTAAATGTGGTTGTGTAACTAGTGTGACGAATCTTTATGGAGGATGAAATGAGGAAGATTCTGCATAGTTTTATTTTAATCTATTTTCATAAATTACTACCTAGCTCTACTCACGTATTGATTGAAGTATTATTGTTGAAGTAAATACTGAAAATTGATACATAAAATAAAATCTTCTCATACCATTTTATGTTGACACATGAAATAATGTACATAAGTTGGTTAATGCTATTAGTCGATCTGGTATAGTTTTGGCTTGGGGTGTTGTTTTTGGCAACTGGAATTATCGTGGTTTGTTTCCAGATTTGAGGGATATTTCCAGCTTGCTATATTTCATTATAAATCTTGACAAGGTATTTCATTGATAATTTTGGTAGGCTTTTCAGAAAATCGTAGCAACTTTGTCAGGTCCTTCTGCTGTACTGTGGGAGATTCTTCTAATTCTGATGAAGTGAAGTCTTGGTTGTAATTTTCCGTGTTTTGAAATTTTAAGTCCAAATTTTTCATTTCTTTTATTTTAATTTTTTGGAATCTTTCTGTTTGGTTTTCAGAGGAGGAGACTTGTGCAAAATTTTCATCTATTGTGTTGGTTATGTCTTCCTTTTAGTGAATATCTAACTGCATTTTGTAATATGTTTTATAGGTGGATTATAGGGCTATTTATAAAATAAATATTTTTATTTACCTACACTAGTAACTACAGACATCGTTTCACATTTATTTACTTTACTCAACAACAAACACATGTTAATAAACATATATAGTAATTGATAACGTATTGATGGAACAGTGACATTTTATTTAAAAAGGCATTTTACTCACCGGAATATTATTAACTAGACCATCTGCATAAGTAACAGTCGCATTATAACGAAGTATATTTGTTGCATTCACAAGGCGAATATTAACTGGAATTTTTGGCTCATTAAAGCGCGCAGTGATCGTTGGATTATCATCTTGTACATCAAAATTAAAGAGATTATCACCAACAACAAGATCTCGACTAGTATCACGATAAGTTGAGGTATCTATATCCACAACATCACCATCAAGATTATTATATGTTATTTCTTCAGCATGAGCACATATTGCTGGAAAAAATAAAATAATTAATATTTTATCTCTTATATAGACAACAAATGATGAAGCATTTCACAATAATTTTTCTGTACTCATGCAGAGACTTATCCAGACATAACTCAGCACCCGCCCGGCTTTTTCCAGAACATGACGTCAACAGCCGGAGTAAGCTGAGCGTCACCAAGGAAATTAAACTGTCTGATGTAACATAAAGCTGAGCCAATGACAATGTAGCGTGATGGTTTTCAACGCAAAGCGCGAGTTGAAAATTCAAACTAGTAACGATTTGGAAGAGGAAGAAAAGAAAACAAATTAGTAAAAAAAAAAAAAAAAGGAAGCCCACCATTTCGTACTTTCATGTCAGAAAAAAAAAAACATGAATTTTACAGCCTTAAGTGAGCAGCTGAAAACACCAGCTGGAGTCCTCGACTTTTGTCAATAGTAGCCGCAGTATGTGCTCTCCACTTATCCCGGCATTGTTTCCTGTCATCCTGAATTTCTACTTGCCTGTGGAAAAAAAAAAGCAGTGCCTACTCAGAAGAGGTGTGGTTGGAGATTGCGCAAGTCTTACAATGGCATAATCATGTTAACACCCCGGTTACTGTTGGATCACTGAAGTTGGGCTGAGTCTGGTCAATGCTAAAATCGGTGTCAAGAAAAAAAATTACTGGCACAGACGAAAACTTGTGCATCATGTGGACATCTTATTATAAGAGGAAAGGTAAGCGATGGCTATGCCTGGAGATGTCAGGCTACCAAATGCCAAGCCTTTATATCAATTCGGACTGGTACCTTTTTTGCTAAGTCTAGGCTGACAGTTGCCATCATACTTAAAATAATCTACTTGTGGGCGTTCGAGCGAGCAACACAGAAAGACCTCCAGTACGCACACCATTAATAAAACAACGGTCTGAGGAAACAACATCTTTTTTAATATGAAAAAAAAAAAAAAACCCTGTCCCGCCTAGTTTTGTTTCAACTTTTATAGTTTTCAGGTTTTTCTTTGAAAAAAAAAAAGAAAAAAAAAAAAAAAAACGTCATGTTCTGGGGAAAGCTGGGCGGACTCTGAGAGTTACGTCTGAATCACTCTTTGCATGAATACCAATTTTTCTTCATTAATCATGTATTATACACACCTGCAAATGTAATGCTTCACAAAGGTCCGTCTCTGCTTCATTCTATTCTCTATGACAATAAATATTTCATTATAATATGGCTTTGGATATTTCTTTTTTACCTGAATTACAACCTTGTTAAGTGCACCCCTTTCGACGGATACACCAGTATCGCTGAAGATTCGAAAGACTGAAGTTGAAAAACACTTATAAGTATTACAACAGATTTTTAAATCTTAATCGAAAGTATTAAACAATACTGTTCTAGCAATTATGTCAGGATTGAAATGGTTTTATTTTGATATCTCAAAAAGTATTATTTGCTAAAAGGAAGGACGTTCAAACACAAAGGGTTTGACTCATTTGAACTTAAATTTGGTAAATGTTATTTTGTCTGCCCCCCCCCCCCGGGAAAATAAGGAAAACATTTTGTTTTTGTTTGTTCTATCATTTCGATTATTTCCTGTTTTAATTTTAATGAGACAATTTGAAAATACTTCAGCAATAAGAAGAATTCAAATAGCCATAAAAGATTTTTTTCAAGATAACTCAATGCATAGGAAGTTTCAAGATGTTTTTCAGCTGTAAATATATGTAATTCTTTATCAAGAATTTAAATATGTCTTAGGTAATGGCGTCGCCTTATTTATTTATTTAATTATATAGATACAAATCAATGTTTATCAAAAGAGTCGAGAATGAATCTGACGAAAAAAAATTACTGTGTTGTTACAGAAATTAAACACAAATCTTATTTGATAAAACTAACCAGAGGAAATCTTTTTTAAAGGGAGAATAAAAAATCTATCAGAAACAAAACAGTTTATTTCATACATATTATAAAAGTTTAACTAAACTAAACAAAAAAAAATAGACTACTTTGTCATATATGCTGGAAACGTAAATTCATAATTTGTCGGTACATATGTTCAAATGCTTGAATTTTGTACAAGGATTGGGTTAAAAACATTCGATCTAGAATATTACCTAGAATGGAGCAAGATCCATAAATAACATTACAGAAAGTTACCAAGGATTGCCAAAGATTGATGAAATAAGATAATACAAGGGCTGAGGGAAACTTTATTTTTCATGTTCAAGTAATTAAATAACAGATTTGCAAAAAATTAAAACAAAATTATCTCCGCGCTTTTTGCTGTGGAGATTCACTATAAAAAACGACTTTCTTCAAAGACAAAGCTTGTTTTGTATGCGACTATATCGGACGCAAAAATACTCACTAAATAAATAAACAAAAACATAATAAACTGAAATACTAAACTAAATTAAATGTAAGTAAATCAAGATGGTGAATAATGAAAGTATCTGAATACAAAAATAAGTTGTAAATTGTGAAACTACTTTTAGATACCAGTAGCAGTATTTCGATTATAAATGAACAAACATGAAAAAAGAGATGATCCTCAATTAAATGACACTTAAAGTATAGCATGGTGCACATACTGGAAAACGCTTAAACTTTAAAGGCAAATTTGATATCATTTCATATATTAGGTGGACCAGAAGGTTCTTGCAGAATTTTTAATTTTGATTTCAAATAACGTTTTTCGCTCTACCTAATCGTTTAAAATTACAAACGTTTTAAAACAAATATCTTCTTTTCAGAACGTTGAATACAAGATGTAAAAAAGCAAATTTGTACGATTTTCTTATTTCAATTGAAGCTAGGCCAAAAAGCTACTGCAACAGTGTGTGATATCAACGAACCATTTGACCAAGGAACCACTATTGAACGCACAGCACAATGGTGGTTTAAGAAATTTCGTGGCGGTGATGAGAGTCTTGAAGATGACAAACATAGTGATCGACCATAGCATGGCTACCGAGAGAGCAGGCCAATGAACATGACAGCGTGACGGCATTACCAGATCAACATGTAGGTAAAGGCACGGAGGTGCCTAAAGTTTCCGGTGTTCAACCACGTGGCCATAAAAAATATTTTTCATTGCCTTATATTGTGGCTGTTGTAATTGATTTTTATTCTCCTAAAGAGAAAAAACAAGTCTCCATTTAGATTAATATTACAATTATCATAATTGGACATTGGGATAATTTTAATCTAACAAAATATAACGGTAAGTGAATTGTTTTATTTTTATTGAAGGAACTTTTATTTTTATCAAAGGAAGTCGAATATTCCATTTTACTTATTTTTTTAAACTGCAAAACTAACAATTTTTATATGAGAATATTTTTCAGTCCGTTCTTTTAATAATAAATAAAACTTTTCATTGAGTATTTCCAAATATTTTAAAGTTAGAAGCATTTTTCACGACAGTTTTTTCGTTTTATTTTAGTTGTTCTTTCGGTTTTGTTTTTAAACTAAAACGATCGATCAATTCAATATTTTAGCACCGGGCATAATTTATTTCTTTGAAATATATTTAAAACTTAAAAAAAGTTTTTGTTTGTTTTATAACATTTTATCTGTAAATAATTTACATGACTGAAATGGGAAATGAAATAGGAAATGTTCTATTCTCTCGAACACATTTATTTTATTCTTTAAATTCTTTATTCTCTCAAACACTTTATTCATGCGAACACAAATTCATCTTAAAAATTCATTAACTAATCAGTTTTAATTTAAGTTTTGATATGAACTAAAAATAAAGAGTAGATTAAATTTTAGTTAACATATTTTCTTCTGTTTTATCTTATAAATGTATGCACCATGCTGAAATAACGTTCTTTAGAAAGCTATTCTTAACAGCATGGGGGGGGGGTTCTAACTATTCTTGACTTTAACCTAACAATTTAATGAAAAAAAAAGATACTATAAAAATTTAATTTAACTTGAAAATCCTATCTTGAATATAGCATGGTCCGTACACTGCATAAGCACCATTATTAGTATTATAACAACAACAATAAAAAAGGTACTTCATGGGGAATGTGGACCCTGCGTAAATGGGTTTTAATTTATTGGTTGCTCCCTAAAAAGCGCATACACAAAAGGTTTCATTGGTTTATTTAACCACAAAAAAGGTACTATTTGAGGCAAAAAAAAAGGTCAAAAGCATTATTTGAATATGTATAAAAAATAAATGTAACAAAAATAAACATTAGTATGGAAAATATAATATAATAAAAATGAATTAAAACAAAATGAAAATAAAATACAAACAAAGCACGAAATAAAAGTATAAATCAAATTTAATTAAAGAAATAAAAAATATTCAAAAAATAAAATATATGTTCAATTACAAAAAAGTGCATGAGATATATAAAAAGAAAGTGAAAGAAAAACTCAGGGAGCAGCCATTAAATTAAAACCCGTTCACGCAGGGCCCACCTTCCCCGTGAAGTGCCAAAAAAAAAAAAAAAAAAAACTGTAGATGACATCGACTGGCGCCACACCAACTAGTTGTGAAGGGTCAGGAAAGATGGGAAGTTCGAGTTGGGAGAGTACTAACCAGACCTTCACTGGAAGTGTGCAGTTCAAATCTGGTACCTTGGGGAGGCATTTTGCCATCCAATCCGCAGGAAACACCAATGGCCGATGCCAATGAAAAATCAATGGCAAATGGCTGTTGCGTGCAATCATCTGCATTAGTGGTCAAGAGGTGGAGAACATTGGAAAACTGGGGAGACTTGTTGTCACTCAGTTTCCAGCAAATACCACAGGTTACTGCCAGTGAGCGATCACTGATGATGGCCTGTGAGACAACTCCTAGTTAGTGAAATAATAATATAGTAACCATGTAACTGATGAAAATACACTACACATTTTGATGAAAAACATGGGAAAAAATGAACATAGATGAACAGAAAACCAAAACTTTAAATTTAATTTCTGTATTAAAAGTAATAGGTATTTAAATATTTCAACATATAGTCTTGTGAGTAAAATCCAGCTCCTCAATAAGGGGCACTCTGGATAGGAACAAAAATAAAATTTGTCCTAGTCATGAAGATTTCTCCTCCACCGACCGAGGGCAGAAAAGGTGAATTGTAGCATCAGAATAGATACTATTACACTGTGATCTTGTCTCGAAGGCCAAGAATTGTTTGTGTTTTATGTTTCTTTAATTGTTTATTTCCTAAATTCATAATTCAGCATTAGATTGTATATGGCTTTAAAATTATGTAATTTTACATAAATAATATTTATATTTTATATTGAATAAAGTTCAGTTTCATTATTAATCAAATTGTGTTCCTTTCTGTTCTTTTTTTAACATGTTTTAATGCTCTTTTTAAAAATGCCGTCATATAGTATCGACAGTAACAATTCGGTAAATCTTACCTTCATTACTGCAGGCATTTTTCAGTTAACTAGCCTTCTATATCTCGAGTCAAAGCCAATCCATGCACAACTGTTTGATAACTTGAGAGATTGGAAAAACAAAAAACCTTGATAAATGGATACCTCACGAATTGAAAAACAACCAAAAGAAACGCCATAATCAAGTGTCATCTTCCCTTCTTTAACACAACAAGAATGACCTATTTCTTGACCAGGTTGTGACTTATGATGAAAAGTATGTTCTTTACGACAGCTGGTGATGCTCAGCTCAGTGGTTAGACACTGCTGAAGCTTCACGACTCTTGTTGAAGTCAGTTGCATCAAAAGAAGGTCATGCTGACTGTTTAGTAGTCTGTAACCGGTCTCATCCATTACAGTTTTCTGAATGCAGGCGAAATCATTACAGTAGAAAACTATTGTCAACAAATGAACGAAATGCATCAGAAACTTCGACAACAACACCCAGCATTAATCAACAGAAAAAGCCCAATTCTCCATGACAATACCAGACTGGACGTTGCTAAACTGACCCTGCAGAAGTTGAACGAATTAGGCTACAAAACTGCCTCATCTGTCATACTCTCCAGACCTCTCATCTACCGATTACTACTTTTTCAAGCATTGACAACTTTCTGTATGAGAAATGCTTCAAAAACCTAAGTGATATCAAAAACGTATTCAGCGACTTTATCATCATCAGAACGCAAGATTTTTATGTTACTGGCATAGATTTACTTGTTTTGCATTGGCAAAACTGTGTTGATTCTGATGGTGATTATTTTGATTAATAAATTGTTGTTTGAGCCGAGATATGTTCATATGAAATGTTCATTTAAAAGTAAGAAACCATAAAAACTTTCTTGTCAACCTGATAGTTTGTTGGAAAATTTTTTTAATTAAAAGTTATGCACCATCCAGTATGACAAATTTATTCATTACATATTAGGTTGTGCTATTCAATTCATAGAAACTACCTATGAATTTGTTTTGCAATATAGTGAATGTGTGGATGGATGAAAAAATAAAGAAACAGAAAAATTTTTTCTGATTAAAAAATACAATTTCCATGTGTAACTAAAGGACTGTGAGAATGCACTAAAACTAATGTAAGATATAAATTAAATGAAAATATAAAGCTAGTTTTTAAACAAATGTAAGTTTCTTGGAGATATAAGTAGTAGACTGAGAATTACGATGATTGGAAAAATAGGTGTGTTGTCTAAATTAAAATATTCTAATTGGGCTTTACCAACAAAATGTAAAGACAAAAGATCTGTACATGGACCCATTTCCAAATTAGATTGAATGATTTCCTAAAAGATCATGTTACCTTTACCAAGACATTTTTTCAAGGCCAATCAATAGCAGAACTTTTTTATCAGATGAAGTGGATGAAGAATTCTCAAAATTGAAAACAATTGATACCCACACAAACCTCTATAAACTAAACACGTGTTCAGTTGGGTTGAAAATCACTCTACGTTTATTTCAACAGATAATGGATAGGATCTGAGTTAGCTAGAGCATACCTCAATGACATCTTACTCAAGAGCAAGAATAACAAACAGCACAAAAAGCTAGTTTTGCAGAAAATAGACAAGTACAGGTTCAAACTTAGCTGGGAGAAATGTGAATTTTTTATGAATCAAATTAGGTATTTGGTTAAATAATAGACAAAAATGTCAGAAAACTTGACCCTGAAAGAGCTGAAGCAATTAAGAAATGTCAGCTCCCAAAAATGTTACTTATCTTCAGAAATACTACAGCATTTACATTCCAAAAATGTATGATCGTAGAGTCTCATTGAATAACCTAATAAAAAAGGGCGTAAAATGGAATTGGTCAAAAGAGTACAAAAAAGTTTTTCAGAAAATAAAAAGTTCTTTATTATTAGATCTACCATGGGCATATATTTTTAAGCTGAGCATGAAATAATTGTGAATCCGATACCAGTGATTACAAGATTAGATCAGTGATTCCTAATAAGTTTGAAGATGAGACCACAAAGTTTATAACCTCTGCTTCTAGAACTTTACTTACAGTAGAAAGAAATTATAGTCAGATTGAAAAATAAAGTCTGGACATTATCTATGCAGTAAAGAAATTACACAGGATTATTCATAGATGAAAATTTATTCTAACAGGCTTCAAGATGGAGAAATAATTTTGTAAACTACAATTTTTAAATGGAATTTTTACTCTCAAAGAAAACGGTGCATGCAGATAGTCTATCTAGACTAATCACAAAATTTACAGAACCTTTAAAAGACATAGTAATAGATGCCATGTGAATAAAAAACACTATTTTACTATACATGAATTGCCAGTAACTTCGAATGATATCAAGAAAGAAACCAAAAAGAATAAATTTATGGAAAAAATAGAAAAAAAAAAGTATGGCTGAATGAAAAATATGAAAAAGGATCTAAAATATCAAATAATATACTTCACAACACCATTAAAATCACATTGTAAGAACTTTTTATAAATAAGAATAATTGGGTTATCTTGATTAACAAAGTTTCTTTGTAAAACAACATAATATTGACAAACGTTTTTAATTTATTTTCTTTTGCAATTTGAAAGTGTCTGGTGTATATTTTTTAACATTAAACTGAAACATATTTGCATTTACAAGCTTTTCATATGTAGAGAGAGATAAGTTAATTTTACAAAGTTATTCAATCAAAACAATTCTAACAAAAAGCATATCGGCTACATGAACCAGAAGAGAACACACCAATTATATTGTAATATCTGTTTGATTTTTTAAACATTTCATTGAATTATTTAATAATCAAGCAAAAGTTTTTATATTTAATAAATTTTGATTTTAAAAAAGATTTTTAAAAACACCTACTTGTTGTAGGTATAGTTGTTGGTACAATGGTTGGAATAGTTGTTGTCATGGTTGTTGGAATTGTTGTAGGTACTGTGGTTGGAATAGTTGTTGGTACAGTCGTTGGTATTGTTGGTGGAATTGTTGTAGGTATTGTGGTTGGTATAGTTGTAGGTATCGTGGTTGGAATTGTTGTAGGTACTGTAGTTGGAATAGTAGTAGGGACTGTGATTGATATTATAATTGGTAAATGTTATATCACAATATGTGGTGATTTGTCACACAATATTTTAAATTGTTTAAAATATGTATAAATGGATGTCCACACAGTGATTTCAATTAGCGTTGATATATCGGTTTCAAAAGTTAAAACATAATTGTAATTAAAGTCTATTGAAGACATTTTCACATTTATTTATGAAATTGATAAGAAATTACACATAGTTTTGTGAAACATACTTAAGTGTTAAGGGACTGCTATAAGTGGTGAGAGTGAAATATTTATTTTGAAAGTGTTTGATTAAGTTTTTATTAAAACTCTGGCAAGGAAAAAAAATCAAGATTATATATATATAATGTAGCTTTTTTTTAAAAAAAGCAAATACAAAATTATAAATTTTGGTAAATTTTTACTTGGTTTTCACCTTAACATTTTCCTTTACAATAACGATTTTTGTAGGTTTTCGGGTATGCTGAAAACCAATATCACATTTAAATTTTCTGTAAATAAGTAGTTTTCTGGATATTAAGCAATGTAAGCGCCAAAAATATGTGCGCTTGCGTCTACAACTATGGCTACCACTTTTAACATAAGGAATTACATTGCTTAATATCTGGAAAAGTGCTTATTTTAATGCGAATTCATTTTCAGCATACCTGAAAGGTTGTCATTTTACAGGAAAATATTAAGGTGGAAACCAAATAAAAATTTACCGAATTTTATTCAAACAGTTTATATATATATATATATATATATATATATATATATATATATTACATGCATATATAAGATAATGTTTGCATTTATTTTAATTTTGCATGTAACAGATACAAATATTTCACTCTCATCGCAAAATTATTTATTTAAAAACTAGCAAAAATTATTTATTATTTAAAAACTAGCAAGAATACCCGACGTTGTTCGTTGCTCGGGATCATATAAATTTATATAGCAGTGAAATTATGTGTAATATATTTATACTAAAATTTCTATCTCTCCCCCTCTCTCTCAAGCTGTGTCATTATGTTTCTCTCTTTTTCTCTACTTTTTTAGTCTTTATCCATAAACTTTTTAGTATCTTTTGCTTAACTCATTGCTCACCCTTGTTTTACTGTGCTGAAAAGATGTACTCCAGACACTGGAGTTATTTTTTACAAATATAATCCTGCATTCTCATATTTATTGCTTCAGGCAACTTCAAATGAGACAAAACAATGACATTCTTGAATAAAAGTAATTCTGTTCACTACACCCGCGTCCACAATAATATGAAGAGAAATTAAAATGAAAAGATTTTGAAATTATATCATATATAATAATTTGGTTGCAGAAATTCCCCTCTGAATCAAAGTACACTATGTTTGCTCCAACAGATGCCACATGCAAATTTATTACATCTAGAATATTAGCCACTATATTATGTAACTTTTGAACACCATCATACACACATTTATTTGTTATAGTGAAATCCTACATTAAATCCTAGGAGCGACATCATTACAGTCGCAACCATCTTTAGGGGAAGGAATTGCTATTTTCCCCTCTAAATAAAAAGTATTCTTACTGCTCCCTGTCAACACCGGAAGCTATTCTGCATTTTGTACAGATATGGAGTTGCACCCTTATTATCTGATTTATATAATTATATACATAACATTATTTTTACATTTCCTGATTCCGAATATAATCATTTCTCCCTACATGCATTCCGCCAAATCTCATTAGCTGAGAACTTACTAGTCGTTCATTCCAGAATGTAAATCTTACAACCAAAACGAATGCGCCATAGATTTACAAACATGGCTTCCCTCTACACAAGAAGCAATCTTTATAAATAAAATACCCTAATTACAAACATATTACCACATCGAAACATGTTCATAAGCCAAGACTGCTTTCACTTTTACAAGATATCCAAGAGATGGCCCTAATTGGGTTGCATACTCTACTAAATATTTAAAGTTAAATCTTTAAGAAAAAATGCCAAAAAAAGCAAAATTGATAACTATAGCCAGATTTTCACAAATAAAAAAGCCAAATTGGAAAAACAAATAGTGTGTGCATAAATAAATGAATATTCATGTATTTTACATGTCATTATAGTTATATGTTGTGTGCTTGTGTAGATTGGAGATGTTTTAAACTGATGTATTTCATATATATTTATATATTGAAGAGTTTCACTTCCAAATAATTGCATGTTTTTTATTATAATTTGTTTTGACAAAAAAAATTAGAGTTTTAGGGAGCTAACTTCTTCAATTTAGTCTAGGAAATATAATTAAATAAATACGTTGAGAAAAATTGTTGGCAAAAATAAGCTTGTTTTATTTCATTCAATAAATTTCTGTATATTTATTTTTGGCATAATAATAAAAAAAGCACAAATATTTGGAAGCTAACCTCTTCAATTTAGCCCCGAGTTAATTACACATGGCTATAGTTATATTTTGTGTGCTTGTGTAGATTGCATATACGTGTATATATTGAAAAGTTTAGCTTCCAAATAATTACATGTTTGTTATGATTTTTCCGTAAAAGGAAATTACAGAAATTTATTAAACAGAATATGTTGTGTGAATAAAATAATTGGCAAAAATGAACTTCGTTTTATTTCGTTCAATAAACTTCTGTATCTTTTATCTATAAATGTCATCATATCTTTAATTCGTTTTTTTTTTGGGGGGGGGGGGAATCTCAATGACATGACTATTTTGGAGTGAAGTAAAATTGTTGGCAAAAATAAAGTAACTGTCAGATTGTAAACTGCTTAAGCCACTTTCAAGACTGACTCCATATACCCTCACTTCTATATATATGTATACTAGCAGTTCAGCCTGGCTTTGCTTGGGCGCTATGTACTGTTCATAACTTGCCGAACGTGTAAATACACTTTATGTAAGAATTCAAATGTTTGGACCAAAATTGTCTGAGTAATTTCGTAGAGACTGCAGAGGTAAATTATTTTATAACTTCGAACCCCATTTTGAACCCTTAACATTTATTATTTTGGTCTCAAATCAAAATACAAAGTTTTACCCATGTCCAAGTTACTACATCTAAAATTTCAATTGTTTAAACCCAAAATTGACAGAGAAATTTGGTAGAATTTGCAAAGATGAACCCTTTCAACTTTGACCCTTTGGCAGCCAAATTTTTTCCCAAAACCTGGTTAAAATGTTTGCCTCATGTCTGAATACCCGTTATGTATAAATTTCAAATGTTTAGACCCAAAACTGGCTTAGTAGTTTGCTAGATACCACAAAGGTCAAATCTTTTGATCTTTGACCCCTTGGCAACTCAAATTTTGGACCCAAACTGATTAAAAAGCTTGCCCCATCTCTGAATAGCTATTATGTAAAACTTCAAACGTTTAGACCAGAAATAGGCTGAGTATTTTGGTAGAGATGGCAGAGGTCAAACTTTTTTTTAACTTTGACCCCAATTTTAACCCCTTAACATTTATTTGTTGGGGTTCAAATTAAATTATAAAGTTTGATCCATGTCCAAGTAAGCTACATTTAAAATTTCAAGTGTTTAGACCCAAAATTGGCGGAGGAGTCTGAAAGGTCAAATCATTGAACTTTGACCCCTGGACAGCCAAAGTTTTGACCGAAAACCGATTAAAAAGATTTTCCCAAATGTCGAGTCTTCAGTCTCTAGACCAAAAATTGAACGAGTTATTTAGTAGAAAAATGTACAGACACACACACACACAGACATTTTCACTTTCATATATATATATACTAGCATTTCAGCCCGGCGTTGCCCGGGTGTTTGGAGGTGTATGTTGAGTAAAAAAAATAAAAAGAAAAAAATAAAGTGGTAGTAGGAAGGCAGGAAAAGAATTGAAAGAAAACTGACATCATTGCTGTTACAACCACTGCCAAACCAGAAGTGACGTAGGTTTTAATTAAGGCTAGACAATCGAAAGAAGAGGATGACTTTCGAAAATATCAGCGAAAAATGCGACCCCCCCCTCTGTAGAAAAGTGCCCAGTTGAAGGTGAAGATATTAATGTTTTTAGCTAATTTTTCGATATTTGTCGTCTGAACGGTCGAGCTTCAAAACAATACTGATCTTGTGAAAATCCGTCGCCTCTATCGAAAGTTTTAGGCAGAAATGCAAACATACATGCATACATTTATATATTGATAGCTAAAATTTTCGACCGAAACCAATTAAAAAGCTTACCCTATCTCTGAATACTCTTTATGTAAAATTTCAAATGTTTAGACCAGAAATTCTCTGAGTAATTTGGAAGAGACCGCAGAGGTCATTTTTTTTAAAACTTTGACCCCTATTATGACCCCTTAACATTTATTGTTTTTGGGCTCAAATCAAGTTATTAACTTAGATCCATGTCCAAGGAACCGATATCTAAAATTTCAAATACGTAGACCCCAAACTGTCGGAGGAGTTTGGAAGAGTTCTCAAAGCTCAAATCGTTGAACTTTGACCCCTTAACAGCCAAATTTCTGGCCAAAAACCGATCACATCGATTTTCCCAAATCTCAGTAACCTGAATATCAAATTTCTAGTCTGTAGACTAAAAATTGACAGAGTTATTGCGTAGGGAAATGTACACAGATACACAGACATGTTCACTTTTATAGATATATAGATTAAGATTTTTGAGATTGTAAACTGCTTCAGCGATTTCAGAGATTGACTCCACATAGCTCCACTCTTCAAAATGTATATTAAATAAAGTAATTTTCAGATCGTAAACTGTCAGCCATTTCCGGTATTGACTCTATATAACCCCTCTTTTAAAAATATATATGAAATAAAGTAATTTTGAGATCGTAGACTGCTTCAGCCATTTTCAGAACTGACTCCATATACTCCCTCTCTTAAAAATATATATGAAATAAGGTAATTAATCATGCTTGAGAGATTGCTGTGACAACAAAACAGGTGCTGAGTAAATATAAAAGGTTGATAAATTTACATGATTTTTAGAATATGTCAAATAAGCATAAAAAATTTACATGATTTTTAGAATATGTTAAATAAGCATAATAAAGATGGTAAATAGAGTTTTAGAGAAGTTTTTCTTTGTTTTTTTCATATGGGTACTGTACAATTAACTCATATCTTAGGTAAGATAATGTACAAGTACCTTATTTCTGAAAAATGTAACTAATAAATGATTTTATGTAATTTTCTGTTGTGCTAACTTTTCCGTGCATCACAGGTAATAAGTTTGTTAGGTTTTTCATATGGGTCCTATAGTGAAAAAGCACCTTATTTCTTATTTAAAAGTCATAATACATGATTATATTATGTGATTTTCGGTGTTAATAACTTTATGTAGATCACAGGTAAGATTTTCTCCGTTTTTTATATGGGTACTATACTGTACAAGTACCTTATTTTTTGTGTAAGATACTGTACAAGTACCTTATTTCTAATTTAAAGATGAAACTACTCGATTTTACATAATTTTCTGTTGTGCTAAATTTTCTGTGCATCACAGGTAAGAGTTTATTTTTCATCTGAGTGCTATAGTGAAGAAGCACCTTATTTTGTATTTAAGAGTCATACTACTCAAATATATTAGTGATTTTCGGTTTTAATAACTTATATACGTCACAGGTAAGATTTTTTTTGTTTTTTCATATGTGTGCTATACTGTACAAGTACCTTATTTCTTGGGTAGAATGCTGTACAAGTACCTCATTCCGTATTTAAAAATGAAACTACTCAGTAGTTTTCCAAAACTATAAATACATTGCATTTATTTCGATTTTGCATGTGACAGATACATCACTTACAACAGTTCCTACAGTATGTGTTTGCGAAACTATGTGTAATTTCATCCTTATTTAAAAATTATTACATTTATTTATAACATATTTTTCTCAAATGCACATTACCACAAAGACAGTAAACAGCTATCCATTAATTATTTCCACTTCCCTCACATTCACCAGAAGATTATTTTGTCACACACTTTTAAATTGGTCAAATTAACAAAAGTTAACCTTACTCTGATATGTGATAACTAAAATAATGTATCTGCCACATGAAAAATTAAAATAAGTGCAAACATTGTCTTATATATAAAATAATTTAGACTTTTCCTTGCAAGATTTTCAATCGGGACTTAACTTCCAAAACGAATATTTCACTCTTATTAATTACAGCAGTTCTTAAAGCATGTTTTATAAAACTACATGTAATTTCATCGCTGTTTAAAGATTTTACATCTATTCCATACAAAATGCCTCTCTCAAATACATATCCCTACAAAGATGATAGCAAACGCTCTCACCCTCTATCCATTAAATTATTCTTCTCACTTCACGTCACTGCCAGAAGATTATTAAAAAGTTTCACTATTTATACGGCAGTTTTTTTTTTTTTTTCCAGATCTACAGATTTCAATATTTGCAAAAATGGTACCATAATCGTCAGATTTCATTGAACTAAAACTGCACCACTACTAGACATACATTTACTATATAAAAGAGATGCTTCATACTAATTACACATCTTTCCACTTCCTAAAAATCCATCCATCTATAGAAATCCATAAATAATATTCTTAAACAATAAAACACTTCTATACATTTATTAAAACAGCTTTGATCTATGGATGCCCATATTTGCTAAAAACATAGATATCATAATCTTGGAATTTCATTAAACTATTACAACATTTACTGCATTAAACAGATGATTCATATTAATTGTATTTTTTCTAACTACTAAAAACAATTCATCTATAAAAAATACATAAATAATTGTGGCCTTATGAAAAGGGTCATTAAAAAAGACGCAAACAACAGGTTTAGGTAGAAAGAATCTATTGCATAAAGAAAGTAAATAAAAGAAAGTAAATACAAGAAAGTAAATACAAGAAAGGTTGACAGTTTTTTCCAACTGTTAGTTAAACTTGTGTTAGATCACAATTTTATCTCCCACAGAAGTATTAACCTATTGTGTTTTATATAATGGCTAGTAAAGTTCATTATGAGTGAATGGGTAAATTTCCATAACAATAATAAACCGAAATATTTCTACACCAAAACTGTTCCATTTTTTAAAAACTCTTTTACACCCTAAACCAGCATATTGCCATTTAGAACCTAATAGAATACTATTTGAGATTGTGTCTATTTTGTATGCAAATATGATTCCCTTCTTGTAGAGACACCACCAAGACCTGATGCTAAAAAAAAAACAGTAAAAAACAAGCATATTTTGCAACCGGGCCATGCTGGGCAACCACTACTATAGATTGGATACAATATAATAATCAAAAGAGAATTGGCTCCAAAATAATAAATACGAAATCTGCATAAATTAAAATATCATATTGAAGTGTATTTTGCGATTGGGCCATGCCGGGTTGCATTCTTGTTGGTTATATTTGTTAGAAATTATTCATAATTACATTTTAAACTAGAAAATTATTGAAAAAATGTGAGATAATATGTGGTCAATGGACAAGTTGTCACGTTTTCAGATCATGTGTTTAGATTATTTATGTATAAGAACTAGCAATCAAGCTGTCATTTAACTTTATTTTTAACTAACCTTCCCTGTGTCCCGGATTTATGAGGGACATAAGATTAACTCAAGATATCCCATTTTGCCAAGGAAGATTAATAGTTTTCAGTACACAAAGTATTCTCAGTTAATCCTATCACTAACTGTAATTCCTGGTGGATAGTGCCATCTTTATGTCTTTCTGTTATTTTATTTGTTGAGGAGCTTTCTTAAATAATCAAATTCTAACCAATCCAAACCACCCTTAGCAATCTGCATATTTTTAACTAAAACAAATGTGCCAAAATGAAAGTAAATGTTTCTTAATATTCAACAAAAACGACTGCTATTTTCCACAAATAATCATTAAGTACTGGTAAGAAGCATGATCGTATTGGAATTATGATGCTTGTGTTTAAAGTCCTACGATATCTTGTGAAGAGAGAAAGAACAACTCTACTGTATTAATATAGTAAATCAGTTGAAATTCAAAAAAGAATTTATTAGTCACTATTTAGAATTACACAAGTAAATACATAAGGCTTCAAAGCTGTAAATAATACATCTTTCCTAATTCTGCTTTTATTAAATCTTAAATTAAAGCCACAAAAAATTCTATTGAGAACAATCATGAAAAGTTATTGCTTTATCTGTATAAAAAAGCATGATTAATATAAAATCAATATCATAAAAGATAATTTATCAAATAACATATCTGTTGTGATAAGAGCTGTTATAAATAGAATAAATAAAGATATAGTGTTATATTAATTGAAAATATAGCTTAATAATAAAATCTACAAGTTAATATTTAAACAGTACAAGCAAATATTTTCTAGCCCAGTAGGGAGAACTTACCTCTTTTGTAGTAGACTTGGCAGCACGTTCTATATACTTATTTCACTTTATGTTCTCTGAGAATGCCATAATATTTAGAGTTGTGCTGTTGTTAAGTATGATAATCAATGATTGGAAAGGCTTCTTATAATTATTAATGGAAAGGAGCTTTGTCTTAGTAGCATCAAATGTGATCATCAATTTTTAGCCACATTCTTCTACAGACTGGAGTCCATTCAAAGGATTTAGCCATTACTTTGCATGTGTGTACATTCGACTTCTTCTACTGCCCTTGCATCACGGAGATAGTTTATGAAAATCAGAAATAATATATGTCCAAGTATCGACTTCTGCAGCATGCCTGCATTGATGTGGTGATGTTTGTATGTACAGTCATCTTTCTTTCAGTAAAAAAAGATCTGATTATATTAAGTATTAATCAAGAAATACTTTACAGATTGATTTTTCTTAAAAGCCCTTCATGCCAGATCTAGTAAAAGGCCTTGGAGATATATAGAGCTACTGTTCTAGCTTCACCTAATTCATATACATTCAGAAATGATTATAATGATATTCGCAGTAAAATAGGATTGCCTACATCCATAGTGTTGGTCAGAGAGGTGTTTAGCATTTTGACAGTGATAGACTATCGCTAGATTGATTAATGATTCAAATAATTTACAGAACAGGAGATTTATGGACAAATAATTTTGCGAATCAGTTCTTTTACCAGAGTACCTGAAAACTGGTACAATGGAAGTAATTTTCCAGCTATTAGAGAAGCAAGATTTGTCAATCTGTTACAGAGTTGGTAGAGAATAGTGATCACTTTAGCAGAGCATTTCTTTATAACTATAACAGGCCTAATATCTATTCCACATACTTTAGAGGAGTTAAGAGTTTCTATGATAGCTCGAACATTTGAAGAAGTGATTATCAAATCACTCATTGTGGAAAATAAGGAAAGAAGTGGTTTGTGAAATTTAAGGTGGAATTTAGGCCAAACAATTGAGCTAACAATTTAGCTTTATTCGTTTCTCTGAAAGCAACTGCATAATGATTAAAGGGTGAGGGAATTGTTGATTGCTTATTGCCCATCACACTATTATAGATTTTCTATAAATCACAAGCTCCTAATTTCTGTGAAGTGATACGATTTCTAGTTATCCCATTATCAACTCTTAGGTGTAGCTATTATACTCTTACAGTTGTTTCTTGATGTTACAAAATTTTGTCTGTGTTTAGCAAACTTATGTCACTTGAAATCGTTAGTGCCTAGGCACAATATCAGCTTTACAGATTAAAATGAATGAATAAGGAGAGTATGCCTTGCTACAAAATTTCCACTATGAGATAAATGATTATATGCTTGCTCCAACCTATTCAGTTACCTCCTTCGCACATTGTTCAACATAGAGAGAAAATGTTTTACTTCAAGATGCGTCTCTTAAAGATTATCAATCATCACACTGGTAATATTTTGTTTTGAGTAACACTACTTCTGTTTATGGGGATATTGAGGTGATCAACATTCCTATGAATATCTGTTACACAAGCCTCTGCCAATGTTGTCTGGAATAGTTGATAAAGTGAGTCTTCTGGTCTTTAACATCTTGAAAATGTAGAATGGTTATTAAAAGTATTAATTGGGATGATTCTTGTTATAAAGTAGGGAGAGTTGCAATTGTATGAGGTATTGCAATATTTTTTCCCAACTATTATATGGATAATTGCTAGTACAGTAAGTGACAATATTCTGCATCGCTAGTCTTTCAAGATAATAAATACGGCAATTTTATATTGAATATTTAGTAAAATTTTATTTATTAACATTTTTTCCTGGATCAAAAATGATAAGAAGTTTATTATCTGGGATATCCATATAATATTTTGCAAAATATTTTTGCTAAGATTATTGCCAATACTTTCTTTTTTATCTGAAAATAGATTTGCTCAACAGGTGACAATTGTCTGGATACATGGGAGTTAACAATAACAGTTGGTTGGCTATTGTACTTCTTGTTCACTTTGTAAAGTGCAACATTAGATATCGGAGATTTGGATATAGAAATAAGTTTTGCATCAAACCTTAATTTAAGATTTGCTTTAAATTTAGTTCAGAACCCTAGACTCTCATGAAAAAAAAAATATATAGCTAAATTTTGCTCTGAGTATTACTATGGATTGTTTTTCAATTAGAAATAAAAAATATTTAATATGTTAAAATACACTTGAGAGGAATATTGAAAAATTAAATTCCTCTATCCAGTCTAAACCAAGCAAATTTCAATAAGAATTATCTGAGAGATAGCAGTTTTCAGAAAATTTGTTTTTTTTAAAGGATACATTGCACTTTAACTCGCATGCCAGCTGAACTGTTTTGTCTATCACACTTTACGCTATTTGACGCATTTTTATGAACACCATTTTCTCAAAATCTTTCCACATGAATCATGAAATAATGTCTGAAGGTAATGTCCCAAGCCATATTGGACCAAGCTGCTATTTACAACACATGAACACAGAATTTGAATTTGACTTTTTCCAACCTGTTTATTTGTTAAATTTGTGCATGAAATTTCAATGACTTGTGTCTGTATTGAGTGTTTTGCCTTTATAAGAATTAGACAATCCTTCTTTGCCTTTATTCCAGAATGAACAAAGCATAAAAATTGTATCTCACTGCAATTCCAGCAAACACTTGAAAGGATTATTTATCTTTTTTTATAAATGCCTCATTTGAGCTGCCTTGCTTCACTCTGTGACCTTTCATTTTTTAATAAATGAAGGCCGACAGACAGACGTAGTGAGTTTTATAAATGATTTAATTCACTGTCAATGAATAATCTTCATCAAATATTTTTCCCACTGTTATGGCCTGCCCAATGCAAAGGGCAATAAATCTACTCAAAATCTTTTAAAGGTAATGCAGAAAACTTTTGAATACAAAGGTACATTGTTTTTTAAATATTTAATTTCTCTTTTGAATACAAATTATTTAACTAGTTTCTATATTGATGTGCCATACATTTAACACCTCTTTTTTTAACATTATTCTATAAAAACCATGCATTGAAATTTCATGAGTTTGATGCAAATTGATCACCTAGTGAAAAAATATTATCTTACATGTTGAATTTGATGAGATATGAGGGTCATAATTAATTTGCATGTCAAACCCAAACTAAAGATTTTATACTGATGCTATCTCCATACATAATATTTTGATTGTAGAAATTCCCTTCTAGACAAAAATACTGAAGGTTTGCAACAACAGATGCCACACACAAGTTTATTATGTCTAGACTATTAGCCACTATCTTATGTAACTTTAAAACGGCATTTTTGGACACATTTAGTCATTATACTAAAATGCTACATTGTATCCTAGGAACAATTCTATCACAATTACACCATCTTTAGAGGAAGGATTTCCTATTTTTCCCTCGAAATATTAAGTCCTCCTACCGCCACCAGTCATCACCAGGAGGAAATATACACATTCTACAGATATTGTGATTGCACCCTTTGTAATTGGATCATAAAAAAGATCTATCATAATCTTCCCAATTTCCTCTTCATAAATAATAACGGCCCTTGACAAAATCCCTTTCTGATTAGCTAGGTGCTGAACACCTCATAGTTATCAATCCAATTTTTTTAAATAAACAAACATTTACTAACATTCAAACATAGCATCACTTCTCCACATGTTCTTAAGCCAAAATTTCTTTTTATTTGACATTGTGTGTGCATGTGTGCGCTTTTCAGTACAATTGACTAAATTTTTTTTTATTTTATGCTAAATAAATCTTTTTTATTTAAATAAATCGTACATGTTTATAAGCCAAAATTCTTTTTTTTACATTAAATACATCGTAGATCTTAATTGTTCTTATGCACTTATGTTACTGTGTTGTTTTTTGATGTAATTTGAGAGAATTGTAGTGAGTATTGTTTTCGGTTCACTGAAAGCTGGGATAACCTTTAAGGTCAAAGGTCAGAATTGGCTTGGCATGAGAACTTGTAATGAGAAAATTGCATGATTACATACTATGGCAGTGACCAATCGATGATGAATGGATGATTAGGTAGTGATTATTGATTGGTGGGGGAAAACACCCTTGTTTGCCAGATCCACACTGTTACCCGATATAAAAACACCAGGGACAAGCAAATTTTGGCAGAGTTTGAACTAGCTCCCAGCTGCCGACACCTCCTCCCCCATACTGCCCACTAAACCCACTCTCACTGACCACCAGGCTATGAGAATACTAAAAGAGAAAAAGAGAAAAAAGAAACAAATCGTTCATTGCAAATAGATTTTTCTTTTTTTTGTTTAACTAACTGTTACATTCAACTATAAGTATTTGCGTTGTTGAAAAAATATATTTGGAATTTAATTCCACTGTATAATACCAAAACATTGTAGTTAGAAACTTTATTTGATAATATAATTCTTGTAAAAACAAGAACTGACGACTGGAGTTTTATTTATTGTCTATGGGACTTATAACTTAACTATTAAGCTGAACAATCCACTTGAGTTATTTTCTTTCAGAAGATAGTGAGCAGAAAGGGCACCTACACTAGCGCTGGGAACAGGCTGTGGCCTACGGATCTAAAAGAAACACAGCGTGGATCGCACGCTACACCTTTTTCTTTGAATTGTTTTCCTTTGTTTTTGGGGGTTTTTTTTACTTGCAGACTACTTGTTGAAAAGGAAGAACCAGAATCATGCATCAAAGTCTGTCATCATATAGATGATCAAGGCCAAGCTGTTAAACTTCTTTGGGTGTTCCAAAATCGGAACCACCTAGAACTGCACTTACGTACTGATGAACATTCCTTGGAGTCTTCATCAGGTTACACACATAGAAAAACTGTTCTGTATTTGCTAGTTTTTATTTGTGATTTTCTGTTATAGCACTAATAAATTTGTCTTTTTGTGCTTCGCATTTAATTTCATGCAGCATGACCAGAAGGTTTCTGATAGCATTTCATATCATGGTTTTAATTTCACTATCGACATGTAAGGTAGCACTTATTGAGTCCTCAAGAGGCTCACTGTCTTGAGATTAACCTTGACAGTCTGTCTGTATGTTCGATCTGCTTAGATGAAAGGTACTGGAACCTAAAATTGTAATTCAGCAGAATAATGCCACCTCAAAATGTTTGTTGTATATATGGATAACCCTACTTTGACCCAAAAAAGTCAATAGAGATTTATGATCGACTACAGTATAAAAAATCGCCCATGTAAATATCAATGGAACTTTGTAACTGTGAAGATAATAGCAAGAGCTTCTTTCTAGATCTGTGAATAGAGCTTTTCTGCCAGGAGTAGACATATGCAAACAGTGTTTTACTTCCGTCCAAGATTTTATGTAAGATACAGATATATATTCTGTATGAGCTTGCATTACTAGAAACTATTATATCTAGTTTTTGGTCATAGTGCATGAGGAATAGATCTCACATCAGGTTTTATTTTTATTGTATTGAATCCCGCCTGATATTCAGGTATTCATTTTCATAGTCTGTCCTTTTTTAGTAATCGTTCAGTGGGGCCTGTAGGCCATGCATATTGGGAATGAATGTCAGGCAATAGTTTGTAAACCCCCCAAAACTTTGTAATTTTGTAATATTTTTTGGTTCCGGCATATCCTTTATAGTTGTGACATTTTCTGGCTCTGGTTTTTTTTCCATTGTGGTGGATGATGTGTTCCAAGTATTTTATTTCTTCCATGAAGAAATCACAATTTCTTTTTATTTTAAAACTAAAATCCTGTATTCGAAAAAAAATACCTAGTAGAAATGTTCTTGATATTGTCTAGTCTATTTATTATGATAATATCATCCAGGTATGCTATCTCAAAATCGAAGCTGCCAGACACATTATCCATAATTTGTTTTAAAATCGTTGGCATTACCTTAACTCTAAAAGCTAACCTTTCGAATTTGAATAACCCTTTATGGGTGTGAATACAAAGCAACTTTGAACTATTTTCTTCAACTGGAATTTGAAGATATATATCACTCAGATCAACTTTAGAGAAGATGTTTTCTTCATTTAGCTTAATGAAAAATTTAAGACTAGGAAAGTAAAGGCAGTTTTTTTAGTACTCAGTTTAAAATGCAGATTTGTTTTGACTTTTTTTTTTGTCAACCTAATGATTGAATTCAACTTTTGATTGCATGCCGGTTTTTACAAGTCTTTCAAACTCCTCATTAATTTTCTCCAATGAAGCGAACAGTACATTTCTTTTTTCTTGAAGACTAGTAGCGTGTTCTCTTTGAGTTCAAATCTGACTGACAGTTTTGTGCATTTTCCCAGACTATCTGAGAAACATTCACAAAAACTTTCATTTAATTCTGACTTGGGATTTTCTTTTTCTGTCATTAGTTTTCACTTTTTGACAAAATATATTTAGAGGCAAATTCCACGAAATGAATTGTTGTATCTAATATATCCCAAACAACTTTCTTGCGGTTTTTAACAGGAACACTTAATTTTTTTGTTGTGCCAGTAAATGTAACATTAGTGAATAATTCACCTTCAAAATTTTACCAGATTTTTTTCATGTATCTTTCTCAGTGACACCAGATTCTTTAAGGTCCTTTAAGGATTTACCTTTTTAATGCTAATCACTCGTTTTAAGTCTACAAAGTCAAAATTTGATATACAGGGTACTGAGATTCGGGAAAATCGATGTGATCGGTTTTCGGCCAAAAATTTGGGTGTTAAGGGGTCAAAGTTCAACGATTTTACCTTTGAGAACTCTACCAAACTCCTCTAACAATTTTGGGTCTAAACACTTGAAATTTTAAATATAGGTTCCTTGGACATGGACCTAACTTAATAACTTGATTTGAGCCCAAAACAATAAATTTTAAGGTGTCATAATAAGGATCAAAATTAAAAAAATTGACCACTTTTTTTTTTGCTCCACATACACCTTCAAACACCCGGGCAACGCCAGGCTGAAATGTTAGTCATATATATATATATATATATATATATATATATATATATATATATATATATATATATATATATGCATGCATGCACAAAATAAAATATCTGACATAAGTAATAGACAAGAATGGAAGAAAACCTGATCAAGAGAAAGCAGGCATGCTAAAGAATATGAAAGCAGCAGAAAATATATTGTCTTTGGAGTTTACTTTGGTTAGCGAATTACTATAAGTCATCTATAAGTGTGAACAAATTTACATTGCACTTGAAGACAATAATATTTTAGTCAGCTGGAAAACAGGCTAATGGAAAAGAATTCAACAGGCGGGCAGTTTTAGGAAAGAAGCTTTGTTCATAGAATCCAGCTTTAGATTTAGGCACAAACAGAGAGTGGGGGGAAAATTGTAGATAGTGGTTGTAACTAGACAAGTGTTTTTTGTGAAAGTTTGACAAGGGGGGAACCATAGATTGAAGCTCAGACATGAAAATAATGAAAAAGCAGAAACAGGCTAGCAACGTCTCTTCTGTAGGAAAGAGGTTGCAGGGAAAGGAAAAGGTCATCACCCATTAGGTTTCAAAACCAGGTTTAAACTCTGTCAAGGCAGGATAAGTGGTCCAAGTAACTCTGGCCCGAATATGGCAACAGTACTCAATTCTAGGATGTACTTGGCTCTTATAGAGGTAGAGACTTGCATCAGAAGTGAAATACCTACTGGAGCGGTACAATGATCCAACCATTTTTCCAGCAACCTTGGCAATGGATTTGATGTATGTGCTTTATTTCAGATCAGGGATTTATGTAAGGCCTAGAAGCTTGTCAAAGCATGATGCTTCCTTAAGACGAGAGCCATTCATTTCAGTTGGGCCAGATGGGTGTCAGAGCGTTGATGGTGGAAAGAGAGAAGCATTGTTTTAAATGCATTGAAATTAACCAGCCACCTTTTTCCCATTGCATCATATGCTGAAGATCAAAAGAGAGAGACTCAAAAAGATCTCGGTCATTACCGGCCTTTGAAGTGTTGCTGTAGATGGTAGTGTTGTCTGCATAGATGTCTATGAATGATCTAAGAATGTGATTTGGGAAATCATTGATGAAGATCAGGAAGAGAGTTGGACCAGGATAGAACTCTGAGAGATGCTAGCGTTGAGACTATGAGCATCTGATTTCTGTCCATCAACCACGACTCTTATAAACCTATCAAAGAGAAATTATTTAATAACTGAGAGGACATTTCCAGCAATTCTGTAGCTAGAGATTTTGTGAAACAGACCTTTATGCTATACCCTATCAAAAACCTTTGATATGTCAAGATCAATTGTTCTAGAAACGAAGCATCAATCAAGGGATTCACAAATCCTGTGTGATATTACAGTTAGTATATCAACTGTAGATCTAACAGAATGAAAGTCACGTTGCATGTCACTGAGTAAGTTGTTTTTGCTGAGTTAGTTGACCACTTCTCTATTTAACATAGATTCCAGCAGCTTACTCATGACACATGGAAAAATGATTGGTCTGTATGGAGAAGGAGATAACCGATTTCCTGAAATTTTTAATATGGAGCAGACTAATGAGGTTTTCCAGAGTGTTGAGAAGTATTTCTCCTTAAGACAATGTTTAAACAAATTTAAAAGTATATGAGCTAGTTCTGGTTGAAGATTTGTAAGCACTATAATTGGAATGCCATCAATGCCAGTTGCTTTACTGGAATCAATGCTGTTAGCTTGACACATCAGGAGTTATATAATTAATTTTAAAATATGTTTTAAAATAAACTTTAAATTTCTAATGTCTCCAAATCAAGGTTAAAGTTATTAAATATAATAAGTTGTTAGATATCTACTATCTATGCAGACAAACTTAAATTTATTAGACATTGAGTGATTGATACAATGACTTCATGAGGGTGGGTTGCAGAAGAAGAAACCAATCAATGTCTAATAAAGTCTTATACACACCATACACATTTCTTGAACAGCAAATGTGCACAATATATTATTTACGTGGGGAAACAAAATATGTAAGAAGGGAAATGTAATATTATTTGAATTGAATTAAAAAATGAGATAGCATAAAGCAAAACTTTATTAATGCTACACTTGTTTAAATAAACCTTTTATGCATCTGTATCTCTGTCAGAGACACAGATGCATAAGCTCTTCTGTGGCAGAAACCACACTAGATGATCTGAAAATCACCCCTTCTCAAGTATATGATATCATAAAAAACCTAGACACCTCAAAAGCATGTAGACCTGATCTCATTCCAGCTGTGCTATTAAAAAAATGCTCCGCCAAGGTGGCTCCAGTTCTCTCTAAACTCTTTAACAAATGCCTTAATGAATCTTGCTTTCCTGACAGCTGGAAAACCGCTTCTGTGGTACCAGTTTACAAAAACACATACTTAAATCATTCGTTGACATCTATGCTGATGATACGACCATCTATGGCAACACATCAAACGCCATAAATGACAAAGTTCTCTCAGATTCTCTCTCCTCTGATCTTGAGTGTGTGGTACAGTGGGGGAGGAGGTGGCTGATTACTTTTAATGCATCTAAAACCAAGCTCCTATCTTTACATCATCAATGCTCTGATCCCCATCTGGCATCAATTGAAATGGGTGGCTTTCGTCTAGGGGAAGCTCCATGTTTTGATAAGCTTCTGGGCTTGACCTTTACTCTTGACCTGAAATGGAACACGTACATCAAGTCAGTTGCCAAGGTCGCTGGAAAAATGGTAGGATCCTTCTACCGCTCTAGAAGATATCTCACCCCTGATGCAATTCTCTATCTGTATAAAAGCCAGTACATCCAAGGATGGAGTACTGCTGCCACATCTGGGCAGGAGCTGCTAAAAACAGCCTATCCTGTCTTGACAGAGAACAAAATAGGCTTTGTGGCCTAGTGGGTGATGCCCTTTTCTCTTCCCTGCAACCTCTCTCCCACAGGAGAGACGTTGCGAGCATGTCTTTGTTTTATTGTTACTACCATGGCAGGTGCTCGTCTGAACTCCAATCTCTGGTCCCCCCTCGCCAATCTTTCACGATAAAAACCCGCCTAGTTGAAACCACTGTCAAAACTTTTCCCCACTCCTTATCTGTGCCAAAATCAAAACGTAGATTCCATAAACAAAGCTTCTTTCTTAGAAGTTCACGCCTGTGGAACTCTGTTTCGGTTGCCTGTTTCCCACCTGACTACAACCTTGATGTCTTCAAGTCCAATGTAAACAAATTCCTGATGAACCGCCCCCTTAAGTAAGCCACTTTATCAAATCTCCAACACTAGTGTACTGTACACACGATAACCCTTATCCCTGAGTGGCCTCCGAACCTTTGTAAGTGGTAACTTTCTTGTAAAAAAAAAAAAAAAAAAAAAAAAAAAAAACTCTGGCGAAAGAACTGACCCATTAAATTATCGCCCAATTAGCCTCCTTCCTCTTTTCGCCAAAATATTTCAGTCCTTAATTAATCAAGCTCTAGTCCACCACCTTAAAGCTGCTAAACTTTTGTCTGACCATCAATATAGATTTAGGCAAGCCCGTTCTACTGCAGATATTCTAACTGTAATCTTGGAACATTTATACTAAGTACTAGATAAGGCAGGGGAGGGAAGGGCAGTAGCCCTTGATATATCTAAGGCTTTTGACATGGTATGGCATGATGGTCTTCTCATGAAAATAAAATCCTATGGTATTACTGGACGAATGCTTAGCATAATTAAATCCTTCTTAAATGAGAGAAGAATCCAAGTTGCTCTTTATGGGCATACATCCAAAAATTTGATATAAATATGGGTGTACTTCAGGGATCGATCCTTGGATCTTTGTTGTTTCTGATATTCATAAATGACTTACCTAATAAAATTGTCTCTGAGATGGGTATATTTGCCAACGACACCATGCTCTATAGCAGGCATATGGGTAAAACTAATGAGCACATATCTAAGGTAATGGCGGAAACCCTAGAGGAAGTCCTTCAGTCTGTAAGAATGGGGGTGAAAAATGGATGGTAACATTCAACGCTGCCAAGACAAAGCTCATTTTCTTTAATAATTACATGAGACCTTACCAACCACCAATGGCTAATAATACATTACCTGAAAGTACTTTATCCAAGCTCCTTGGCTTAACGTTCACAGGAAACATGAGTTGGAATAGATACATTGAGATTATTGCCAAGGCTGGTGCGAAGAAAGTGGGCTCTCTTTACCGTGCTAGAAAGTTACTTACACCTGAAAGTATCCTGTACCTCTACAAAGTCACCATTCGCCCATGTATGGAGTACTGCTGTCACATTTAGACTGGTGCATCTGCTACTAGTCTCTCACTCCTGGACAGGGTCCAAAAGGGAGTAGTCAACCTGATAGGTCTCGAACTGTCATCTAAGCTTCAGCTCCTGTTCCATTGATGAAATGTTGCATCTCTCTGCCTGTTTTACAAGTATTCTAATGGTGGATGCTCTGAACAAACTATAAGCCCTTGTACCCCCTCAATGAAAATACCCCCAACAAACCCAAAAAGCAGTGAAGTCCCACCCCTACACAGTAGAGATCTCTAGATGTAGGATGGTCTACTCTAATAGCTTCTTCCTCAGAACTGCTAGACTTTGGAATTCTCTTCTAGTGTTCTGCTTTCCCAACTTTACTGAAATGCAAAAGTTCAAGTGTAATGTGAACAGACATCTTGCTGCTAAACTCCCTACATAGTATCCCTGCAACTTACGTCTCTGATAGTAGCCCCCTACATCAAAGTGGCAATGTGCCTTGTTTGGGGTGAAAATGTAATTTTAAAAAAAGGAGATATTGATGGTGTTAGACTCTAAGAAAGCAACTCCTCTCAGGGATATGCATCAGAAGTAGAGACGTGTCATTAAATTTCTGGCAAATGTGCATTGAGAATGGTGGTGACTATGTAGAAAAATAAATTCTGGAACACTCGTTTTAATGGTACCACTCCCGTCTTCATAGCTATTCCATTTCTTTTAGTTTAAAAAATATAGACTTTACTTTTGGAATGACCATCATGTGACAAAGTGTGTTCTGGATGTACATTGCAAGAAAAAATGCATTGAGAGGGTGATGACTCTGTAGATTAATAAATTGTTACTTGTTTTAATCATACCACTTCTGTCTTCATAGCTCTATTTATTATTGAGCACTGTTATATAAGCACAACAAGTTGGCATGATTTCAGATCAAGAGTTCTGATTACTTCATGTATAACGACTGGAAATGAACATGCCACTTGATTTATTTTTAATCAGTTTAAATTCAAAACATATAACTAGACAAGTAGAAAGAAACCTTTGGTTCCATGGTTCTAAATTATACATCTTCCCTAATTCTGCTCATATTAAATATTAAACTAATGCTAAAAAAATATTCTACCAAAAAAAATCATGAATTTTTTTTTTTTTTCAATTTCCTTATCTTTTAGTTTTTGCTAGGGGTGGAGCACCCTACAAGATTTCAGACATGCATCTGCTATTTAAGAAACTTCAAATATCTGTTCCTTTTTAAGCATAATTGTTTGTATTTTTATTGTACTTAATTCACCAGATTCCACTGTGTTGAATTGTCTAGTAGCAAAACCTTACAATAGGATATCGGGTGTATCTCTACTTCTGTGTGCCAGAAACTGCACTTGTCATCACTAAGATAGTCATCACACTGTTTTATGAAGTTATTATCATTCTCTCCTAATGGTGAAGTGAGACTCTTTGAGCCAGTCTATAAAGTTTTCTTTATCTATATATATATTCCTGGGATAGTTTTTCAAGAAAACATTTAGCATATAGCTGGTTTGCTCATTCCTTCAATTTTATACAATGGAAAATTTTGTATATATATGTGTATATATTTAGGCTATTTCTGTGTAATGATTGTTTGGTACTTGTGTCTCGTTTCTGAGACAATCTTGTCCAAAATGTTTGGCCAATTTTGTGATAGAGAGTGTTTTTGTTTCTTGATGTTCATATATCATATATATATATATATCTTATAGCTTAGACTCTATGAGCTCATCAAATATTGACCAGTGTTCACTATAATTACTGGATATCGATGGTTAATTTATGAGAGATCCATACACCCTGCACATTTGGAAAGATACAGCCTTGGTAGAAACTTGTCCCTGTACAGTGTTAACATTTTTCTTGATTTAGTGTCTAGCTTGTTAATATACTTTTCTAGTCAGTGTATAATATGAAACAAGCATGTTATCACTAGTATGGCAAGTTGATATATTGCAGTAACTATATTTTCTTTTTATCAATTTTTATAGAAAAGGCATAGTCAATATTAAATCAATATCATAAAAGCAATTTAATAAAAGATAATTTATAAAATGACATACCTGTGGGAGCTGTGATAAATAGAATAAATGAAAATATATTGATTAATAAAAAATATACATTTTTTAATAATAAAATATACAAGTTAACTTACTTAATATTTAAACAGTATATCAAGCTTATAATTCATAAAATTATCATTCAAATTACTAAATTACAGTAGTATTTTTAACAAATGCTACATTTTGTATTTGCTAAAATGACAAATACATTGTTTTACTTACTCTAATTTATATCAAAATTAGCATCCAATTTGAATAAAATATCTTCTTTAATAAACAGACATCTTTTGGGGTGGAAGATGAGCAAACATTTAGCAGATTCTCTTTTAATTGAATTATGGCATTTAAAAAAAATAAATGCTATCCAAATTATAAAATATTAAATGAAATCAGTTTAAAAGTTTGGGGAACTAGACTAGATATTGATGATAGGATTGTAGTGGAAATAGTTGTTTGAGCAAGGTATGGTTATTGGAATAATAGTTTGCGGTTTTACGTAGTAAAGACAGTTGCACTTTTATGTTGTTTAAATGGTAGTTTAGATGGTTGTGGAAATGTTATTGTGACTAGTTTTGTTCTGACATGAGGAGACTTGCTATCGCACGAGATGTATATTAACTATTAAAGCTAAAATACAAGAAATAATGATGAGATTTTCTTCCAAATAAAACAAAATAAAACATTATAAGATGTTTTTTTAATTCTTATAATAAATTTTTAAAGTATAGCAAAATATGAAAAAACACAAGACAATAAACAAATTAAATCAATTGCATCAAAAATGTATATTCATTCTTTTTTTTAAATCAGACAAAGATGATATAAATGTATATTTCATTCAATTTTTAAAGATCATATTTACAAAGATTGATATAAACAATGCAAGTCTTAGAAAAAATATACTTACTGAACTTTGTACAAAGCACTAAACTGAGTTCTGTTTTAACTGGTGTGTTTGGAAATTTCTTTTCTATTGTAATAACAATCTGAGTCAATTCACTTATTTGTGGTAATGCGAGGATAGTATCTGGACTGACATTCTGAAATTAAATCAATGTAAGACACAAATTACACATACAGAACTAAAAACTCATAATTGAGCATTCAAAGTACTTGTTGCAGAATTGACAAATTAAATTCAATATTTAAAAAATATTAAAACAAACATAATTTATTGTTGCTCAAGTTAATGTTTTAAAAATGATTAAATATTTAATTGCATTAAAAATACACAAAGAAAAAATTTTATGAAAACTATTCTTGACCTTTTGGCTAGGAGTAAAGTGTAGTATTTGTTGTAATGTCGTTTGGGATGTGACTGACTTTGATCTCTGAATGAGAATGGCAAACATGTTTGGTATGCCAGCTTGAAACAAGACGATAATGTTTGTGACCCAATCCTGCCAGGTGTTGCCTAAGAGATGCCCAAGATTGCGAATGTAGCAAACATTCAGCATCGTTCTTAGCATGAGTACAAAGTCTAGGACTCACTACCATAAACAAAAGTGCCATAGTACTGGATGGTGTTAATCATGCCATCATGAAATGATATGATCATCTTCAGGAGTTGGGGGGGGGGCATTCAATCCTGAGACCAAGTCAAATACCTTTATCAGGTCAGTGATGGCAAAACATAAGGGACGTCTCTGTTCATGGCACTTTAAAAACAACAATAAATAAGTATAAATATTTTTTAAAATATTATGTGGTCTGAGGTCTCATTTTTGAACAGAATAAATGCTTTAAAATATGTGAAACCACTAACAACTTAGCCATTAAGGTAGAAAACAGACACTTAGAAAATCGATTTCATTTTTTTAAAAACAACAGTAAACAAGTAAAAATATTATTTAAAAAATATTATGGGGGCTATAGTCTCTTTTAAGAACAATATCTCCTTCAAGAATGGCCATAAAATGTATTTCAATCAATATTTATTCAATAAGGGACCAGTTTTCCTTCCTAGCAAAAGGGGACGAGTTTTCCAGGTACCAGTTTTCCGGGGACCAGTTTTCCTAAATTCGCTGGTTTTGTATGATCACCACATCCTTTGAAATATTTGATGGTTCCTTATATTTTGCTTGGTTTTGGCACAAGTGAAAATATAGATGAAAATCTCACAAGTTTATCAAAACTTTGGAAAGGCAAACATTGAGAAGTTTGTTAACTTAAAAAAAGACTTTCATTTACATTTAAAATACCCTAAACATGAGATTCTACTTTTTAGGCGATTATGTGTGAGCACACTGAAATGTTATTTTAGAATTTAGAATGGGGGTTCAGTTGTGCATATAATGTAAACTGATCCCATTTCGGTACATTATAACTTTTTAAGCTGTTAAGTAATTTTTACCACTAATTCTAAAGCCGATCAGCAAAATCATAAAATCACATGTAATTGCCATATTTTTTGTATTGCCACCCGTACATAGGGAAGGAGTGTGGTTTTTATGACTTTTAATAATACTATATATTAATACGAGAGCGTGTGTGTTATTTATTTTGTGTGTCACGATTACATCCAAGTGACTATTGTTTAATAATGGATTCCCATTTCTTATAATAAATAATTTTACCAAGAATTCTTCATAACTTTTGGTTTTGGTTTCGATTATAGCTGATGGCACTCAAGTCATTTATTTTCTTCATAAGTTTTGGTTTCGATTTCGATTATAGCTGATGGAACTCCAGCAATCTATTTTTTTTTTAATAAATAATTTTATCAAGAATTTTCATAAATTTTGGTTTTGGTTTCGAGTATAGCTGAAGGAACTCAAGCTGATGCACCAAAATCCTATGGATATATCTTTTTATTTTTGAAATCGCAACATTATAATATACTAGCAGGGGGTACTCGGCGTTGCCTGGGTGTTTGTAGGTGTGTGTATGGGGGAGGGAGTAATAACCCTGCTTAAATATTATAAAAAAGACGATGTTAAAAAAATCAGAAAAACCAAACCTAAAACAGAAAAAAATGGCATATATAAATCTGTCGGATCGAACCTACAATCTTAAGATAACAACGCTGTGTGTATGGGGGGGGGGTAAACTGTTGCCCGGGTGTTTAAAGGTGTAAAAGAAAAAAAAATACTTTTGATCGGGAGGCGGGATTGAATCCGGAAGCCTTGACGTGGAGGTGGAAACAAAAGCCAACCACTTAACCATCTCGACAACAAGTGAAAGTAATTGACTAGCGTATTAAGTAAAGGCTTATAAAGCGAGTGAAAGAGGTTTGATTGACAGAAAGAAGCTAAATGAGGTCATCGCAGAATCGTTACAATGACATGGCTGTATTTTTAGTTTTCGCTTCCCCCAGATGATGGTGGGGGTGGGGGGAGCAGCTCCCCATTGTCCAAATCGAATAGCAATTGTCTGATATAAGGTGAAACTCCACATTGATCAAAAGCTGATTGCTTTCTGGACGTTTCGGCACGAAAGCCGAGAATACGACCCGTTTGAATTTAGTTTCACTGTATTTATACTAAAAAGCAGGACAAACAGGGGACAAGAGCGAAATAGCGCGAATCTTATGTATGTCAATGTAAATAAATCTAGACGCGATCCGCATTCCCAAATCCTAGATATTATTATCTAGGGGGTATATAAACACTTCTAAGCGATAGTAACGACCCCGGGACCATCGGCAAAAAAAGCCTTTTCGAGACATACAAAAATGCGCGTGCCGCATTTGCCTTTTATATATATGGAAGATAAAAATCGATAGAACATTAGCTCTATAATAATATATACGAAATCTGCAAGAATTAAAATATCATATTTAAGCATACTTTATGACTGGGTTATGCTGGGCGTCCTTGCTAACTTAGATAAATACTTTTGCAGTTTTAACAAGAGTTACAATAATATCAGAGCATCTCTATTTGTACCATGAATACCAACATCAATATATTACATATTAATGAGTCCGCTGTGGAATTTTCACAGGTTCCGCTAGTTGTTATTATTTGTATCTCGTTTTTGTTTTGTTTTTTACAGCAAAGCAAATCAATTTAATAACCCACCAAATTTATATAATTAAAATGAAATTTAAACATTCATAGAAGGAAGGCACGTAATAGTTAACAAAGCCCAACACCCTCTCCATGTTAAAAATGGTTTTCCAAATAGTAACATTATTATTTAGAAATTAATTCGTAACAATAGGAGAGGGGTATTGTTAATATTTTGTTCTTACAACGTTTTCTTATTTTACCTACCAATCGTCGACTATTTCCAACTATTTATGAAAACTTTCAAGTAGTGTGTTGTATACTAACGACGAACTGATACAATTTGGCTTTGTTTAAAATCAAAAGAAACCTTTTATTGTCTTTCAATTTGCAATACATTACAAGGAAAACATTTGAGAAAAAATATACCCGGAAATTACCCGGGAATTTATGCAATGATTTGAAAATTTACAAAAAAAAAAGTCTCTAATTAAATATTTCTAAATATTAAAAGAATCAGAATCGGAAATTTAGAACAGAATCGGTAAAAATTTTGGAATCGTCCCACCACTAATATATCTATTTATCTATCTATCTATCTATCTATATATATATATATATATATATATCAATATCGTTTTATTCTATTTAGATAAACAAAATTACCATAAGTCACTACACTAAATCTCTCCTTCAGTCTAAAAAGACATTATCAGGCAACAATAAATCTCCAGTCTTACTCACGGCAAGTCTTTTAATAAAAATGAAAATTAAATAGAAGAAAACAAAAACAAAAAAAAGAAAAAACATTTTGGAGGCCCCTTTCTTAGAATTAATAAATTCTATATTGTGCATCTAGAAACATGTGTTAACTGTAAGAAAGGGGAACTTGGTTTAATCAGTTATAATGAAGGTAGCTTTCATTACTTAAATTATGTCAGAAAAATTTTGAAGCAGGAGCCGTTATTAAAGGTACTCTAATGCTGTGTAAACTATGTGCTTCTGACAAACACACCATATGGAAGTGTGAAGCTTATCTTAATTATGAAGCAAAATTAGCTAAACTCTTGAAATTGTCCTTATGTACCAGTAAGTGCTGAGTAAGGTCACAATGTTATGGGAAAAAAGCATATTAAGATTTCCTTGTCTCTTAAAAAAAAATGGTTCAAACCAACGTATGTTATGCTTTAAGGAATGTAGGCATATGTAATTTGTATGAACAGTGACTTTGGAATTAAAAAATAATAAAAGACAAAGAAAAGGTAGATTTCTTATAGATTGTGGTAGCCATAGATCTTTTATAACAAAAGATACTGCTCAAGACTTATTTAAAAATTATTATGAATTGTACTCATTAGAACAAGAAGTGCATACTTATATAGAACAACAAAATAAAATTTTATACAAATGTCTATAGGAATCAAATTAAAAAATTAACTAGTTTTACATTAATCAATAAATTAAAATCTCAAAATGAAAGTTTGGTTTATAGTTAATTTTATTTAAATAAAGACCACAAAAAAATTGAGTTGGATATTCTAGTGGATATAGATATAATATAATATTTTTCATTCTTTTCGTAAATTTTTCATTGGTGATGGATTTAACTTCATTATTGATGATAAAGTAGCTCCTGTCAGGAATATTTTATCAGTTCAGCTGAAAGAAAGGACTTATTTGATTCATAGTCAATATCAGTTGAGCAAAATAATACAAGTAAGAAAACTAAGGTTGTAATAAATTTAATTATGGATCCCCTTAAATCATATTTTAATTTATTAGAGCATATTTTGTCTGACAGTGAGGTAAATAATGGACTAGAAAATCTAGGAAATAAAAACCATTGTTCAAGAACTTATTTCCTTTTATAATCAACAAATTAATAAATTTAAAGATAAAATCTAATTATTCATATTATTTGGATTCTTCGGACTACTGTTCTCATCTTGAATGTCATTTTTAACAACATTTTGATTGATGTAACCTCCAAACTTCTTCAGGTGTATCTTATCGAATTCAGGAATGTTACTCAAAAATTCCTAAACATAAAATCTAATTAACAGATGGAAATTATTATTTAAATTTGTTTTGGTATTCGAATAGGAATGAAAATGTGCCACCTAATCATTTTATAGCAATTAAAGTCCTGGATCGAGCAGTGGAATTTTTGAATAAGAAGGGATTAATTAAAAGTATGAGGAAATCTTTGATAAATAACGCAGAAATGGAATCATTGAATAAATATAAGTTCATCTATCAAATTATAATAATCATCCCATATAGGATCATAATAAGCACAGGGGAGCAAGTAACAAATAAAATAAGACCCGTGTTTAACTGTTCATTGAAAACAAATAAGGAATTACCTTCAATAAATGAAGCAGCATACACAGACATTAGTTTGATGGAGTCCATATTAAAGTTGTTGTTTTATTTAAGAATAAATATGTAATGCTTGGTGACATAAATTAAGCTTTCTTGATGGTAAAATTAGCCAGGTAATATCATAAAAATAGGTTTTGTTTTTTATTTCCTTGGGAAGAGAGGAAACAAGCTTGTCCGTTATAGGTGTAAAACTATAGTCTTTTGGTATTCAGCATCACCATTTATACTTAATTATATGATGAAATATTGTGTTAAAAAATAAATGCAATAAAATATTCAGTAATAACTTATGCTGACAATTTAGTAGTAAGTGGCAATGATATAAGGGAACTGAAAGATTTGTATAAAAATAAAAAAAAAATGTTATGGTAGAATGCAAAAAAGTGTCTTCATATTGAGGTCATGGAATGCTAATTCAGATGAATTAAGAACCTTAATCCAGGCCGAAGGTGGATTAGTACAACATAACTGTTCGGATGAAAAAGTGTTAAAATATAAATATAATATTTAGAAAGGTAGCGTATGGTTTAAACCTTTTTGTTAATCAAACCTCTTGAGGATGAATTTTAAATACTTTTCCCTTTTTATTTAGTTTTTTTATTTTGTTTAAACTGGGGATGAGGCATCCTACCAGAATCAAGACATTCATCGCTTCCATTACCAATGCTGTTTAAATATGTGCATACTGACTACAATCCAACTGACATGGTAACTAGAAGAATATCTTATAAATATTTATGAAATAGAAATTTGTGGCCAAAAGATCCAAATTGGCTTACCAATGAATTTAAGGATTGGCCTAAATATCCTTTAATAAGTATATCCCTGATCATAAAAGTAAAGTAAATGTTAACTTGAATTAAGTAATTTAAGTAAATACTGGAATTAAATAAACATCATAATTATGATAAATTATTGAAGTAACAAGTATGATATTTAAATCTTTTTGTAAAAAAAATGATGGCATTTCATTACAAAAGACCAGAATATGTTGGATAAGGATAGCTTAGACGAGAAAATTTCTTCAAATTACAAGACAAAAGTAATATATATATAAATACTATCACTACTTTGGTCTCTAATTAAAATTTATTCCTAGACTCCAATGTAATTTTGAGATACAAAATAACTAAATGTTTATATTATAATTATGATGTATACAAGCCTGTGTAATTGTCCAAGGGAAATGAATTTACCTCCTTATTTATTAAGTATTGTAATGCTAAAGGGCAGCATATGGGAAAAGGTACCACACTAAATTATTTGCTGGAGCAAGACATGTAAATTCCCAGAGGTTCAACTGCTGCAAAAACAGAAATAAATAATTGCACAATCTGCAAAAAGTATTATATATAGGCTTATAAATATCCTAACATAGTGGATATGCATAAGCATCAAATGAATTTAGGAAAATCTTTTAATTATGTTGGAGTAGATCACACAGGTTATTTTTGTGTGAAGGATAAAGTAAGTAGAAGTGCAGCTAAAATGTTTGCTTTCATTTTTACTTGTCTTAATATAAGTCCATTTTGCACTGTTGCCTGATATGTGCACCTGACATTTTGTGTAGGCCTTTCAGAGGTTTTATATTATGTACTCCTTACTTCAAATACTGTATAGCAATAATGTTAAAACTTTTAAAAAAAAAAGGAGGTAATATTCTTGAAAGATTTTTTTTTTTACATGGGAGTCACCACTTATCAAGGCCCAGAGGTCACTCGAGGATAAGAGTTAATGGGTATACATTAGTCATTGTGATTTTCACGACTATAATAATATATACAAAATCTGGACAAATTAAAATATATTTAAGCATATATTACGACCAGGCAAAGATTAAATCAGTAAAATAATCCCCCTTTTCAATCAAATCAATTGATTGCCTGCGCTAGTTGGGGACCCATTACAGTATACGGAGAAGAAGCTTCACATCTATCCTCCACAGTGACTTAGTCCACAATACATTGTAGTCTATATTACACTGTAGAAAACCTACTGTTGATTTTATGAAATTATTTTTATATAAGGGCTTGAATTAAAGTTTAAAACGCAAAAGTCAAGTATCATGGTTCAGTTGTGCTCTAAACAGAAACATTTATTCTGAATGTGTCCTTGTCTCATCAAAAAAATTGCTGTTGATTTTATACTTTGGGCCTTTTCTGCTTGCGTGGTGATAAAACTTTTCAGATGCACTTGTGATGTTAGGCTTTAGTTCCTACTTTTATCAGATGTTTTCAATTATCGATTTTTCATCAGAGACATTCCGATATAAAATCTAAGAACATTCACAGACACATAATGTACATTTGTGTGAAATTTAAAAAAAAAAAAAAAAAAAAAAACCAGCCCAGTTGTTTCAGAGTCTATAGGGAACAAATGCACACCCACATACAAAGAAAGAACCTACCCTTGATTATATACACCAGGCCCTTCTTACTTGTGCAATGATAAAACTTAAAATACACTTGTGATGCTAAACTGTATAGGAGTATTAACTATGGTCAAAATTGGACTGTTCCTTCTTTAATCAGATTTTTTGTTATTGTCGATACTTATCAAGGGCATTCTGAGACAAAATCTATCTAATAGCACTCCCAAACAAAGTACATTTGTGTGAAATACATATATATATATATATATATATATATATATATATATTAATAACTAACTTACTACTTTCTATCTACGTATTGAGCACTGTTGAAGTAAATACTTGAAGTTTATGTATAAATTTATACTTTTGTATATTGATTTATGTGATTAAATGAAGTAATCATATATATAGGTTTTAGAGGAGTCTGTAGATGAAAATTCCAGGATCACACATCATAATACCAGGGTTCGTACAGATTTTCAATGCTCATTTTTCAAGGACATTTCAAAGTTTTTCAAGCCCTTCTTCAGACAAAATTCAAGTTTTCAAAACAAAATTCGAGGTTTGTTTTACAATCTTTTGCGATTTGAAAAAAAGGGTAAAAAAGAAGAATTTGCCTTTGGAGAGTTCCGTCCACAGAAGAAAAAAAAGCTTGTTTTTTTTTGGGGGGGGGGGGGTATTCTTATTTATGGTGGCCGCCAAGATCGATCGAGTCAAAAAATATTGGAGTTACCCGAGGTAGTTTTGTGATAAAAGGATATAACTCTTGCATCCACAATACTACTATGCAATTTCAAAACAATGTATTTCGATTTTATTTTCAATATTTAAAAAAATATTTTAATCGTATTTTTATTGATACTTAAAAAAAATTAATAGGATTTATTTCGATTTTATTTTTAATATTTCGACAAATTTTTACTGGACATAAAGAATACAAATTTTCAAGGCCTTCAAGACATTTTCCATATTTTCAAGACAAAAGTCAAAATTCAAGGACTTTTTAAGTCTGTACGAACCCTGGGACTGTTCCTTTGTTAATCGGATTTTTTTTTATTATCGATACCTTTCAGGGACATTCCGAGAAAAAATCTATCTAATAACACTCCTAAACATATAAAGTACATTTGTGTGATTTTTTTAAATCGGCCCAGCCGTTTCAGAGTCCATAGGAAATGCACTTTCACACACAAAGTGCCTTTTATACATCAGTGTGTGTGTGTGTGTGTGTGTGTGTGTGTGTGTGTGTGTGTGTGTGTATATATATATATATATGTATATATATATATATATATATATATATATATATATATATATATATTGGTTCTAGATGAGTACATAGAAGAAAAATCCAGGATTGACATGCTAATACGGATGATGTTCTTTAGTGATGAAATAGTCCATAAAAATATACTAGACTCTAATCATTATTATAATCACTCATAGTTTCGTTCTGATTCCGAGTTCCAATGTAAAAAAATAAAAGTTATTAATCCAAGTTCATAACTGGATGTTTACACAACATTTTTTTTTTTAAATCTTTTGCACACTCACAATTACGTGAGCAACTCACACCTTCGACTAAAAATTTTAAATTGGTTTCGACTTAGAAAAAAAAAAAAGAAAAAAGAACATGGAGAAACAATTTTTCTAGACTCACACCGACCGTCCACTTTGTGGCCAACGGCAACACGAGTCCGAGGCTCAATTTCATTAATTACCCCCCCATACCCCCACCCCATCCCCAAAGATGGTTACATCATCTCAATTTCTTTCTACATGCAAAGAAGTTTCAGGACAAATTGGATAGATCTGATAAAAGACACATCAGAATCCCTTTATATTCTGCTTAGGTTGGCTTTGTTTGGGAAAGATTAATAAGAGTTCTTAAAAATTGTTTATTTACAATCATGGGAAGATCTAGACTTAGTTATTTTGAACTTTTAACAACATTATTCAATTTTAAATTGGCTATAATTTCTAGACCTTTAACTTATAGATCAAGTTCTGCTAATCTTGAATCTGAAAAGTAAGATGTATGCAACCTAATCCAAACTCACTGAATAAAATCTTAGAATTGCAGGAGTAATGGCTAATTTTAAAACCTTATGGTATTAAAATTATTTATTAAGTTTAAGAGAACATGGCATAAATATTTAGCAAATTAAATGGGAAAATAGAATAAAAGTAGATGATATAGTATTAATAAAATCCATAAACAAATCTAAACCATTCTGGATGTTGTCTTAGGAAGTATAATAGTGTGGCATCTGGGCCTTGATAAGTGGTGATTCCTTTGTAAAAAACAAAAAAACAAAATAGGGTCTGACAATACAATAAGAGCCATCAAACTTGAACAAAGTAATGGGCCAATAGAGTATCACTCAATTTTCAACCTATAGTAAATAGAAATATCCTTTCCTCAAAATGATTTTCAAATAATATCTTCCAGAAAGATTTGGGGTATATTTCTCATAAAAGGTCTGGGGGCAGACCATATCCAACAGTAGATAATAATGATCGTAGTAGGATGGAGGAGGTTCTTGTCCAACCTGAAACTAATATTTTTATTGGACCTAAATGCAAAGCCACTGCAAAATTCCATCAAATGATGAAGAAAAACATTGATTATCTTTAATAACTAAGTATTAAATTATAATAAATAAATGTTATTGCAATATAATAAATATGTGCTGTTGCAATATAAATAAATAATTGCTCAAACAAAATACTTCAGTTGAAAAAAATGAATTATCTTTAATAAGTAAGTATTAAATTGTATGTGTGTATGTATATATATATATATAATATAAAACTGAATGTGTCTATGTGTGTGTGTGTGTGTGTGTGTGTGTGTGTGTGTGTGTGTGTGTGTGTGTGTGTGTGTGTGTGTGTGTGTGTGTGTGTCTGGTTACGAATAGGCTCCTATATGGTTGACTATTTTAAAAAAATGATTACATATAATGATAGAAGATGTATCGAGACACAGGAATGGGTATGTTTGATCTAGCAGAATGGTGGTTCATTAAAATTGTGGGGTCTGCATTCACGCCTGGTCCACAAAGTATGGAAATAAAAAAATTAAAAATTTAAAAAAACGTTTACAAGTGTTTTTGATATAGATGTACATAAGAATACTTTCATAAGTATGTTTTAACTTAAATAGGGATGGTATAATAAAATTGTGGGGTCTGCGTTCGCGCGTGGCCTCCATAGAATGGAAATAGGCACAAACTTTAATAAAGACTTTTCATATCTATCTGCGTAAGTATAATTTGATAATTATGTTTCAATTTGAAGAAATATGGTATAATAAAATGATGGGGTGTTCGTTCGCACCTGACGTCCATAGAATGGAAATATGTCACAAAGTTTAAAAAGGTTTTTTAATATAGATCCACAGAATATTGTGATAAGTGTTTCAATATGAACAGGTATGGTATAATAAATTATGGAGTTTATCTATTTTATTTATACTTTCATCATATTTTGCTTTGGTTTTGATACCCCCAAATTCGAAGCTATCTCTTTACAACCCTTTCTTTTCATAACCTATCATACTTTCATAAATCAGAGTCCATTTTCTGTAGGCTGTTTTTGAACCCAGTCAACGATAGGTACTTTTGCTAGTATATATATATATATATATATATATATATATATATATATATATAAATTTTCCGCGTAAAATAAGAAAAACGGATACCTAACATAATAAATTAATAATTACTCAAAGAGAATACTTCAGCTGAATTGCAATAAAATCTATTGCACTGTTTATACAGGAATATAAGAAATAAGTATTTTTGAAATATAATATAGTGTGGTAAAATAAAAAAAAACAATCTTTGTACATGTGTTATTTTTTATGGCTAGCTAAGATGTTTTTAATTGGGTTGCATAAAAAATTATTTTTGCACATTTTTTATATTTTATGAATAATTAAACAGACATTTGTTTAGTTAAAAATTATTCAGTGCTTTAAATACTTCTTTTTACGTTACAATACAAAAGAAGAAATATATTCGAGGAGAACGATTCTTTGAAAAACAGAAGAACGCAAATGTTATTTTAAACATGGCTTGTTTAGGTATATATATATATATATATATATATATATATATATATATATATATATATATATATATATATACACACATACACACACTGGCGGGGTGGGGTGGGGCGCCCAGCTTTGACCAAGCATAAAATACTCTTAAATATGAAATTTTAATTCGTCAAGATTTTGTATATATTATTATAGAGTTGTGATTTCAAAAGTAAAAATAAAGTATGTGGGTGCCATCAGCTAGAATCGAAACTGAAAGCAAAACTGTAGTATAGAAAGCTGGTGACGTTACCAATGTACCAATGTGACACGCATATGAACTAATTAAAAATTTTAAAAAAATAAGATGAATGTACAAAATGTATAACGATTTTTTCAATTTTGATCCATTTTTTGACCCCTTAAAAACTACTTTAATCGGCTATATAAAAGAATGGCCCATAAAAAATATAATCATTTGAATCCCTAGCGCTGCTCTGTGACTTTTAGTTATGGAAGAGACAGAGTTTGAAAATTTGGAGACAAACAGACATATAACCTTTTATATATATTAGATATATGATTACTGGAATTAATGTACAGTATTTTGGCTTTGTTTGGTTGTTATTTTTCTTAAGAAGGTTGTTTTAAAAGTAAGTATTAAAGGAAATTGTTACTTGAAAAGTTAAGTTGGAATTAATTTCTAACAATTTAAAAATTAAAATACCCACCAAATAATAATATAACTTGTATTTTTTTCTTATTCAAGAATTAATATAACTATTAAAATGTAAAACAATTATTGCTCGTTTGTTGATTAAAAAAGTTTTGTTTAAGTTGTTTTATTAAAACGTTTTATATTAAAAAACGTACCCTGCATTTAAAACTAACTCTGGGTAAAAAAAAAAAAAATATATATATATATGCTTGTCTACAGAAAGCTGTTTGATTAGGTTAAGGTCAACCTAGTATCAACTAAACTCGGTTCTTTTTTCCCCCTTCTGCTTAGGGTCTTTATACCTTAACTGGTCCCATAGATTAAATGCATTTTTGTTTTATGCCTTCATGAGGTACCACAGATGATATATTTATTCTGAGAGAAATGCAAAGAAAGGTTCTTGGTAAGAAGAATAACGGGTATTTTATTCTTTGTCGTTTTTCAGAAAACTTTTGACAGAGTACAAAAAGAATTTTTGTGGTGGGTTTGCATAATCAAGAGCATGTAAGTTGAAGGTGAATGTTGCTCAAGCAATAAGCAGAAATTCTCAAAGTCATATTAGAATTTAAAGAAATTTAGTGACATATTTAATGTCAAAGTGGAACTATATCAAGGATCTGTATTGAGTCCATTACTTTTCATTTGTATTTTAGAAGCATTATCCAAGCAGGAGATATTTTATGCTGATGATTAATTGTTTGTTGTGAAACAATGGCGATTCTATTGGTTAAATTATACATTTGGAGTAACGCTATGGAAATTAAAGATGTCACATTAAAGCTTACCAAGATGAAAGTGATGAACAAGGGTTACTGTGTTCGACAAGAATAAGTGATGATGATAGATTTGAGAGAAAGAGTGATAAATAAGGCATTAATTAGTTTGAAATTCAAGTTCTAAAATCCATCCAAAATATGACAACTTGTAAAATATACATCAAAATGAATATTATGGATGATTATACAAATCAATTTTTATGTTTAACTTTTGTTAAACTGAATCATTTATGCGGATGAGATAAAAATTACTGTTGTTATAAAATAAATATTTTTATTTACTTACACTAGTAATCACAGAAAGTATTTCTAATGTGTTTACTTTGCTAAACAACAAATACATGCTGATAAACATATATATTTACTGATAATATATTGATAGATTGGTGCGATTTTATTTAAATAAGCATTGTACTTACCGTAAATTCAACAACTGAACCATTTGTATAAGTAGCAATTACATTATAAGAACGTATATTTGTTGTATTCACAAGACTCATCGTAACTGGAACATTTGGCGATTCCAAATTTACAGTGATTGTTGGATTATTATCTTGTGCATCAAAAGAGAACACACGATCATCAACATCAACAACAAGATCTCTGGAATCATCTTGATTGGTTGAGGTATGAATATCCACACTATCATTATCAATATTCTCATATGTTATTTCTTCATCATGAGCACATATTGCTGCAAAAAATAAATAATTAATTAATTTTAAACCCTTTTCACATGCAGACAATAATTAAGGACACATTTTACAAGGATTTCTCTTCATTAAACACCTATTATGCACAAATTAAAAAAAATGGAAATGTTCATTGACATATTTAATATTAATAAAAAAAAATACCAATTTTAGTAATCTTATTTCTAAATGAAGGTGAAATACGTACTTGTTGTAGGTATAGTTGTTGGCACAGTAGTTGGAATAGTTGTAGGCACAGTAGTTGGTATGGTTGTTGGAATAGTTGTAGGTATTGTGGTTGGAATTGTTGTGGGTACTGTGGTTGGAACAGTTGTAGGTACTGTGGTTGGAATAGTCGTAGGTACTGCAGTTGGAATTGTTGTAAGCGATGATTAATATTGAGGTTGGTAAATATTTGATCACAAAATTTGTAAAATTTTGTCATAGAATTCTAATACAGTAGTTTCAATTGTTTTAAGGAAATTGTTTTGAAAAGTAAAAAAACAATCATAATTAAGGTATATTTAACCTCTTTTGCATTTATTTATGAAATAACAAAAGACAATACAGAGATTTTTATTGGTACCTTATGTCCATAAATTTACAAATATGATAGCCCAGAAAGAATAACCCATGACATTTAGTAAATTCAAGGTAGAGCTAAAAAGTTACAATGAAAACCAAAAAGATGATAAGGAAAATAAGGAATCAAAAATGCTAAAATAAAATAAAATTATACCTTTACCCACAAATAAAAAAACGCATCTTTTCAAAGAATCCTTTTCCTAAGAAAAAGACAAACATTATTTGCCATAATTGTGGGCGACCCAACCACAAAAGTTTCCAATGTCGAAACAAAAATTTGAAAGGAGACACCATCAAAAATGTGAAGAGCTTTGTTAGTGAACATACATTCTTATTTTTATGTACGTTTGACACTTCAACAAACAGCAACAACTTTCTTGTAAATTCTGGGGTAAAAGCGCACATTATTACAAAGGAATCAGATTTTATCCATTTTGATCCCAGCTCAGAGTCACTTTCTAAAGTCTATCGATGGCAGTTGAGTAAACGATATCGTTTTGTAGAGAGGCGATGCTAAAATCTCGCTAAAGAATAATAAAGGTGAACTTTATTTCTCTATTCTGGAAAACACTCTTCTAATTCCCAAATTTAAACAAAATATATTTTCTGTACAAGCTGCTATTAATAAAGGTGCAAATAAAACTTTAGCTGCTATAAGTCAAAATTGGAGTACCCAAAGGGAAATGCATTCAATATTAAAGAAAATGGAAAATTATATTATTTAAAAAGTGTAGTATCATCAAAAACCACCTGCCATGATTTACAACCATGGCATGAAATTCTTGGGCACTGCAATATTCCAAATATCAAGAAGTTCCAAATGTGGTTGACGGAATGAAAATAAAAACTTCTAAAAACTTGACAAACTGCAACATTTGTACACAAAGACAAATGGCAAAGTACTAAAACAAGATGCCAGACAAAATTGACATGAAAATCCTAGCACTGGTGCATTGTAACTTCAATAGTCTAATAGAAGAGATGAGCAGAGAAAACTTCAAGTATGAATTGAATTTGATAGATGATTATTTTGGTTTAATGATGGTTCATTTCTTAAAAACAAATCTGATGCCCTGCTAGCAACTAAAAATATACTTAGGTGATATGACCCTTTACGGTGAAGTAAAGTGTATTCGCCCAGACAATGAAACAAAATTTACTAATGGAGACTTTGAACTTTTATTAATTTACCATATCATCAAATATGATAAATTAGTCTCGCCTTCAACTTAACAAAACTGAACTTCTGAGAGATTGTGGTGAACCCTCTTTGAAATGGCAAGATGTCTACTTATTGAATCCAAACTAAAAAAAAATTTTTTTTAAAACCTATGGTAATGGTTGCTACATGTATAAGCAATCAGTTTTCTGACGAAAGTCTCTCAAAAACCCCATATGAAACGTTTTGCAGTAAAAAAAAAAAAAAAATGAGAAGAATGCATATATTTAGTTCAAGAAAAGCAAATTAAATATCAAGAATGACTAAGATATATTTTTAGGCTACGACAAAGAAAGCCCAGCTTATTCAGTATTTTTTCCAGACAAAAATACAATAAAAAGAATCTGATGTGTAAAATTCGAAAACACATTTAATTTCTGAAAGGAAAATCTATCATATGAAGAAGACGAATATATCCTCAAATTCATACATTAAGTGAAGACAATGAAGTCGATACTGACATAGACAAAAATATTAATAACTTAGCTGCACCTGGCCACACATTGCTGTGACTCAGTTTGATTTAATAGAAAAAAAAACAAAAAGAGAAAATGCTTGTTTCTTATATGCTTAATTTCTCAATGCACAATATTTTTTAATCTGTGCAGATGCAGAAATTGTCTTGTTTACCGATTGTAAGACAGGCAACATATAATTGTTCATGTGAGAAACAATCAGTTTGAGATGTAATCCACACAATTGTAAAAATTGTCCCTGCGCTTTGTTTATGGTGATTGCAAACAACAATCGAATTAGGAAGTGTAATATCTTAAATTTAAATGGCATATCTGTTAGAATCATTCTAAGCTCGTTTGCCTGACAACTACATGCTGCACTGTTTATACTCTGTGAGTATGGCGACTTAAGTTTGATATTCTGTGGGCCATTTAAACTAAGAGAAAGACAACAAAAATTCTGAATCCTTGATGTTTACAAAAGACAAAAGGAAAAAGTATGGGGGATTTGTTTTACTATGGACATGTATGTAAGCACCCACTTAAAAATGTTAAATTAATAAATTTAGCCGATTATTTTCATGAATGTTTAGTCGCTTATTGATAATAAATCGATGGAAAATGATAAGAAAATTTTTAAAGCATATCTGTCGTTTAAGCCCACCAAAATTCAGGCTACAGAGCTGGAGTCACAGGCTTAAGCCTCTCCCAGAAGAGCATCTGTAAGTCTTAAAATCGGAATAAAAAATATATTTAGTAAACCAACAAAGTGGTAAATCGATAATAATTCATTAAAAAAGAAAATAATTAAAAAAATATTATTGGATGAGTTTGACAAACAGTTTTTTTTTTAATTGTATTTATAACGATAAAAGAAATACAGAAAATTCTGTATGATGTACATACTAGTCATGGAACAAAAATGAAAAAAAAAAAAAAAAATCACAAAATTTGATCAAGTAGCTTTTTTACATTCAATGGAATCACATTTTATGGCTAAGCAAGTTGTAGTGTTTTCGTCCGCCATGATGAAATCCGCTGAAATCAATAAGGAGGAGATAACTCAATTCGAACTGTACTCAGCCTTGTGTACAATAGTTTGGTAGTAAAATCAGTAAAAATTGTAAATTTTTATTTTCTTAGTAAAAAAAACTACTTGACCAATTTACATATTTTTGGGGGAATAATGGAAATTTTATTCAGTGATAAATACGTACATCATAAAGATTTTTCTGTATCTTTGTTTTTTTATTAAGTGCAATTATGAACATGCACCGTTTTTTATACAAATAAATATGTTTATTTTTGAACACATTTTAAGAAAAATATTGCTTTCAAATATAATAAATGAGAATATCCATAAACTATTTTCATCAAATAAATGTTTACATGTTTTAATATTAAATAATAGTCAATCTTGACTAAAGTCGTATACAAGTTGGCAGCTGTGAACGGGTGTAAAAAATAGAACGGAACACAAATTTTAGCTAAATGAAATTAGTGAGTCAACTGTATAGCCTAGCTAGAAAAAAACCCAACTCGACTGCTGATAATAACAACTAATAATAGGCATGTTTTAATTTTTTACTACTCTGTACTTGTTATGAATATGTTAATAATGAAATAATTAAGAATTTTTTTTTTCAACTAGACTGTAGTTTCACATAACATTTTAATAAACAAAAGATACCGTAAACATTGAAATCCATTGTCCTTTCTCTGCATAATTACCCAAACAAAACAATAAAATGAAAAAAAAACTAAGAAACCTTTTCTCCCCATTTTTTTCCAAATAAGACTGTAGTTTCACATAAAAATTCAATAAACAAAAGATACCATAAAAGTTGAATTTCATCGCCCTTTCTCTGCATAATTACCAAAACAAAACAATGAAATAACCAAAAATGAGTGTAATCTTCTAGAATAGCAAACAAAGCAATTTTAATGGGTTTTTTTTTTTAGTTAAGTACAGAGTAGTTAAAAATTAGAACATGCTTATTACTTGTTGTTATCAGCAGTCGAGTTGTTTTGTTTGTTTTGTTTTTGTTTTCTTTTCTTTTGCTAGGAAATACAGTCGACTCGCTAATTTCGTTTTGTTAAAATTTGCATTCCATTCCATTTTTTACTATCCGGTTACGTCCGTCATCTTGCGTACGACTTCAGTCAAGACTGCCTTTTTAGTATGCCCTATTACGTTAGTATGATAAATATTAATTTAAAAAAATTGTTAAAATGACCATATTTATTTTTATAAAATATATATGTGATACATTCATAAAACTAAGTAAACATATTTATAAACAAAAAAAACAGCATACGAATAAACTGCATTCATTAATTACTGTGAAAATGTGTCTGAAAATAAATACATTTAAATGAATATGTAAATACACACACTTATATGGAAAAAAAAATTAAATGAACGTATTTAGTTAATAAAAAAAAACAGTTTCCTATATAATTCCTCTACAATTATCATCCCATTTTCCTTCCCTTTTTTTTTTGTAGTTTTAAAGTTTACAGTTTTTGATATTAATGTTAGAACTTTGTTACAGTAACTAAGGTAGTTAGAAAAATATGAGAGGGTAAAAAAAAATAAAAATAAATGAAAGCTAATAAAAAATCTGAAATTTTATGCTGAAAAGGTTGTAAAACATCGGGACTTTAAGAGATATCGGAATATGTGTCCCTATTTTATGAGCAGCACATGTCAGGGGCGGTATTTTGTGAGGGCAAAAACAGAAAATAGAAAAAATAAATAAAAGCTAACAAAAAATTCGAATTTTTTTTACCAAAACGGTTGTAAAAACCTTTGGTAGGTATCAGAATCAGAAAAATGTATTCCTATTTTGTGAGCGGCCTATGTCAGCGGGCGGCACTTTGAGAGGGTGAAAATAGAAAAATAAATAAAAATATACAAACACTAACAAAATATCTTAAATTTTATACCAAAAAAGTTTTGAAAAAATCGGAACTTTTGGAAGTATTGGGCTCGGAAAAATGTGTCCCTGTTTTACGAGCGGCACATGCCAGGGGGCGGCATTTTGAGAGGTTAAAAATAGAAAATAGAAAAATAAATAAAAATAAATAAAAGCTAACAAAAAATTTTAAATTTTATACTGAAACGATTGTAAAAAATCGGAACTTTTGGAAGTATTGGAATCGGAAAAATGTGTCCCTATTTTACGAGCGGCACATACCAGGGAGGGGCGGTATTTTGTGAGGTTAAAAATAGAAAATAGGAAAAATAAAAGCTAACAAAAAATTTGAAATTTCATACCGCAAAGGTTGTAAAAAAATCGGAACATTTGGAGGTATTGAAATCGTAAAAATGTGTCCCTATTTTACGAGCGGTACATGTCAAGGGAGGCATTTTGAAAGGGTAAAAATAGAAAAAAATAAAAATTAACAAAAATCTGAAGTTTTATACCGAAAATGTTGTAAAAAAATCGGAAATTTTGGAGGTATCGGAATCGGAAAAATGTGTCCCTAATTTACAGTTCCAAAACCGATTGTTATAAATTTTTAATTTAATTTTTCATTATTGGTACTAATGATAAATATTTATTGTTTTTAAATTATCACTAAAACTAAAATGATAATACCATCAAAATACGATGTAAATTTATTTTATTTGTAAAACAAAGTTTTAAAAAAAGTTGCATAAATTCTCTAGATAACCTTTTAAAGAAAGCAGTTGATTTTCATGTTCCAAAAAATGTTGAAAAATTAAACAAAACATTTTTGTCAAGAAAAATACTTTCAAATATCACTGATAATTAAATGATACAACGGAACATTAGCAACAGAAAATTACATAAATTTGGAATTGTAGAAACATTAAGTTAGTACGGAATAAAAATCGACTGTAAACAGATTTTATGATCGTCATATCAAGGAATATAATTTTTGATGTTATTTCTTTCTTGCTCATTAATTTCGTTTCACTAAAATTTGCGTTTCATTCCATATTTTACATCCGTTTGTGGCTGTCATCTTGCATATGACTTTAGTCAAGATTGTCCATTCCTTGTATTTTTCTATAACATTTTCTTAAATAAGGGTATACTTTGAAAAGTATTTAATTATTACTTAAATTATTTTTGGGGGTTTGCTTTACAATACAGAGAGATCCAAAAAAGTGGGAAAAACATCAAATATACAAACAAAAAAATCTTCCCATTGGCTATAAAAGTTACTTTGCAACATACCTGAATCATTTACTGGTGATTTAAAGTAGTTTTAAATGCTCTTTATTTCACCTTAAATATTAACTTATTAAGAGTCGTAAGAATTCAAAAAGACAACCCCCCCCTTTCGTCTTTGTGAGGTAGGAGCGAGGAGCTTCATTTTCAGATTTTTTTTCGTGCACGTATTTGAAAACTGAACCGCTCAAAAATAGAAAATAAAATATTCAACAGAATGGAAAAGTGGTCAAAAACATAACATTTAACAATAAAATAAAATGAAAGACCCTTTCCCTGTAAGTTTATTGCTTTTTTTTTTGGGGGGGGGGGAGTAGTGACAGGTCTCTCTCTCTCTCTCTCTCTCTCTCTCTCTCTCTCTCTCTCTCATATATATATATATATATATATATATATATATATATATATATATATGTATATATTTTAAGAGTTAGGTATCTCAGAAAAAATATTTTATGGGGGTGGTTATCTCAGCTTTTGTGGTACTATTATAGAACAATACAAGAAGGTGCTTATGCAGAGAAATGCCATGCTATTTTTAAAAATAGAATTTTTAATTTTCTTTCAGAATATTTGTGTGAATCTTCAAAGAAGGTACCATAATGAAGAGAATGAAGGGAGTGGTGCCGCATTCTGTTAAAAGCGAAAAACAAAAGAAGAGGAAGCAAAAAAAGAATAAAGGCACGCTGTTGAAATTCATGGAAACATCTTCTTTGACCAAAACGGCCGAAACTAAAGTCGAAAATCATGCTGAAACTGAAGATGAAGTTGATATTACTAACGTTGATCCTGTAACTTTGAAAGTCGACATTAACAGTGTTGATACATCAAAAACTGTTAATGATGATGATGCACCTGAAGTTGAAGAATTGGAAAGGCAATCATTAGTTGGCGTGAAGACATACACTGCAACTGATTTTACAGATGTTGGTATATGGCCAGTTGAGATTAATCGTAAAATTCACGCTATGCTTGTTCGGCAGGGATCTGCCACTGTAGAGCACCTTGGTCATGAATTCAAGGAAGTAGTCCGACCAGGAAAAAAATGGTTCTGCCGGGAATTGCGCAACAATGAGACAATTTTGAGAAAATGGATGGTGTATTCTCCTTCCAGAGAAACCTTATTTTGCTTCTGCTGCAGACTGTTTTCAACTGGACTGTCGAGTTTTTCTGCTGATGTGGTTTTTACGAATTGGTGGAAGTTAAATCCAAAAGTATATGAACATGAAGCTAACACATCTCATGATCAAGCGTTTCTCAACTGAAAGGATCTAGATATCCGACTTGCTGAAGGAAAGGTAGTTGACAAAGTAGAGCAACATCTTATTCAAAAGGCAACTAAGAAGTGGCGGGAAATTCTAGCTATATTGCTGGACATCATCAGGTTTCTCGCCAAGCAGAATCTGGCACTACAGGGTCACTGGGAAGACATCCATAATGATGAAAGAGATCAAGAAAACAAAGGGAATTTTTTAGAATTGGTAAATTTATAGGCCAAGTAATGACCCTGTGCTCGATAAACATTTGGTGAAAATTAACCTGGGAAAGAAAATCGCTACTGCTTATCTGTCACCAGAAATTCAAAATGAATTTATGGGCATTTTGGCGAAGCAGGTGAGAAAGAAAATCATCAATCAGATCAAGGAAAGCAAATATTTTTGCATAATTTTTGATAGCACTCCTGATGTATCTCACAAGGACCAGATGAGTGAGGTGTTGCGCTACATAAAAATTGACAAAAATAAAGTGACAGTGGGGGAGTCGTTTCTCCGCTTCATCAAGACAAAAGGTAAAAGCACAAAGGACATTTCTAAACTGATTTTGAGACAATTGGAGAACGATGGGATTCAGATTGGTGACTGTATTGGCCAGGCATTTTTGACAATGCTTCTATTATGGCAGGCTACCAATCGGGTGTGCAGAAACAAATCTTCAAAATCAACCCAAAAGCTCTATTTGTGCCATGCACTAACAATTCATTAAATCTGGCTTGTGTACATGCCGCTTCTCTAGCGGTTCACTCTATTACATTTTTTGGCATACTGGCTGGTTATTTCCATTCTTTTCTGCATTTACACATCGCTGGAACGTCTTGATTCAGTTGACCAGTCTAAGTATCAAGCGGACTGTGGAAACAAGATGGAGTAGTCAAGCAGATGCTGTAAATATTGTGATAAAAAAAATTATTGGAAGTCATCATTGTTTGGAACAGCTCACAGAAGGAGAAAATGCAACCACAAGATTAGATGCATCTTTAATTCTTCATTCGGTATTGTTGTTTTTTTTTTTGTTTTTTTTTTTTAATTACATTTTCACCCCAAACAAGGCACATTGCCACTTTGGTGTAGGGGGCTACTATCAGGGGAAACATCTATTGGGGTACTATGTAGGGATTAGGGCAGCGAGATGTTGGTTCACGTTGCACTTGAACTTATGCATGTCAGTACAGTTGGGGAAGCAGTGACCTGGAATGGAATTCCAAAGTCTAGCAGTTCTGGGGAAGAAACTACTGGAGTAGAAAGATCTTTTACATCTAGGGATCTCTACAGTGTGGGGGTGGGATTTTGCAGATTGTCGGGTCTGTCGAGGGTGTTCACGTCGTGGGGGCACAAGTGCTTGCAGTTCTTCAGAGCATTCACCATTATAATACTTGTAGAACAGGCAGAGGGATGCAACGTTTCGACGATGCAACAGAGGCTGAAGCTTAGATGCCAGTTCAGGGCCTATCAGATTTGCGACTCTTTTGAACCCTGTCAAGGAGCGAGAGACTAGTAGCCGATGCACCAGCCCAAATATGACAGCAATACTCCATACATGGGCGAATAGTGGCCTTATAGAGGTACAGGATACTTTCGGGTGTTAGAAGTTTTCTAGCACAGTAGAGAGAGCCCACCTTCCTCGCAGCGGCCCTGGCAATGCCCTCGATGTAATTGTTCCAACTCATGTTTCCTGTGAACGTTAGGCCAAGGAGCTTGAGAGACGTACTCTCACTGTTTCTGTTTATTTTATTTCCAAGCCTATGGAAAACTATTCTCCCAGAAATCAATGATGCCCAGAAGTATCTGCAAGAAAAGGGACTGGATCTGCAACAAAGTTCTGTCAAGCTGAGGGCGTTGAGAGATTGCCTTCTTCAGAATAGAGAAAAATGGCGGACACTGCAATAGATGAGTAAAAAAACTCTGCTCTGAAATGGGGATAAGCATGGAGTATTGTATCTACAAAAAGAAACAAATGGTGCAGCACTGGAGTTTGATACTGAGTTGAGGCGGGAAATAGACAAGTGGACTGAAGAAATATCTTGGAGATTTCAGCAAGTCCACAATCTTGCAAGTAAATACGCTTTTCTTACACTGTCAAATCTGTTTGATGATAATTATGATTGTCAGCTTGGTGAAATTGATGAAGATATAGAAAAAGATAAATTCTTTGTCAAAAGGAAGAGATTACAGTATTTTGTGAAAACTTCAGGAAAAGACAAAATCAATGAACCTCTTGAACTTTTGAAATTTGTACAGGGATACAACCTTGGGGATTCCGTTCCTAATATTGTGATCTTGCTGTGCATTTTTCTTACTCAAGCTATTAGCGTTGCCAGCTGCAAGTGCTTTTTCTTGAAACTGAAGCTTATAAAAAACTACCTTTGATCAAAAATGAGCCAGACAAGGCTTACAGAGTTGGCAATCCTCTGCATAGAGTGGGAACTCGTCGATAGAGTTATTGATAACTTTGCCAAAAAAAAAGCGTGAAAAGTATGTTTGTAAATTTTCAACTGACTTAATTCCTTGCGATAGTTCACTCACAAAAAATACATTTATAGCCTTATTTTCAATTTATAAATACATTTATTTTAAAAAAAATTTGAATCCATTTTTAAAAGGATTAAAACATTATTAATAACAACAACTTTCTTAAATTTTGTGCTTAAACCAAACGATTACACACAAGGATTTCAAAAAGCACGGATATAAGATGTTTTTTTCTCTTCGAGCGGCTCGACCTCTTAATAATAATATTATGAAGAAAAAGAAAAGAAAACTACATCGGACAATCCTCTCATTTACACAGCCATGTTTTTTGTGAAAATTCGGAAATAACAACAATAAAAAAGTAAATAAAATGATTTTATTATTTCTTAATCTTTTCATGTTTTCAAATGTTCTCATTTAAATTTATAAATTCAAATTTCAAATATTCTCATTTAAATTTATAAAAAATTGTTTTCTAAAATGTGCGACTTTCTATTTCTTAAATGTTGCGCTTCCACCGAGCACACGGATTTCAAAAAACGCTGATAGAAGACGTTTTTTTTCTCTTCGAGAGGCTCGACCTCTTAATAATAACTTTATGAAGAAAAAGAAAAGAAAACTACATCGGACTATCCTCTCTTTGATACAGCCATGTTATTTAGCAAAAATTCGGTCTTTAACAACAACAAAAAAGTAAATAAAAAATATTTTATCATTTCATAACATTTTCAGATGTCCAAATGCTCTCATTTAAATTTCTTATTATATTTGTTTGTGTAGCCAATTAATTTAACTTAACATTTTTTTTGTAATTTGAATTATATGATTTCGTTTGGAAAAAAAATATTATGATGGATCCTGCACAAATTTGGTTGCACAGAAACAAGTTTAAGCATTTCCATTTTGGACGCCAAGATGTAAACATCAATCACCAGAGGTAGTATCTCCTCTATCCAGGTAGCCATGTTATTATTATAACAATGCTTAATCTAATATTAGTGAACCACTTAAATCTATTCTATTTTACTTATTGGTTTTGTTTCTTTTTTTTCTTAACAACTTATCTCCATTTTTAAAGTTAAGTGTCCATATTCGCATATTTCTGTGTATGAGATGTACTTCTAAAATAATTAGCCAATCATTATAAATTTTTGAACACATCTGTTAAGTGTAAAGATGATAAACGTGGACTACAATTAGTTTAATTTAGTTTTATGCAAAGAGAGCAAAGATGGGAGGGGAAGCTATTCATGAAAATTCAGATGCGTCCGATTTTTGTAAGATCTTGATTAGAACTATTAGACATCACTTAATAAATATTCCCAAAATTAAAAAAAAAATGTAAGTTTTGTAAAGTGCATATAAACACAACCTCTAATTTGAAAATTCAAATATTTTAAGTTGACATTAAATTTGATCTATAGTCATTAGACAACAATCAAACAAGATTTTCTGAATTTTAATTTCTTCCCAAGAACCCTTAATCTTAAGCTTTAAATTTCAGATATTTTCTACAATTAAAATAATGTAATAGATTTTAATTAAAATTGGAATAAGGATTCTAGGAATAAAGATTATTAGTATAATATATTTATTTTAATTGTGGTAAGGGACATAGATGTTGTGCAACACATTTCTGTCCTGATTTAATATAAAACTAATAACAAATGTTTAACAAAACTTCAACTGTATATCAAAATGTGAAATATAAACATACCTAAGGATGATAATTAAATAAGGTGTATAAAAAAATTAAAGATTGAAAATAATAACTAAAAATTATCTTCTGGAATACTTACATGTTTTTTTACAGCACTTTATGCTCAAATCCATACAAACACCATGATTCAAATCAATCTTTCTAAAAGTAAGTTTTATGGTCTTAACTTTTAAAGTTTCAGAAAACTTTATGGAATCATCAGTATGCAAGTTCTGTGAATAAATTTATTACAATTCTTTTAGTTTTTATCAATGTGAATATAAATTAAAATACATTCAATGTTTATATTATTTTTACTTAATGCTTTCACATAACATTCAATATTTGTATGTTTCATACTTTAATCTATTCAAACATAATATATTTCTTTAAAAAAATGTTTTATTTTTTAATATTTTAATAACTAAAAACGTTGATAGATTTTCATAATAAGTAAAATAACTTAAAACCTCGAAGAAACATTTACAAAATTAATGATATTGATTTGACATATTTTATACATATCATGACAATAAAATTAGTCAGTTGGATCATTTACATTCTTTAATGTTTACACATATCAAATGATATAGTAGAGTAAATTATATTTATTGCTTATTTGTTTCATAATAAACTTAAGTTATATTTATTAAATATAAAATTGTAAAAATTTGTACATATTAATAAAACAATTTTACTTACTGTAAATTCTTCTACAATATCATTTTCATAAGTAACTTTTAGGTCAAAATCTTTTATATTATCTGATCCCAAAACATTCAAAGAAAACAGAATTTTCGGCACATTGAATTCAACTGTTAGAAAAGGATGTTCATCATCTTTTCTAAAAGAGAAGGTTCTGTCATCAGGAACTATATCTTCAATATCTTTAGCATTAGTCGATGGTGTAATAGTCACATTGCCTGCATTAATATTAACTAATGTGATTACTTCATAAAGATCACAAGGACCTACAAAACAGAAAGAAAGGTGTCGTGTACATATGAGTATATATATATATATATATATATATATATATATATATATATATTATTATTATTATTATTACTACTACTACTACTACTACTACTACTACTACTACATCTTCAGTGGACTGTCATACTAATATTTTTTTGTATTCTTTTTAAATACTTCAATAATATCACTAATCTCTCACATTTTTACTACAGTTTATTTGCCTAACCTGGATTCATTTTAGAAAAAAACACAATGTTAATGTCAACAAGACTGCCAAAGAAATTTTAATTTTTCTCAACTAATTCAGTCAGTAGTTCTGCCAGCAAAGACTGGAAATACTGGATAAAGATCTTTGAAAATTTCCTCTAGTCTCTAAGAGATAAACGTACAGATGATTCAATGAAATTTAAGTTATTAATTAACTAGATAACACTCTTGATACTCAAGGGTGAAAATGATATGGCTACACTTGGGAAACTTATGTAAAGCTGATAAATTTTTTGCCCACCATATTCTCATACTTAAAAACCAGAAGACTGATGAGAATCTAGTTCAGTATATTGTCAACTTAGTAATGATTGCAATTTTAAACCAGTGATAGTGTAGTTTGATCGTTAAATTTATCTGGGATGCCTTTCTCAATGGGTTACTGTTTACAAACAAGACTCATTGAGAATAGATCTGCCGAATTTAAACACTGCTTATACTTATATTGTGGCACTAGAAAGTGCTAGCAAACAGTTATATTGAACCCACTACTAGAAACGCCACTTCTACTGATGCCTTTGATCAACCTACAGCAAACCTATTCATCATACATAGCTAGTAGCAAGAACTGTTACTTTTATGGCTTAAAATATCGCTGCAGAACTCTGGCAAGAAATGTTCTCTGCAAAAAGGACTACTACATAAATCTAGCCAACATACTACTACTTTAAATTTTGTTATGATAATGGAATCATTAATGTGTTAAACACATGTCTACTAAGAGAAATAATACCTATCATACAATATCTTGGGCTTATCATCACTCTCACAGTTGGAATTATCAGCATGACCTCTACATCTTTCTTATCCAAAATTAGAGGCACTTGTTCAGTTAATCTATTGGTAGGAAATAAAGATTACTGCTGAGAAATAGGCAGTGTTGATTTGTGTTATGATATACTATTGAATCATGATTTGTTAAAACTCTTCCACTTCTTTCTTATTTGAGAGACACTTACTAGAACTGATTATGTGATCTTGTCACCATAAGTATTCACTTCACTTCCTTGTTTGCCCATCTTTCACCTGATTGTAAGCTCATAGCTGTAATATTCTGTTACTTTTCAGATCCTAATAAAATCTCTATTGATTCAGACATAAAATAATTATTATGGGAGTAAGTACTGGGTAAGGACTATGAAGCCAGAGCCATATTGCTTGACAAATCCAAAGCCTTTGACAAGATCTGGTATAAAGGTTTACTTAGAAAAATCAATTTTTCTAGTATTACTGAATCAAAATTGAATATAATCAGATATTTCTTAACTAAATATAAATAACCCTAACAAACCTGACTAGCAGCAAAATCACATCCCTTTATTGTAGAGGTCCCAAAATACTAGAAAACTTTTTACACTGATAGCTTCTACTCTCAAACTGCTTGCCTTAGGAATTCGCCTCCTGCTCTCTGTTTCCTCAACTGTACTAGCATACAAAAATTAAAATGTATAGTGTATAAACAGACATTTTAAACCACAACTCTGTACTTAAGTTCCCCTCTAGAAATCTGATCCCTAAGCACAGTAGCTCCTTACATACTAGTGGCAATATACCTATTTAAAAATTTAAAAGAATAATTTTTTTTTAGTTGTAAGAGAAAATTACCTTCAGTTGTTGTTATAGGAATGCTAACTGTAGTTAAACTGGTTGTTTTCCGAGGACCTATAAATCCAACAAGAATTATTATATGTTTGTTGAGAACAGAAATTCAATAGTATTTAATACCATATACCAAATATAATATATAGAATTATTTGGTGCTTCTCCAGAACACTTCCTTTATAAAAAAAACAAAATTAAAAAAAAAATCTGTATGATGTACATTCCTATGACAGAGAAAATGTCATACACCAAATATCACATAAATTGATTAAGTAGTTTTATTTTTAAATAACAAAAAAAAAATCAAATTTTATGGCTAAACAACAAGCAACTATCTCACAACCCATTTTGAAAAATGACGGAAGAAACAAGGGAGATAATTCCAAAGAATTAAAACTTTTGTGAGATTTTAGAAAGCCATTTTTAACATGGAGAGGGAGGATTGGTAAAATAATTTTCTTTATAAAAATAAAACTATTTGATCAACTTATATAGCTTTTATTGTCTGATATTTTCTTTTCATTATGAATACATACATCATGCAGATTAGTTTTTATTTTAGTTTTTTTCATGAGGAGGGAGAATTCTGGACAAGCACCAGATATTTTAATGATTTTTGTAAAATTTTATAACCATTCTACTTTATTAATTTTATATTAAACATTATGTAACACATTACATTGTTCATGTACTTTTATTTTTAAATTAATATTGTTTTTACACAATGTGAATAAGTTTAATAATTACAATTAATGCTTAACAATTCAAATCAATGTCATTTATTAAAGTATTCAATTAATTGATTATTTACCTATCATTAGAGAAAATAACATGCATTCTGATGAAAATATGGTTTAATAATTATAGAAATGCAAAACTGGCTATAACATTTGGGCTAAGAAAAAATCCAAAAAGTATTTATTACTATCTAACAAACTATAGTGTTAATAACATAGTTGGATAAAGGCTTTATCATTCATTAGACATGCATAGATTATTTGCTAAAATCCATGATATAACTAATCTAACTTTCATAGAAATAAAATATAAAACTTTCATAAATATAGGTTAGAAATTTTATAACTGAAATGTATTTCTTAAGAAATTTCTAAAAAATAAGAAACAAATCTATTACTTTTTTCACTTTTTTATAAGAGTCATTTAATGTATTCTTAACTTAGTGAAATAGAAAATTAACAATATTTTACCTTCTGTAGTAATAGGTATGCTAATTGTAGATATACTGGGTGTTGTTGAAATACCTATAAATCCAAAAAAAATACTGTTTGTTAATAATAGAGATTAAATAATGTTTAATAGCATATAAGAAAGCAATAAGATTTTTGGAAATGTGATAACTACTCAATTTAATTATGTCTGTATAAAATTAAGGTAACCCATGATTACATCGTTTTATTTTTTAGTCAATATGATCTATACTAAACTAAAATCTCTTCACAAAATGAACTAGTTTAATTTAATAAGTTAAATTAAAAGCTTAATAATTCAAATCAAAGTAATTCCTATAAATACTTATACTATCATAGAAAATAAATACTATCTTATATTCTGTTAAAAACATAAGTAAAATATTATGCTTTGGAATAGGTAAGATAACTATAAAAATACTGACTGTTACTGAAGTAACTTAGATGTGCAAAAGAACTATCATGTGTTTGCTATTATTCATTAACAGGATCCATGTTCTAGCATTTCTTAACAAAATTATCTTAGAAAGTATTTGTAACATATTTGTATATTTATATAAAATAGTAAGCAACTATATATATAGTGCATATGCGATGTGTGAATTTAGAAACTATAATTATGGTAATCTAGCATTTATTTCTTGTAACAGTATAAGATATATTGTTCAAAATAAAAAGTTAAATTTATAAAACCACTTTGCTTTGACAGTTATGATCTTCCATACAAATGTCTGTAAGAAGGTGATACAATCTAAAAAAAGGGAATTATGATTTGGAGAAATCGTAAACAAAATAGCAGTCCACCATTTCCCTTTTGTAAAAGTGTAGATAAAGTTTAAATAAAAGAGAAGGTTAATAAAAATGAAATCTTGTAGATTTTAAAATGAGTATTTTTCTGTAGGATTAAAAATAGTGATTTTTAGTTGAAGAATATATAATAAGTGTAAACCAGTATTTGTATTTATGTAAAAGTTTATATTTTTAATTAAAAGAATATATTAAGTAGAGACACATAAAATGTTCACCGTTTTAATACTTGAAAGTAAAATGAAATTTTAGGAGCTCATAAGTGAAAGAAAATTTTAATTGTTTTATGAATATATATTACATATAACCATGAAATTTTACAAGCAGTGAAGTGGAAATTATTGATTATACTATATATTTTAACCAAGTGATAAAATAGCAGTTAGAAGGCTTCTGACTGACAGAGGGATGCCTTCTTCAACTAAATCTATAACATTATTAATCAGAAGGAAAACTGTTAGATTAAATAAAAAAGTCGCTTTGAAATATTTTTTGAGCAAGATAAAACAGTATGTGCACTTTGTAATGTATTAAAATTTTTATGCAGTTTTTTTATTTTGTTTATGAATCGATTATATAGGGTAAAATCACACTTTGCTTTATATTTAAGATTACAAATTTGCATCAATTATTAGTTAAGATCCATGATATAATTAATCTACTTTCCATAGAAAATTCTTCAGCCTCCTTCAAAACTTTGTATATTCTCCTTCCTGCTTCCGTCTTTACCAAGAGCAGAGTTTAGAATCTGTTCTAGCATCATTTAATAAGATTTAGGGTTGTATATGTTTCTTCTCTAGAGAAAATTGCCTTATTTATATAATGATACTAGATCACCACTGACCGTTGGGTTAGTATTTGTTTATTATATTAAATATATAATTTATTTCTTGATTACAATCATTTTATTTTGGTTATTTGCTTTTCCCATCTCTCTCTCTCAAAATAAAATTGCTTTATAATTATACTAAATCACCTTTTACCCTTTGCCTATTATATTATTAAATATATAATTTTATTCCTGATAAAAATCATTCATTTTCAGTCACTCTTCCTCTCTTTTTTTCTTTTCTCTCTTTTCTAGAGAAAATTTCTTTATTTATATAATGATATTAAATCACCTTTAACCCATCAGGTTAGTATTTGTATGTTATATTATTAAATATATAATTTCTTTCTTGAGAATAATCATTTACTTTTATCTGCTCTTTCTTTCCCTCTCTCGTCTAAAAACAATTGCCATATTTATGACTAATGGAGATTTGGTATATGTCTGTCTGCCTCCATCCATGCACACATGCACCTGGATGGAGACAGTGCAATAAGCAACAACTAAAAAGAACTTAAGAGAATGAGAACAAGTGGCATGTGGTAGGAAAGATGGGAAATCGTTTTTTAATGTCACAAGATTCATCTCACTTCCCTACCTTCTCTATAAATCATTTGAAGTCTTAGCCTTCATGGCAAAATTAACATTTTCAGTTTTCAGAGAGAACTATCATAATTAAGGAGGAAAAGGAAGGCAAGGAAAGACAAAAATAGAGATAGAAAAAGAGAAAAACAGGAACACAGAAAGAAAGATAAAGCGAGACAGAGGAAGAAATAAATAAAATCCGACAAAAAAATAATGAGCTAAGGAATTATCAATTTGACAGGAATCAGCTGTATCTTCTTAAAAAAGAGGTTTTCCACTAAAAAGCATATAATTCACATCCTCGGGATTTAAGCAGAAATCTGCCTATAATGGAGAAAAAAAAGTGGAATTCTACTAAAAGTCTGTGATCTTCTCACCTTACCTTATATATTACAAATGGAGATTTGGTATCACTTTGTCTGAAGCCAATGTATACTATTTTTTCTATGGATGTACGCTCTTAATTCTCAGTTCAGAAGAAGGGATAATATCTGTTCTGTTGTCATTATACTATCCTCCCAAAGATTAACTCTGTGTGTGTGTGGGGGGGGGAGTAGTATATGTTCATTCACTCATTAATTACTTTTTCATATTTTCATAAAATATTTCACATCTTCGAATAATTGAAATTAAAATCATTTATAGACATCATTTAATTAATTCTTAACAATGAAATAGAAAATGAATATCTTACCTTCTATCGTAGATATAGTGGACATTACTGAAGAACCAATAAATACAACAAAGATATGTTTATTGAGAATAGAAATACAATAATATCTAGTAGCATATAACAAATCATAACATTATATTATAATTTATTGTGAAATTTTATAACTGTTCTATTTTATTAATATCTGCATAAAAATTAACAGAAAATTATATTGTTTATATAATTTTATTTTTAAGTCAAGTTAGTTTCTAAATTAAACAGGTTTATTATTTGAAATCTAATCTAATAATTTAAATTAAAAATTTTTATAGAAGTATTCAATTAAATGAGTACACTGGCCAACACTTATTTTACTGTTAGAAAGTTATTAAGTGATTTAAGATAATTAAATATGTTGAATCCTAAATATACTCTATTATTTCTTATAAGGCCAGATTTTTAGTGTACCAGAAATAGAATTATTTCATTTATTTTTTTGTTTCAAAAAGAATGATCCTATTTCATGATTAAATATTTTATAAAGAAAAAATAGCAAAAATAAAGCTTATAATACAAGTATTCTACTTACAGTCAAGTTTTCTTTTACATGTTACAAGTGCTTGATATACATACCCGCCCCCCTTGCAGCACGAACAACATCAATATATGATATGGGAATTCTTCCCAAATGCGTCAAAACGCATCAGGATCAATTGAATTGATCACTGTTGTCATTTGATGTTTCAAGTTTTCCAGGTCAGTTGGTAACTATTACAAACCCCCAGAGAAAAAAATCACAAACTGTGAGGTCAAAAGATCTAAGAGGCCAAGCACAAACAGCAATGTCTTGGATCCCTATCTGACCAAGTCATTGCTGAGGCAGTTTTTCATTTAAAAGTGTTCTAACTGATAAGCTCCAGTGGGGAGGTGCTCAATCTTGTTGAAAAATGAATCTATTTGAATCAGCTTCAATTAATGGGAAGAGTCAGTTTTGTAACATACCCTTATATTCTTGCTCTGTAACAGAGTTTCTCCTCAAAAAAAAAAAAAAAAAAGTGGCCTATAAATGTTGTTGCAAGATACAGCACAGAAAATGTTTACTTTAGGGGAATCTCTTTTATGTCGAATAATTTATTGAGAATTTTCGATTCCCCAAATTCGCACATTATATCAGTTGGCTTTGCCATTCAGATGAAAAGTGGCTTCATCACTGAAAATTAACAGTGGACAGAAGTTTTTGTTGTCCTCCATCGTTTGCAGCATCTGATTGCAAAATTCCATTTGTCATAGGTAGTCATTGTTTTTAAATGCTTGAAGAAGCTGCAGACTGTATGGTTTTAATTGCAGCCACTTTTTAAGCACACATCATAATGTTGGTTGAGGAATTGCCAGCTCACGACTTGCATGGCGAGTAGATTTCCTTAGATTTGGAGTAAACGCAACGTGGATTCTCTCTATATCTTCCTCTGAAGTTCACGGTCACCCAGGACTTTTGCCTTTACCCAGACACACACTCTCTTCAAACTGTTTAAAACACCTTTGGATGTTTTTAGAAGGAGCATCACAATTGAATTTCATTCTGAATGCACGCTGCACTATAATCACTGATTTAGTTTTTGCAAACTCAAGAGCATAAAAAGCCTTCTGTTGACAGGTTGCCATTTTTTTTTTTGCTATCACTGCCAGATGCATAAGTCACAAGATAATCATAGAAAAGTGATCTTTCAACTTTCAAACACCCACTCCCTCATTCTGATTCATACATTTACTTACAAAATATTTGATCATGAAATAGAGTCATTAATTTTTAATTACTTTATATTTTGAACTGCATAAATTTCTATTTCCTCAAATTAAAGAAGTAAAATCTCACCATTTCCTTTTATATAATTGTATCAACTTATAGCCTTATTTCAAAAGTAAACATACCTAATATTTCGCCTAGATTATATAAAATCATGATTTTTAAGAACAATTGTCTCCAGATGCAAGTGCAAAAGCCAGTAAAACAAAATATTTTTGTCAAAAACAATCAAATTTACAGTAATAAAGAATTTTAAATAAAGCAACCAATTGCATAAAAATCTAGTCATAGCTTTGTGGTTTCAGAGAAAATTTGGAACCACATTTACAGATGATTCTAAATAGAAGACTCAATATGCGGGTCATTCAATAAGTAATGCTTTGATCTACTTCCATTTGTCTGATTAAGCTGAATTTTTGCATATGCAATAATTTATATCTCTATGGGTTACATGGAAACTTACAACTCTAAACTAATTGTAGTTTCTGATTTACAAGTGTTTGAGCTTAGTCAGATGTGAAATGTAGCATGTTAAATGTTGGGTAGTGGTCCAATTCTTGTATTTGAAAGGGTGCACACCACAGGAGACTCTTGATGAAATGAAAGAAGCATACGTCCTATCATATTACCTTGTAAAATGCAGACATCATGAGTTCAAACATGGTCAGAAATCTGTAGAAACAGCTTCCAGACCTGATCGTACCCCTGCTGCCATTGATGAGACATTTGTTTATCAAGTTGAGTCAAACAATTTGGAAGATCGACACATGATTACTTGCCAAATAACTCAAGAGGTCAAACTTAGGCTAGGATCTGTGAAAACTATCATTCATAACCATTTGCATATGCATAAGGTATCTGCCACATGGATTCTCAGGTTGCTGACACTGTTCCAGAAGCTAGAACATGTTGAGTGTCCAAGGATGAATTTGGATATGTGTCAGGTAGATCAGTCAAAGCTTTTCAAAGGATTGAGTATGCAGGATAAAACCTGAGTATATTACTATGATCTAGAGACCAAAGCCCAGTCAATGCAGTGAAAATACTTGGACTTACCACCTCCAAAGAAGGCAAATGCACAGCCCTCTGCTGGCATGGTCATGTTCAGTCTTCTAGAACCAGGATAGATTAGTGATGAAAATTCTCTGGTAAAGAGTACTATAATTATAAGAGCCTATTATGTTTCACTTTTCAGTAAATTAAGAGAAGCTATCAAACTCCACAAGCAAGGCAAGATCATCAAAAGTATCCTTCTTCTGCAAGACGATGCTCTGGTCCACACCGCACATTTTGCAAGATCAGGAACATAAGTGTGTAATTATGAAATCATACCCCACTTCACTCCCTACTCTACTGACCTTGTACCCTCTGACTTTCATCTCTTCTCAGTCATGAAGTTGTTTTCGAAATGAAAGCATTTCCCAAATGATGCAGTCTTGATTTTCAAAGTCATGTTATGGTTGGAGAACCCAGCCGAGATGTTCTACAAAAACGGTCTCCAAAGCTGCATTAAATGATGGCAGAAATGTGTAACTGGGTGGTTCCTATGTAGACATAGATTAATAACTGTGCAAAATTTTGTTCTACTCCTACGAGAAGTCAATCAGAGACATTTCTTATTTAATGCCCCTCGTACTAATCATTGAATTCATGAATGTTTAATCTTTGATCAATGTCCTTTATCATAGGTTCATCAAATATTTCAGCTTTAAGCTTTTCACTGCTTGAACCTGAAAATGGTTTCTATATATGGTGAACAAAGTTTTTTTATCTATAAATAGGCTATTACTCATTAAAGTTCTGCTAATTAGGTAAGGTACATTATGTAACTAATCTACGTTTCATAGAAATAAAAAATACAAAAAATTTCATAAATCCATATATCTGTAAAAGTGAAATTGCCTGTTTGTGTGTGTATGTGTGTGTACATTTTCCTACCAAACTATTCTGTCAATTTTCGGTCTACAGATTCAAAACTTGATATAAGGAGTATTGAGATTTGGGAAAACTTTTTTAATCGGTTTTCAGCCAGAAATTTAGCTGTTAAGGGGTCAAAGTTCAACGATTTGACCTTTGAAAACTCTATCAAACTCCTCCGTCAATTTTGGGTCAAAATACTTGAAATTTTAAATGTAGGCTACTTGAACATGGATCAAATTTTTAATTTGATTTGAGCCCCAAAAAATAAATGTTAAGGGGCCAAGATTGGGGTCAAAGTTAAAAAAAATTTGACCTCTGCGGTCTCTACCAAATTACTCAGTCAATTTTTGGTCTAAACATTTGAAATTTTACATAAAAAGTATTCAGATAGAGCAAGCTTTTTAATTGGCTTTTGGTTAAAAAATTGACTGCCAAGCGGTCAAAGTTCAAAAGATTTGACCTTTGCTGTCTTTAGGAAACTACTCAACCAATTTTTGGTCTAAACATTTGAAATTCATGATTTCACCTTTTATATAAAGAATATATAAGAATATATCTAATTTTTTAAAGCTGAAATGTATTTCTAAATTAAGAAATTATAAACTGATAAGAAACAAATTATTTTATTCAGACATGTGGCAAACTTTTTAATTAGATTTTGGGTGAAAATTTGGCTGCCAAGAGATCAAAGTTGACCTTTGCAAACTCTACTATACTCCTCCCTCAATTTAGGATCTAAACACTTGAAATTTTAGGTGTACATTACTTGGACATAAATCCAGCTTTTTAATTTGATTTGAACCCAAAACAATAAATGTTAAGGGGTCAAAATTAGGGTCAAACTTTTAACAAATTTGATCTCTGCAGTCTCTACCAACTTTTCTCTTTGGTAATTAAGGAAGCCTATTATATCGAAAGGTATTACCGTACATATGCACACTTTTTAATATATACATATCCACATAAAGTTATGAACAGTACATAGAGCCTGAGCAAAGCCGAGCTGAACTGCTAATATGTAATAATTTTTATGATTGAAAAAGTCTTCAAGTCAGTATTTTTTAACAAATTACAAACAAATCATTTTTTTAATATTTTCTAAAGTATTTCTCATCTTCAAAACTTGAACAAGATAAATAATTAAAATCAATAATAAAAAAATGATTTAATTAATTTTTAACTTAGTGAAATAGAAAATGAACAATATCTTACCTTCTGTTGAAGTCATAGGTGCACTAATTGTAGATATAGCAGGTGTTGTTGGAGGACCTATAAATTCAATAAAGCATATAATACTTTTGTTAAGAATGAAATAAAGAATATTTAATCAATGATATAAAAATTATATGAAATTATTTTAGTTATTTATGCTCTATTTTATTTATATCAACTTCAAACAGTAGAAACATGATTACATCATTTATTTATCTATCAAATAAAAAATGAATACTACCTGTTGAAAACATAAATGAAATGACTGTAGAAACTTTTTACTGGATTAACTTATGCCAATAAAAAGAAATAAGAGTAAAGTAACATCTAATACTATCTAAAAAAAATTAGTCTTAAATAACATAATATTAAATAACTATTTTACTAGTTATTATAAGTCATAATGCTATTATTAGAAAAATTCATGATTTACTAATTTACCTTTACTATAAAGAATATATAAGAATATATCTCATTTTTTTTAAACTTAAATGTGTTTCTAAATTAAGAAATTAACTGATAAGAAACATTATTTTATTCATATTTTCTTAGAATATTTCTCATATTCAAAAAGTGAAGAAATCAAATAATTAAAATTAAGATACTTTATAGAAATACTTATCTAATTGATTCCTAATACAAAATTAGTAAATACTCTACCTTCTGTTGAAACTGTAGGTACATTAATTGTAGATATACTGCGTGTTGTTAGAGGACCTAAAAATTTAAAAACATTTGAGAATTTAATGTTTAATGCATTATAGCAAACTAGAAAATATGAAATAATAATAATGATTTATTGTGAAAATTTTTAACAAAGTAAATCTTAATGCATGCATACAATAGTAGGTTACATATAATTACATCATTTATGTAATTGTATTTTTCGATCAATAGGGTTTCTACATCAGAAATGTATTCAATGATTAAATATAAGTCAAATCAAATACATTTATAGAAGTATTTATTTAATGCATTCTTAAAGTATTAACACACAAAGTAAATAATATTTTATATTTTGTAATATGTGAAAAATTTTTCTAAGAATAAAAGTAAGAAAAACAATAATATCTAAAAAAAAAAAAAAACTTGCTCTATCTCTGAATACTTTTTATGTAATTTGGTAGAGACCGCAGCATTAATTAGAGAAATATTTAATTATATATGCTATACTATTCATTATAGGTTTAAATATTATTAGAAAAAAAATCTTTATACTATCAAAACTTGAATAAGAAAGAAAGTATACTGCTGCTGAGACTGAGGCTTCTGTAATAAGGACCAAATTAAAAGGGAGCAATGTGGGGAGATGGGAGGGAACAGCAAGATTTTTGTTCACTTCATATTTAAATTTCTACATGTTGGTATAGTCAAGGAAACAGTGAGTATGAAGGAAATTCCAAAGGTAAGTGGTAGAAAAAAGAATCTATTATAGTAGAAAATCTTCCATCATCTAGGAACCTATACAGTGAAGGTGTAGGATTTTTTTTTTGTTTTTTTTTTTGTTTTTGCTCATTGGATGGATAGAGGTATTTATGTTGAGGGAGTAAAAGTGCAGTAAATTCATCAGAGAACAGTTCATGAAAGTACTTGAAAAACAAGCACCGGAATGCAATACTGTAGTAAGAGGACAGAGACTGGAACTTGCCATATAGTGTGGAAAATATTAGATTAGAACCTCTTTTTGGCACTCTGTCCAATGAGAGGGGCTAGTGGTTGATGCAATAGACAGATGTGGCAGCAATATACCATGCAATGAAATTGACATATGTGAAAAATATATTACCTTTTTGTTATACATGAAAACCAAGACATGTGCAAGACTATCTAACAAACTAAATTATTAAATGAAGTAGTCTTTAATAAACAATTTATTATTCATTACACATCTGCACAGATTATTTCATAAGATCCAATATACATGCAATCTACTTTTCATATTAATAAAAACATAACTGTTATAAATATATGCAACCATTTTATAAAAAATAAAACAAATGTTATTAACAAATAAGACAGAATTAAACACTTTTTTTATATTTCTTTAAAATATTTTTCATCATCAAGAAGAGGATGAACAAATTTAAATTAAATCATTTATAGAAATGCTCATTTAATTGATTCTTAACTTAAGAAAAAATTGCCCTTTTAAAGACCAACCTTGTGCCAAATGTGGTTTAGTCGAACATTGAGCTTCCCAGTGCCGAATTAAACAAAATAAACAAAGACAAAAATTTAAGTCTAAAGTAAATATGGTGTTGGCAAATAAAGAAGTGAGACAAGGAGGTAAAAGAAAATCTGTCAATACCAAAATAAATGGTCACATAGTGAAACTACTTTTGGATACAGGTAGCGATATTTCAATTATCGACGAAGTGACCTGGAAGAGGATTGGGTGTCCAAAACTAGACAAAACATTTAAAATTGCCAAAGGAGTATCTGGCAAGAGATTAAAATTCATGGGAGAATTTAATTGCAGTGTATCCCTTGAATCAAAAACTTTTTCTACAAGTGTCAGTTGTTCCAGGTATAAATTCTTGCCTTTTCAGAATTGATTGGATCGTTTTGTTTCATTTATGGGAGCTACCCATAAATTCATTTTGTAACAATGTGAGTGTAGCTGAAAAGAAAAATTCCAAACAAAATGAGGATTTTCTTACGGTCTTAAAAAGTGAATTCCCCAGGGGTTTTTCTGAGGGGTTAGGTATGTGTACTAAGACCGAAGTGAATTTTGAACTAAAGTAAAATGTGAAACCTGTTTTTAAGCCAAAAAAGAAACGTGCCTTTTTCTTCAAAAGAAGATATTGAAATTGAACTGCAGAGACTGCAGGAAAATGGTGTAGTTGAAAAAGCCCCACTGTATATGTTAAAAAGCAAAATAAGAGGATCCGGGTATGTGCCGATTTTTCTAGACCTCAATGACTGTCTTATGGATCATAGTTATCCACTCCCATCACCTGAAGATATTTTTACAAAGCTGAATGAAGGGAAAATTTTCTCCAAAATTGATTTATCTTCAGGTAAAAGTCAGTGAAGAATGTTCGAAGTATTTGTGTATCAATACCCATTTAGGACTCTTCAGACTCAAAAGGTTTCCTTTTGGTTTGAAAGTAGCTCCAGCGTTATTTCAGCAAATAATGGACACAATGCTTGCTGATTTAGGTTTTGCAATCGCATATTTGCATGACATTCTTATAAAGAGTAGAAATGTGCAGGAACATAAGGAGCATATCGGCACAGTTTTCCAAAGAATTGAGGAATTTGGTTTCGAATTGAGTGCCGAAAAATGTGAATTTCTTTTAAAACAGATAAAATATCTGGGTCAAATCATTGACAGCCAAGGCAGAAGATCGGATCCTCAGAGAACAGAAGCCATTGAGAGGATGCCAGCATCTAGCAATGTTGCCTAGTTACAATCTTTTGGGGGTTTAACACAATATTATGCTATCTATATTCCAAAAATGCATAAATTGAGAGCACTATTGAACGAATTATCAAAAAAAAGGACGAAAGTGGATTTGGTCAAAGAAGTGCCAAAGTGCATTTGAAGAGATTAAGAAATGCCTGCTATCTGATTTAGCACTGACACACTTCGATCCACAGAAGAATTGACTGTGGCGTAAGATGCAAGTGATTATAATATAGGAGCAGTACTTCTCCATAGACTGGAAGACGGATCAACGAAGCCAATAGTTCATTATTTGGTAAGAAGTAGTAAATTTGACTGTCGCAGGCATATGAATCAGCTAAGACCTTGACACACTGATGACTACAAACAGGCAAAAGATAATGAACTGTCCTTAGAGGTTCTGTATGACTCTTTTAATATTCCTCTACCCATAACACAAAACTCCGAGAGTAGTATCTTCTACTTCAGGTCAGAGAGTACCAGTTTCACCACCAGCCCCCCCCCCCTCAAACGGTATTGAGGAGAAAAAGTACAAGGGTGAAAAGAAAAGTAAACCAACTGAGCCCCAGACCTAAAAACAAACAGTATTAAGCAAAATTCTCCAAGGAGAAATTGGCTTGAGGGGAGGTGTTATGTGGAGATATGTAACCAACCTGGAACATTCTACATAAGGAACCAAATCACCGGTTTTCACCGGACCCTTGGAAAAAACAGAGACTTCCTCCCTGGACATTAACATGCTTTATTTGTCTCTATGTAAATACGTAAATAAACTTTTTTTTCTGTATTCAAACCACAGTATATGTTTGTTTATTCCTTTCACGGAATACATTATCTTTGATTGTCCGAATTAATAGGCCACCTTAGGATATATCAATTTTTCTATTGAAAATTTTTTTTTCTCGAGGTTGAATTTTTTACCCCCACCCGCTCCGTAAATTAAAATTATATTCAAATTGAAAACTTCAGTGGCCACAATGCAACTTGTACTTGATTTGAATAAAATATAATAAAAATGTTTTATCATTCGATTTTTTTATTCTACATGAACCTCAACTTTTGTGTGTGGTGGGGGAGTTTGTCATAAACAAAAGCATATAAATTTTTTTTTTTCTAAAAAAAAGTCTCAAGTCATCCATTCCTTGGGTAATCTTGACTAAAGTCATACACAAGATGGAAGCCAGAAATGGATGTAAAAAAATGGAACAGAACACAAATTTTAGGCAAACGGAATTAGCAAGTCGACTGTACGGCCTTGCAAGAAAAAATAACAAAAACAACAACTCAGCTGTTCACAACAATAAATAATAATAACTATATTTTAATTTTTAACTACTCTGTACTTGTTATGAATATGTTAATAATGAAATGAAATAACTAAAAAATGTTTTTTTTTGTTTTGGTTTCAACTAGACTGTAGTTTCACATAACATTTTAATAAACAAAAGATATTGTAAAATTGGAATTTCATTGTTCTTTCTCTGCATAATTACCAAAACAAAAACAATGAAATGAAAAAAAACTTTTTATTTCGTTTTTTTTTTCCAAAATGGGTGAAACAATAAATAACAAAAAAACAAATGTTACCAAAGGCAAGCTACTTTTTTTACCTAACCTAACTAGATTTTTTTTTTTCTGTTTTAATTTATTTATTTACATTTTTTCACACTATTTTTATTCTTAATTAAAAAAAGACATTAAAATTGCTTTGTTTGCTATTCTGGAAGATTACATTATTTTTTAGTTATTTTATTTCATTGTTTTTGTTTTATTTTTCATTTCATTGTTTTATTTTGGTAATTATCCAGAGAAAGGACCATGAAATTCTACTTTTACAGTATTTTTATATATGAAATTGTTATGTGAAACCACATTCCTATTTGTGAAACTACAGTTCTTTTTGAAAAAAATTTTGATAGAGTTATTGATAACTTTGCCAAAAAAAGAGCACAAAATGTCTTTAAATATTTAACCAATTTGATGTCTTGAGGCAGTTCTCTGACCAAATGTAAATTGATAGCATTATTTGCAATTTATAAATAAATTTATTAAAAAAATTTTAAAACTATTTTTAAAAGGGTTGAAATATTATAAACAACAAAAAATAAAAAAAGTAAATAAAGATGATTTTATCATTTCATAACATTTTCAGGTTTTCCAATATTCTCATTTAAATTTATATAAAAAAATTTTTTTCTGAAATGTGTGACTCTTCATTTCTTAAATTTTGCACTTAAACTAAGCGATTACACACACAGATTTCAAGCAGCACTGATACAAAATGTTTTTTTTCTTTTCAGGGGGCTTGACCCTTTAATAACAACATTATGAAGATAAAGAAATGAAAACTACATCGAACTATCCTCTCCTTGATAAAGCCATGTTTTTGGCAAAAATTCAGACTTTAACAATAACAAAAAAGTAAATAAAAAGGATTTTATCATATCCTAACATCTTCAGGTTTTCAAAAGTTCTTATTTAAATTTATTATTATACTAGCAGTTCAGTCCGGCTTTGCTCATGCCCTATGTACTGTTCATAACTTGCCCTACATGTGAATACACTTTATGTAAGATTTCAAATGTTTAGACCAAAATTTGTCGGAGTTATTTTCTAGAGACTGCTGCAGAGGTCAATTTTTTAACTTTGACCCCAATTTTGACCCCTTAACATCTATTATTTTGGTCTCAAATCAAAATACAAAGTTTTACCCATGTTCAAGTTACCTACATTTTAAATTTCAAGTCTTTAGATCCAAAATTGGCAGAGGAATTTGGTAGAATTTGCAAAGGTCAACTCTTTCAACTATGACCTTTTGGCAGCCTAATTTTCGCCCCCAAACTGATTAAAATGCTTGCCGCATGTCTGAATACCTGTTATGTATAAATTTCAAATGTTTAGACCCAAAACGTGTTGAGTAGTTTGCTAGATACCGCAAAGGTCAAATCTCCAGGTTTTCAACCTTGAACCTTGACCCTTTCGCAACTCAAATTTTCGACCCAAACCGATTAAAAAGCTTTCCCTTTCTTTGAATACCACTTATGTAAAATTTCAAATGTTTAGAACAGAAATTGGCTGAGTGATTTGGTAGAGACCACAGAGGTCAAATTTTTTTTTAACTCTGACCCTAATTTTGGCCCCTTAACATTTATTTTTTGGGGCTCAAATCAAACTAAAAAGATTGATCCATGTCCAAGTAACTCACATTTAAAATTTCAAGTGTTCAGACCTAAAATTGGCAGAGGAGTTTAATAGAGCTTTCAAAGGTCAAATCGTTGAACTTTTACCTCTTGACAGTCAAATTTCTGGCTGAAAACTGATTAAAAAGATTTTCCAAAATCTCAATATTCCTTATAAATCTCGAGTCACTAGACCAAAAATTGACAGAGTTATTTGGTAGGGAAATGTACACACACGCACACACACACACACTTTCACTTTTATAGATATATAGATTTGCTTGCGTAGCCAATTAATTTAACAATTTTTTTATAATTTGAATTATGTATTTCTGTTTTGAAAAATATTTGGTTTTCCTTGATGATGACTGTATATGTATAGGAGTACTGTAATAAGATGAAAGTTTAGAACTAATAGCAGCAGTCTAAAATTAGACCCTTGATTGTAGTTCCATGAAAATAAATATTTTGAGGGCTTTTTTGGAATATTGAAGGTTAACAGGTTATCAAATGCCAGTGGGGGTGGGATAAATCTTACAACCACTCTGGGCAGCAAAAACAGTTGCAACACCACTGACTAAATATGATGTAGATATACTGGATGTTGCTGAATGATCAAATGTAGCAAAATGATCACATTTGTTAAGAATGAAAATATAATGTTTAATGGCATGTAATAAACTAAAGTATTGCTTAGAATTATTTATTTACTAGCGGGGGGGGGGGGGTACCTGGCGTTGCCCGGGTGTTTGTAGGTGTGTGTATGGGGGGGGGAATTAATAATCCTGCTTAAATATTATAAAAAAGATGATGTAAAAAAAAAAAAAAAAAAAAAACGGAAAAAAAATGGCATAAATAAGCCGGGGGGGGGGGGGGGGGGGGTAAACTAAAGAATAATCGAAGTAATAAAAAAATAACGTTGCCCGGGTATTTAAAGGTGTAAAAGAAAAAAAAATAGTTTTGGTCGGGAGGGGGGATTGAACCCAGTAGTCTTGACGCGGAAACCAATGCCAACTACTTAACCGTCTCGACCACGAGTGAGAGTAATTGATTAGCGTGTTAAGTTAAGGCTTATAAAGCTAGTAAAAGAGGTTTGATTGACAGGAAGATGCTAAATGAGGTCATCGCGGGATCGTTATTTTTAGTTTTCACTTCCCCCCGGATGATGGTGGGAAGGGGGGAAAGCAGCGCGAAAGCCGAGAACGTTTTAATTTAATTTAACTGTATTTATACTAAAATGCAGGACAAATAGGGGACAGATCGAAATAGCGCGAATCTCATAAAAGTCAACGTAAATAAATCTAGAGACGACCCGCATTCTCAAATCCTACATATTATGATATAGGAGGTATATAAACAGTTTTAAGCAATAGTAACGACACCAGGAGCGTGTGCAAAAGAAGCCTTTGCGAGACATACTCGAAATGGCCACACACATTTTGCCTTTTATATATATAGATTATCCCTCTATTTTAATAATATCTGCAAAAAATAGTAAGGAAGGTCTAATTAAATCATTTATATATTTTCAGTTTTCAACTAATATTGTCTTTATTCAATGAAAAGTTCTTAAGAATTGATTAAAAAGCAGCCACAAATGAAGGAAAAAGGTGCATTTTTATTAAGACAATGCTGTCAGAAATCAACTGCAACAATGTCTAAACCACATAAATACCACTTTAAATTGCTTCTGTACTCATACAACTCTTTGAATTTCGCTTTCAGCTACTACTGGATGTTTAGAGACTTCAAAAATATACTCCAGGAACATAGATTTAGTTCCAATCAAAAGTGATATTGGAAAGTGATGTGCATTTTACGTTAAAGACAAATCGTTCTATAATAAAGGCATCAAATTGCTAGAGAAATGTTGGAATTAGTTAATCACCCTAAAAGGAGATCATAAGAAAGTTTACTAAAAATTATTTATTGAGTGATGTGTAAAATAAATATAGAAACATTGGCGTTACTTAAGTAATTTACAAATGTGAAATGGATTGACATTTTTACTAAGAAATAAAATGCAAGAAATCTCTACTTATATATCAAAAACACTTTATCTGTGTGTCTGTGCATGTGTGAATTTATTTCCTATTGACTCTGAAATGGAAGGGCAGATTGTATTAAAATTTCACACAAATATACTTTGTGTCACTAGGAGAGTTAAGTATCACAAATCAATAATCAGAAAAATCTAATTAAAGAAGGAACAGTCTGATTTTTACCAAAGTTAACACCCTTACCCAACTTAACATTTGAGAAGTTTTATCAATGCAAAAACAGAATAGTCAGGCATATAAAGTAGGTTCCTTGATAATGAAATGAATGTTTCCATTTAGAGCATAATTGAACGATGATACTTGACTTCTGCATTTTAAACTTTAATAAAAGCTATTATATGAAAATAATTGATAAAATTACTAATATGTATTACGGATTAAGTACCTGCAAGAAAGCATTTGATGCTTCCTCCAGTTGCACCACAGTGGGTTACCGGCTAGAGAAGGCAATTGATCTATTTAATTAAAATATTGGCAATTTCACTGATTTCAAAAACAATAAAAATATTGCACATATGAAACATTTGTTGATCCTTATTATATCCCAGTTCACGTCAGGTCTCTATGCTAGGTTTAAATGAACTAGAATTAAATAGAGTAGATTTTATAAAATTCTTCATAACTCCTACATTATATATCTACACATATCATTAATATACATCATATAACTAATCTACCTTTCATAGAAATAAAAATATAAAATTTTCATGAATATATCTAATAATTTTTATGATTAAAAAATGTCTCAATCAAAAATAAAGATTAAATATTTTTTTTTAATATTTGCCTTAAAAATTTCACACCTACATATATAATATTCTTCCTCAATATATATTGAAAAAAATTAATTATTCCAATTATTTATAAAAGTTGTATTTAATATATTCTTAAAATAGTAAAGTAAAGTGAACAATATTATACCTTCTCTTGTAGTCATAGGTACACTAATTGTAGATAGACCAGGTGTTGTTGGAAGAGCTATAAACCAAACAAAGATATACATTTATTGAGAATAGTAATAAAAAATCTTTAATAGAATATGACAATCCATGATATTATGTTAAATTGTTTTAATAATTTATTTGAAAACTTTATAACCCTGTATTTTATTTCTATCTGCATAAAATTTAAGTAATATAGGATTATATTGTTTACATAGTTTTGCATTTAATACAGTCTCTACTGAACAAAAATATCTTCTAAGTATCTAACAGATTTAATAATAGAAATCAAAATCATTTATAAAAGTATACTATTAAACATAGAAAATAAACAATATTCTACTTTCTGTCTAAAAACATTGGTAAACTATAGAAATACTGTTTTTAATGGAGTAACCTAACCTAAACTCAAAAATAAATTTAAGCACATTATTACAGCAAAAAAAATCAAAGTATTGTTTACATTATCTAACAAACAATGGTATTAAATAAAGTTATTTAAAATAAATGCTTTATAATTCATTACAAATTTAAAAGACTATTAGCTGAGATTCACAAAGTAACTAATTTGCTCTTCATATAAATGAGAATATAAAACTTTTATATTTATATGTTAAATTTTTAATTACTTAAAAAGTACATTTGAAATTATAAACTAATTAGAAACAAATTATTTTCTTCATATTTTCCAATTTCTTCATCTTCTAAAAGTAAATAAGTCAAATAATTTGAATTAAACTCATTCATAGAAGCCATGTAATATATTCTAAACTTAGTTAAATAGAAAATAAATAATTTTTTATTTTCAGTGATCATAGGTATGCTCAATGTAGACATACTGGGTGTTGTGAATAGAGCTATAAACCCAACAAGAATAATCATTTATTTAATAATTTTTAGATAAAATTAGACTAACTATTAAGTAAAATCAGACTATACTAAAAAAGAAAAAAATATGTTGAAAAATCACACAGAATCATAAATTTCACATTGAACATAATATTCATTTCAACAAAATACATAAATCTTTTTAATATAATTCGTAACACATTAGAGATTAAACTCAGTTTTTATTTTCAGAGTAAATCAATAACTGAACTCAAGATTTGGATCATGTAAAAACAGAAGGAAAATCAACTCTATAATATAGCAAACATTTCATTCATTAAAGTTTTCAACTTTAATTACTTTTGTAAAGACTAACAAATTGCAGTAATTGCAGGAATTGAGTAGAGTAACTAAATAAATATGCAATTTGCACATTTAAACTTAATAAATGTTAGAATAAACAGTTTTAAAACAAATAGATAAATATATGAAAATAAACTGATTTAAAACATAACATCAGTCAAAGATAATAACAAATATTTTAAACATTAGAGGATGATGCCATTGCTAGACTGAAATATGTCAGTTTTAGGAACATAGAAAAGAGTTGATATAGAAATTGGAATTGAATGAATTAGTTTGAGAATCGGAAGTGAGCAACAGGATGTTCAAGAATGTAGTAAACAGGTCAGTTAGATAGTTTCGGGGGTGACTGGTGGACCTTTAAGCATGTAGTCCAATTAATAAGCACACAGAGATTACAGTAGCTAGAACAAGTGACTAACACAGTCCACATAGTGTAGGCTCCCATTCTAATGTAAGAACATTGTTGTAAACTCGTAAAGATTTGATGCGCCTTAACAGAACCTAAATACATAAGTTACAAAGTAGAAATATTTAAGTAAATATATATAACAAAACTTTGATTATTCGAAAGCAATGATTAAGATGTGATATACTGATGTTAATCTCAGTCATTACAAACAATTATGCTGAACATTCAGGTTACGCAAATTTGCCAGTTATCTAGGAAAACATCAATAAGTCCAAAATGTCATTTTGTAGGTCATAATTTGAAATTGTATGCGATAGAAGAGGAATTGAAAATGTGAGAAGTCAGTGTATTCACCATTTTGCATTAATATGTCAATGATGAACTTATATTAAAAGTGTTTGCTCAGTTTATAAAAAAAAATAAAATACTAGGTCAACAATTAAGCCCGTGTATTTTGGGTGCACAATGTATTTTGCATGTTCATTATCTTAAGAAAGACAGAAACTTTAATCATAAAGATTCTATACAATTATCGCTGTGTCTTACGAAAGAAATTGCAAAAATATAGCTACAAATGAAGAATGAAAAATGTACTCTTTCACCCAGACAATGTCGTCAGAAATCAATTGCAACAATGGCAAAACTACATAAATACCACTTCAAATTGCTTTTGCGTTCATCCTATTCTCCAAATTTCGCCCCCAGATAGCAGTGGATGCTTACAGATCTAAAAGTATGCTCCAGAAACATAAATTTGACCTCAATAAAAAGTGATATTCAAAACTGAAGTGTACATTGGATCAAAGACAAGTCATACAATAAAAAAAGGCATGAAATTAGTAGAGAAATGTTGAAATTAGTGTATCACCATAGGAGATTATATTGATAAATAATGTTGAATTTTGCCTAAACATTATATTTTTAATTATTTAGGTCCAAAACTTATCGAGTGATGTGTTAGGTAATATAACTAAAGAAACATTGGGTGCTACTGGAGTAGCTTACAAATGTAAAGAGAACTATCATAAAATAAAAATGCAAGAAATGTTTAATATTAATAAATTAGAATTAAACAGTAGATTTTATAAAATTTTTCATAACTCATACATTAGTTATCAACACATATTATTAAGATACAAAATATAACTAATTTTACTTCAATAGAAATGAGAATATAAAATTTTCATGAATATATCTAAAAATTTTTATGATTGAAAAATGTCTTAATTCTGTATATAATATTTTGTTTGCAGAAATTCCCTTTTTGCACTAAATTGCCATAGGTTTTCAATAACAGATGCACATACAAATTTAATATGACTAAACTCCCGTGTTATGTAACTTAACTATCTTATTTTATACACATTTATTTATTATAATTTAATCCTATATTTCATCCTAGAAGTATCAGCACGATCACTACATCTACAGAGGAAGATGTTCCTATTTCTCTCTCCGATTATCGAGTCCTACCACTATGCACCGTGTACTATTCTTCATTTTCCTATGATGTTTGTATTTCACCACTCTTAACTGTTTATTACACACATAAACTAAACATAACCTTCCCTTCTCCTTACAAATTGCTAATGCCTTCCAAGCCATCGTCCACCCATTCCTATTGGCTGAGCTTGGAAAATTCCATTATTCTTAGAATTCCATTCTTGCCTACATTACCAAACACCAGTTCTCGGTTGACAAATATTTTACTGAAAATAAATACTTATTACATATATCTACTATATACATATATCATATTATACGTTTCCTTTTCTTTTTTCCAGTTGTGTGATATGTTTGCTTTCCTGTGTTTCGCTGAAGATAATGTCAAAAACACAGTTTTCTGCTTTTGGGTTCAAAAACAAACTACATTGTAGTTACATGGAAAAAATATGTGCGTACATGTTTTTGTGTATATGTGTACACAATCGAGCATGCGCGTTTTTGTGTATAAAGTACACAATCATGCGCATGTGTATATATATATATATATATATATATATACATGCACGTCACATGCTCTAGCGAACACTCACACACACTCGCGTGTGTGCTCACATGCACACTCAAACACACACACACACACAATTTTTTTATTGCAAGACTGACTTTTTAAAAAATACATTACTGGATTCTATTTAAAAATCGTGTTTTTCACATTCTCTTTTACACAAAGAAATCATTGTTATTATTTATTATTTTGTACGTTAAATTGAGTTCATTGTATATTGTCACATCACCCTAGCAAAACAGGTGGCCATAAAGTAGATGCTCAATTTACGTACAATTATTCTAGGAAAGTGATAACCCACTATTTTAAAATTAACATTTCCACATATATTAGAAACTATGTGTTGCCAGTATCAGTCGACCACACTTACACACCTGTGTGTGTCTGTGTATGTGTGAGTCTGTGTACACATATGTATATATATATATATATATATATATATATATATATATATATATATATATACATATGTACACACAGACACACACATACAGACATATATATATATAATATAAAGCTGAAGGTGTGTGTATGTGTGTCTGGTCACGAATAGGCTCCTATATGGTTGACTATTTTAAAAAACTGATTACATATAATGATAGAAGATGTATCGAGGATCAGGAATGGGTATGTTTAATCTACCAGAACGGTGGTTCATAAAAATTGTGGGGTTGCGTTCGCGCCTGGCCCCCAAAGTATGGAAATAAGAAATAAAAAAAAAACGTTTACAAGGGTTTTTGATATAGATGTACATAAGAATACTTTGATAAGTATGTTTCAACTTAAATATGGATGGTATAATAAAATTGTGGGGTCTGCGTCCGCGCCTGTAGCCCCATGGAAATATGGCACAAACTTTAAAAAAGACTTTTCATATCTATTTGCATAAGTATACTTTGATAATTATGTTTCAGTTTGAAGAAATATGGTATAATAAAATTATTGGGTGTTCGTTCGCGCCTGACCTCCATAGAATGTAAATATGTCACAAAGTTTAACAAGGTTTTTTAAAAGGGGTGAGGGTCCACAATAACACCTTAACTTTAATCTTAATTCATATTAGCTTTTATTTATTTTTTTGAGTTGAATCATATTGTGTCAAATAAATTCACCTCATAAATTCATGTTCTTATTAAAGTGAAAGCCAAAAATAAAAGTCGTAACTTTAGACAATTCTCAACACAAATTTTGCATAACTGTTTTTTTTCTTCTCCACTTGCACGTGGCACTCTTTCGAAAATAGATAAATAGATAAATAATAAAAAATAAGAATGTTACTTGTTATCGTGTCAAAAGAAGGCAAAAATCCTGTTCACGTGATTACATGTCTTTTTAAAAACATTTACATAACCTTTTTATTTTTATTTATATATCTGTTTAAGCTTTTTTTTGTCAGTGTACTAGAAGGAATTCAGTTGATTACAACCCTTTCTGCGTGTTCTTTACATTACAATAGTACAACCCTGAATCCAACAGTGCAATACTACACCGTTCAATACTGTAAAACTAAAACGAAGCTGTTCTGCTTGAAAAGGGCGCCATTTTCTTATTAATATTTATATCGATTCTTTGCTTTAAAAAACCAAAGTAATTACGTGTTTACTTTTTTAATATCCTATTTTGCTGTTTTGGATTATTTTACTAAAGTAAGTAAAGCTTCATTATTTTTCAAAACTGTTTTTGTTTCTTTGTTTTTCGATATTTCTTCGCTATTATTTAGTAAGAGTGTTTAGCAGAAAAGCTAAAAACGACTACCCGAAAAAATAAATATACAAGAAATAAATGTTACCATAGTCAATAAAAGTTCAGTTCATGTTTTTTTTTGTTTTGAAATAGTTTTTAATGCTCTTTACTTAAAATAATTTCAGCGAACCGAAATTAAAATGAAATTTGAGGCGATAACTACTTAAATTAATTTTTATATAAACTACACATGCCATAATCGAATATTCCTCAAGCACAAAATAACGGAAAACATTAAAATATGTTTATAAATATTCCTTATGCTGAGGGAACTTTCTTAAATTGTTAACACAGAATGCTCAGGTGCCCCTCCTTCAAATTGAAAATGGAGCTCTCCATTTCAAAGTCATGCCATTTTGATTTTTTTTTAAACCGGTTCATGAATTAAAAAAAAAAAATTTTTTTTTTTACAAACTACTTACACATACAAACCAATGACCTTTTCTACCATAAAAGTAACTTTTATTGACTATGGTAACATTTATTTCTTGTATATTTATATTATTATATATATAACATTTTCTCTTTGTAAGGAAACATCATTTTGTTGGTCACTCGTGGTTACGAATGGAAACAAAGTTGATATAAAAAATATATTTTCGCAAACATTATCTTTACTTACATCATATTTTGCTTAGGGTAAAATTTTTGAGTATCAAAACTTATCTCTTTACAACCCCCTCCTTTTCATAACCTATCATACTTTCATCAACTTTCATCAATCACAGTCCATTTTCTGTAGGCTGTTTTTGAACCCAGTCAACAACGGGTACTTCTGCTAGTATATATATATATATATATATATATATATAAAATTTTGTTTTATAAAAAAAACAGTGTTTTCAACAGTCTATTTATAATAAAAAAAAAAAAGAAAGTGTTTCTTAAATTTTATATCTTATTTTTTCTTTGCAAAGTCAATTGTCTGGCTTGCCCATAATTTTGTTTTATAAAAAAAGTGTTTTCAAGTCTATTTATAATCAAAAAGAAAATGGTTTCTTAAATTTTTTTTTCTTTTATTTTTTTGCAAAGTCGATTGTCTGACCCGCCCCTCCTATAATTTTTTCTTTTGGGGGGGGGGGGGGGTCAATGTGTGGGTTCTCAGTTAATGTTAAATTTAGTTCACTGTACATGACATGCCCCCCCCCAAAAAAAGAACAGGTGGCCATAAAGTGGATGTTCATTTTACATTAAATTATTAGAGGAAAGTGATCCCCACTTTTTTAAAACTAACATTTCCTCATATCTTAGAAACTATGCATTTCCAGTAATTGTATACCTTATTTTTGTTTTCGGTACCATCAAAAACCTGGGAAGTGCCAATGTCAAATGATTTTTCTCAATGGTGAAAATATACATTCCACCTACCCCTTCAAAATCCTGATAAAAAAAAATACAGATTAACTAGGCTTTAGTTTAAACGCAAATTACATTGACTACAGAAAGTTGTTTTTACCACTTTTCCTAGACTGCACATACATTCACTTTGCATTTTATTTTTTAACTTGTTTTTACTTTGTGGACAGCGGTAAGTTTTTACATTAGCTCCACCTCCGTATTTACACATTCCCTTACTTGCTTTTTTTATATTTAGGCTATGGCTGTCATGGCTGCCACTGTCCGCGATAAGCCAGCAACAGTAGTAACAACCAACAACAACTGGAGTTTAATTTTTTACGAGGGGGATCATGTTTCCACCAAGAAACACCAGTTAATGGGTTCTGCTCGTCAAAAAAACAAAAATATTTTTTTTTTAATATTTGCCTTAACAATTCCTCACCTACGTACACAATATTCTTCCCAAAATATATTGAACAAATTTAATTGTTCCAATCATTTATAAAAGTTGTATTTAACGTATTCTTAACTTAGTAAGATAGAAAGTGAACAATATTATACCTTCTGTTGTAGTCATAGGTACACTAATTGTAGATATAACGGGTGTTGGTGAAGGCACTATAAATCCAACAAAGAAAAATGTTTAATGACAATAGAAATACAATAATGTTTCATAGAATATGACAAACTATGGCATTATATTAAATTGTTTTTATAATTTATTTGAAAACTTTATAACCCTGTATTTTATTTCTATCTGCATAAAATTTAAGTAACATAAGATTATATTGTTTACATAGTTTTGCATTTAATACAGTCTCTACTGAACAAAAATATCTTCTAAGTATCTAACAGATTTAATAATAGAAATCAAAATCATTTATAAAAGTATACTATTAAACATAGAAAATAAACAATATTCTACTTTCTGTCTAAAAACATTGGTAAACTATAGAAATACTGTTTTTAATGGAGTAACCTAACCTAAACTCAAAAATAAATTTAAGCACATTATTACAGCAAATAAAAATCAAAGTATTGTTTACATTATCTAACAAACAATGGTATTAAATAAAGTTATTTTAAATAAATGCTTTATTATTCATTACAAATTTAAAAGACTATTAGCTGAGATTCACAAAGTAACTAATTTGCTTTTCATATAAATGAGAATATAAAACTTTTATATTTATATGTTAAATTTTTAATTACTTAAAAAGTACATTTGAAATTATAAACTAATTAGAAACAAATTATTTTCTTTATATTTTCCAATTTCTTCATCTTCTAAAAGTAAATAAGTCAAATAATTTAAATTAAACTCATTCATAGAAGCCATGTAATATATTCTAAACTTAGTTAAATATAAAATAAATAATTTTTACCTTCAGTTGTCATAGGTATGCTCACTGTAGATGTACCGGGTATTGTGAACGGAACTATAAATCCAACAAGAATAATCAGATTTTTGACAAGAATATAAATTATTTAATAATTTTTAGAAAAAATTAGACTAAATATTGAGTAAAATCAGATTAAACTAAAAAATAAAAAAAATATGTCGAAAAATGACATCTATATATATAAAAGCGAAAATGTGTGTATGTATGTATGTATGTATGTTTGTATGTATGTATGTGTGTTTGTGTGTCCGCTAAAAACTTTCGACACACAGAACAAAAATTCACAAACTTGGTATCATATTGAAGCCCCATCCTTCGCTCGGAAAATATCGAAAAATTGGCCAAAAACGTTAATTTTTTCACCACAAAATCGACAATTTTTGACAGGGGGAGGGGGCTACAAAAAGGGTCCTCTTGTGACGACGACCGGTTCTACGCATACGTCAGATGATGTCATGACCTGATTTACTTTAAATAGTTGAAGAACTGATTAAATTTCATGTACGTCGTGTTAGATCGGTTAGTTAGTGCGCTTGGTCATTATCTAAACGTTTTGGGTTCGAATCGTGGTGTGAGATGTCTTTTCTTTTTTGATTTTTTAAAGTTAAATATTGAACCAGTGTTACTTAAGCCATTTTTCATGTAACGTTCGTTTTTCTGTTTCTTTTTATACTTCGCTTATCCACACCCGACCACACACCCAAACACACCCGGTTACCCACCGATTTTTAAAATTTTAATATCGAAACAGGCTTATTTAAGCCATTTTTCACATGTTTTTTTTTAACGTTCGTTTTTCTGTTTTCTTTTTTGTTTTTGTTTTTCAGATTTTTACATTTAACATCGTTCGTTTGCCTTATGTTAGTTTTTTTTGTGTTTTTTTTTTCAATGTTTTGATTACAACCCCCCCCCGCTTAAGTTTTAATGTTCGTTTTTATGTTTTCTTTTTTTACTTCGCTTATAACAAACAAACCTGGTAATTGACCTCATTAAAAACAACTGCTGAATAGCTATTGCTTACGTCGTCGTCGTAACGCTCACACAAAATCTTAACTCTACAACTTCCGTGCGGGCACCTGTCAATTTTATTCTTACTTAAATAAATTCAAACATCTTTCAGTAACTCATTCTGGCTGGCCGAACGGTTCATGTTTTTTTCACATTTTATTTTCAAACTTCACCTCAGGGCTTCGGGTTCGATCCTACCAACTTACCAAAACTTTTTACCCGCCGGTTTCTTTTTTATTTAAGAGCACACACACCTGGAAACACCCGGGCAACGATGGGTACCCCCGCTAGTAGAATTATAAATTTCACATTGAACATAATATTCATTTTAACAAGTAACATGTTAAATCTTTTAAATATGATGCGTAACACATTGGGGATTATTCTCAGTTTTTATTTTGGTAGTAAATCAATAACTGAACTCAAGATTTCTATTGTGTAAAAACAGACAGAAGGTTTACTCTGTAATATAGCAACATTTCATTCATTAAAGTTTTCAACATTAATTACCTTTTTTAAAGACTGTAACAGATTGCGGTCTTAAGTTTGCAAGAATCTAGTAGATTAACTAGATTAGTATACATTTTGTACATTGAAGCTTAAGAAATGTTAGAATAAACAGTTTGAAAACAAATAGATAAATATATGATAATAAATGAATTTAAAACGATAACAATAACATACATGGACAATAACAAACGTTAGCCTCATTACGAATGTAAGAAAACAAATGCAATTACCAGACCATAATAGAATCAACACATAATATTAAGGTGCATAATATAACTAATCTACTTTTGATAGAAACAACAATATAAAATCTTCATGAATATATCTAACAATTTTTTGAACGAAAAATGTCTTAATCTATGTATATAAAATGAAAATGTGTGTGTGTGTGTGTGTGTGTGTGTGTGTGTGTGTGTGTGTGTGTGTGTGTGTGTGTGTGTGTGTCCGGCAAAGGCTTTTGTGTGGGGTGCACTTGGTGGGATCACTCATTCTTAAAACGTTTTATATGCTCCATAGATTATAATATCTAAAATTTATGAAACGAGCTGGAGTGTATCTTTAATTTTGGCGATTTTTATACAGAACTTTCGTGATTTTTTTCACTCGACATGTGTTTCTTTGGCTTTTCAGTATAAAAAAAGTGAAACCAAAAGAAAGCAAAGTCGTTCTCGGCATTGTGTGGGATTAGTGTAAAAGCTTCATTTTGCAAAAGTCCAAGAGCGATCACCCACTTGACCATCTTGTGTGTTAAGTTTAAGGGTCTTTTTCTTGTTTATACATATTTGAAAAAATGCTTAGTCATGTCACTAGATGTGACGTCAGCTCTCTCTCATGGCAACTTTTAATACTTACATCAACCGCTTACGAAAGGTGTCATGATATTATAATCCAGAGTGACATACTAATTTCGAGACAAAATATTGACATAAGATGTCATATTCCTAAAATCACATGGCTGAACTGCTGATTCCAAAAATGAAGTAAATGGATCAAGTGCACACTCGCGGCTTAGTTGTAACATTCCATAAATCACATAAATATATTAAGTAATCCTGAGTTAAGGTAGAGGAGATGAAAGTCACTAGAATGCAGAGACGGTACTACTCTCAGGAATTCATATTGAAGTAATGGTTGCCTTATCCTTAACTGTGTTCATGGTTTTATGTATTAATTTCGAAAACATTTATATTTATTTCATGTATATTTTTAACAGTGGGGTGGGGGGGATATAAAGTCAGTCCCGGAAATGGCAAAAAACGTTTACGAGTTAACATTACTATATTTCATGTATATTTTTAAGAGTGGGGTGAGGGATATGAAATAAGTTCCGGAAATCACAGAAACCGTTTACAAGTAAACATGATATTTCATGTATATTTTAAAGAGTGCGGTGGTGGATATGAAGACAGCCCCAGAAATGGCAGAAACCGGTTAGAGTTAACCTTACTATATTCCATGTATATTTTTAACAGTGGGCTGGGGATATGAAGTCAGTCCCAGAAATGGCAGAAACCGTTCCAAGTTAACATTACTATGAAATGTGAGTGATTTTATTGGTATGTTTGTAATGGAATAAACATCCCAGACAATGTATCAAAGTTATTATTTTAGTAAAAAGGTGGCAATACTGTGGGTTAAATCATGAAAAATGGATGTCGAAATTAGTAAGATATCCAAGAATTATGAAAAATGATGAAATGTGAGTTATTTGATTGGTGTTTTTGTAATGAAATAAACAGCCCACACAATTTATCAAAGTTATTATTTTAGTAAGAGGGGGCGATAATTTGAGTTAAATCATACAAAATGATTGTCGAAATTAGTAACATATACAAGAATTATGAAAAAGGATGACATGTAAGTTACTTGATTGGTGTATTTGTAATGAAATAAACAGCCTAGACAATGTATCAAAGTTATTATTTTAGTAAGAGGAGGGACGATAATGTGGGTTAAATCATGAAAAATAATTGTCGAAATTAGTAACATATCAAAGAATTGTGTAAATGATGAAAATGTGAGTTATTTGATTGGTGTGTTTGTAATGAAATAAACATCCCATTTAATGTATCATAGTTATTATTTTAGTAAGAGCGGGGGCGATAATCTGAGTGAAAATCACAAAAATATTTTAAAAATTAGCAACATATCCCAGAATTATGAAAAATGATGAAACGATAGTTATTTGATTGGTGTTTTTGTAATGACATAAACATCCCAGGCAATGTATCAAAGTTATTATTTTAGTGAAAGATGAGCGATACTCTGGGTTAAATCATGAAAAATGTGAGTTATCGGATTGGTGTGTTTGTAATGAAATAATCAGAGCAGATAATATATCAAAGTTAATATTTTAAAAAGAGGGGGGGCGATAATGTAGGTTAAAACTATCAAAAATAATTGTCGAAATTAGTAACATATCCAAGAATTACGAAAATGATGAAATGTGAGTAAATTGATTGGTGTTTTTGTAATGAAATAACTAGCCAAGACAATATATCAAGTTTATTATTTCTGTAAAGGGGAGGAAAAACTGCAAGTTAAAATTATGAAAAATGATTGTCAAAATAAGTAACATACCCAAGAATTATGAAAAAGACCTTGTCATTATGAGATGGCTGACTTCTTGGCAATACCGAATGATTTATGTAGATCACCAAAGTTGAGCAACATTGACATGGTTATTACCATACGTGTGACTACTTCAGAATTCCAAGTGCTTTATGTAGATCAAAGTTAAGCAACATTGAGCATAGTCATTATCATATAGGTGACTACTTGGGGATACTAAATGCTTCAGGTAGATCATGTTAAGCAATACAGAGCTTAGTCATTATCAGATGGGTGACTACTTGTGATTACCAAATGCTCTATGTAGATCACCAAAGTTAAGCAACATAGAGCCTGGTCATTATCAGATGGATGACTACTTAGGAATACAAAATGCTTTATGTAGATCACAAAGTTAAGCAACATTGTCTTGGTCATTATCAGATGGACGACTACATGGGAATACCAAATGCTTTATGTAGATCTCCGAAGTTAAGCAACAATGACCATGGCCTTTATTTATCAGATGGCTGACTATTTGGGAATACAAAATGATTTATGAAGATCACCAAAGTTAAGCAACATTGAGCATAGTCATTATTATATGGGTTACTACTTGTGAGTCCCAAATGCTTTATGTAGATAATTAAAGTTAAGCAACATGGAGCTTAGTCATTATCAGATGGGTGACTACTTGAGATTACCAAATGCTTCATGTAGATCACCAAAGTTAAGCAACATGAGCCCGGTCATTATCAGATGAGTGACTACTTGGGATTACCAAATGCTTTATGTAGATCACAAAAGTTAAGCCACAATTCACAAACGGGTTCGAGCCTGCCTACCTACTACCACTTTTTTTTCTTTTTGCTCAGCACACACTTCCAAACACCCGGGCAATGCCGGGCACCCAGGCTAGTAAAAAATAAAGACAAAATGTTTTTTTAATGTTTGCCTGAAAATTCCTCACCTACGTATTATTCTACAATATATATTGAACAAATTTAATTATTCCAATCATTTATAGAAGTTGTATTTAATATATTTGTAACTTTTTAAGATAGAAAGTGAACAATATTAGACTTTCTGTTATAGTCATAGGTGCACTAATTGTAAATATACCGGTTGTTGTTAAAGGAGCTATACACCAAACAAAGATGTTTATTGACAATAGAAATACAATAATTTTCAATAGATTATGACAAACCATGATATTATTTATAATTTGTTTTAATGATGTATAGTTTTGCATTTAATACAGTCTCTACTGAACTAAAATGTCTTCTAAGTATCTAACAGATTAAATAATAGAAATTAAAATCATTCATAAAAGTATACTCTAAAACATAGAAAATATACAATATGCTACTGTTTGTCTAAAAGCAGAAGTAATATAACAATGGAAATACTGGCTGTTAATGGATTAACTTTCAAAGTAAAAATTAAATTCTATCACATTTCTTCTGAGAGGAAAAGTCAAAGAAATGTTTATATTTTCTAACAAACAATGGCATTAAATAAAGTTATCCATACAAATAAATTAGTTGATGTATGTATATGTGCATTTGTCTGTGTGAAAATATTTAATCAATAAACTCTTAAACTACTGATCACATAACACAGAAATTAACACAAAATAACAATCATACACCAAGGATAGTTATAACGAGTAAAAATTTTGTTTTGATGCATGAATGCTGCATATAGAAATATGTCGAAATACAAAATGTTTGTTTCAACTTGCCAACATATTTCTATTACTTTTGTGCATGCACAAATCATTAATAGTTTGAAGTGGTTTTAATTTTAAATCTTTATTATCTGTTGATAGACCAAATGGTAGGGAACGTGGCTGGAGCACTAAATGTTTTGATTTTGATCCTAGCTCATGGTACCAAAGTTATTTATTTTTAATTTTTTGAAATCAGTACTTTATATTAGGTACAATATAATATTGGATAGAGAATGGGCTCTCTAATAATAAAAATGAAATTTGCATGAATTAAAATATATTAAAGTATTTTACAACTGGACAAGGCCAGACACTGCCTGCTAGTCTTCAATGATTTGTAAATAGATTATTAGCAGTGATCCGCAAAATATCTAATTTGCTTTTCATATAAATGAGAATATAAAACTTTCATATGAATATGTAAAACTTTTAATGACTGAAGAAATGCATCTGATATTAGAAACAAATTATTTTCTTCATATTTTCCTAAAATTTTCTTATCTTCCAAAAGTGAATTGAATCCAGTTCATAGAAATCATTTAATGTATTCTCAACTTGAAATATAAAATAAATAATATTTTACCTTTGGTTGTAATAGGTACGCTCACTGTAGACATACTGGGTGTTTTAAATGGACCTATAAATCCAACAAAAATAATCAGCTTTTTGACAAGAATAGAAATTATTTAATTATTCATCAAACAAGCCTAAATATTGAGTAAAATCCAATTACACTAAGAAAAAAATATGCGCAAAAATGACACATAAACACAAATTTGACAATGAACTTATTCATTTCAACAGGTAACATGTTTAATGTTTTTAATATGATTTATATCATATTAGAAATCAAGTTCCATGTAATACTATTCTAAGATAATATAATATTACTATTGCAAAGTGGTATACCTTATGGAAAAAGTGCCTAATATAATAGACAGAGGTGAGTTTAAACATGGAGTTGGCCAGGATAAAGAATATTACAGCCTTTTTAATAATGTTGTATACAAGTAAAGGTCTTTAACATTGTTTGGGAACCATAATGATAATACAACTGATTAGTAGTATATCTTCTTAATATTTTGATATCAAGGGCAAAGTGAGGATGGGGGATTAGGAATTATTGGCTTCATGTGTTCTACTCAGCATTTTTCATGATAAAAATGTATTTCTTTTGTTAACTAATAACCCTCTTCTAGCTATTGTCTTTATCAAAATTATGTATTTTCCTTATATTTTGTAATTATTAAATAATTGGAATATTAGTTCTACTCAATGTTTTCCGGGATTAATAATTATTATCAACATTATTTCTCTTGATAGTTTGATTTTAACTAGACTCTTGACGGTGCTGCAAAGGTCTTCTTATTAAAATTATAGTAGTATATTTGATGTGAAGTGTCATTATTATTAAAAGTTCATATCATACTTTTATTTTAATATGTTTGGATGTTTTGTGAAGGCTACCTAACTAATATTACGTTATTATATTTAGTAGTAAGGGAGAGATAACAAAAACTTCTGTTCTACTTGGTATGTTCCAATATATTTCTGGATATTTAGGTATCAATATTGTTAACCCATTGCCCTAACCTAACTTCTTGAAGGTGCTATTTTAAAGTTACGATTTAATAGAATTACACCCCAATGCTGTAGTTGATTTGCCATGTGAGTTGACATACCTTTTCTCAAACTAAATATTGTAATCAGTGGGTTGTAGTATGTTTGAAAAATAAATTTTCTTCTGTATAAAAATCTGTGAAATTTTTTGACAGCATATATTATTGCTAAACTCTCATTTTCGATTTGACTAATTTCATTCCGCAGGGAGTAACATTCTCAAGGCATGTGCTATAGGTTTTATAGATCTGTCCTCAAATTTATGAAGCAATACAGCACCCAGTACTAATGATAAGTTTACTAAGAGCTTTGCATTTTTTTTTTTAAGTATGTTTACATTCTTCTGACCAAATCAACTTTGCACCCTTTTTCATTAAATTATTTAATGAAGCTTTCATATCACATTTTTTGGATATAAATGCGATAGTAACTTACTAATCACAAGAAATCATGGAGTTTAGCGACATTATTAGATGTGGATATGTTCTTAACAGTCTCAGCTTTTACTGAGTTTGGTTTTCTTTCTTTATTGTAAATGATCTGCCCTAGATATTTTATCTTTTTAAGAACTTTCCAGCTGACTACAATATGGTCATTTTTAAGTCCAATGTGAACAAGTTATTGATGAGTCATCCTCTTAAGTAATCCCATTTACCAAATTTTCACTTTAGATTACTATGATATTGTCTCATTGACTACTGTACACTTATTAACCCTTATTCTCAAGTGGCCTCTGGGCCTTCATTAGTGGTAACTCTTTTGTAAAAAAAAACATATATATATATATATATATATATATATATGCATTTGTATTGAATCTCATTTTTGCTTTTAATCAAAATATCATCTAAATATGCAATTACATATTTCAGTAGCAGTCAACATGGTGTCTATTATTTGCTGGAATAGACTTGGAGCTACCTTAAATCCAAAAGGAAGATGATTCAGTTTAAAAATCCCATTCTGTGTGTTTATTGTCAGATACTTTAAATATTCTTCACTGATTTTAACCTAAAGGTAAGCTTCAAGCAAATCCAAATTTGAAAAAAACTCTCCACATCTATTAAATTTAGTGACTATATCCTCTAGAAATGATAGAAGATATGTGTGGTCTTTTAAACAGTCATGTAATCTCATAAAAAAATAAGCATATATTCTGATTTTTTGGCTTTTCTTTGTTATAATGGTTAGAGATTGCTAATACGAGTAATTAACTTTTTTAATTATGCCATTTTTTCCAACTTCTCTAATTTCTTATTTATTGCATCCAGTGTCAAAAAAATAGCATGTTTTCTTTTTGCTTTAAAAATTTGTTTAGCATTTTTTTTTTAATTTGAAGTTAACTCCACAGGCAAATCCTTCTCATAAACATGTGATGGAATTCAATTTTTAAATCCTTAATAAATCTTTCTTCATTTACTCTTTTCTATGGCATTAACTTTGTTACAGAAAGAATTTATCAATAATTCCCAGAAGTTAAATACAATCCAGTCTAAACCAAAAAGATTTTCTGAACCAGGGAGCCATACACTTTAGAATTTTTCTATGAATGAAGTCTAACATTTTAATTCTCCTTTAAACTTTAATTTCTTACCTGATATTCTCCTGGAAGTTTTTTCTGTGTTCATCAACATCAGAAAGCCTATTTTTTTCAAGTTTGTTTCTTTATTACAGAGATATCACTTCCTGAATTGAGTAATAATTTTAAGGTCTGCCCATTGATTTTTATATTAAGGTATTTTCTTTGACTCTCCTCAGTTTTGGTTTTAGATTTTTAAAAAAATAAAAAACTATGCTCACCTTTAATTGCAACTTAGTTTTTACTTGTCTCTGTTTTGCCAGACTTTGGAAACTTTTATGGTTTATACAATCACTATTAAAGCATATCTTATCTTTAAAGACGCAATCCATATATGTTTTTGCACCATATATAATTTTTTTCTTTATTTTGTAACCACGTTTAATGTCTGTAATGTTTGTATTCATAAGATCCTCTTGTCTTCAATCTGATTATCATCCTTTTTATATTCATTAGCTGCTAGCATTCCTCTTACTTTTTTGGAGTGTAAAATTTAGGTCCTGCTCCATAATACTGATAATTCTTGATCTAATTTCTTTGTTCTTTGGTGTCATTAAATTTTGTAAAAAAATGAGACATTTGAACATGTTGTTGGATAATTCCTTTAATTTAAATGACTCACACTGTGCATTAACTATACTAGCATACACGACAAAAATCATTGTCTTGTTTTACGATATTTAAACACTTATATCAAGTATAAAACAGACTATCTCTTTTATTGAAAATTTTCAACAGAATTGCTATTGTTTAGCTAAATGACATATCTTTCATTTTTTGTTTTGTTCCTAACTTTTGTAACAATAGGAGTTATTTTTCCCCATTAAACAATTATTTACATCTTTTTGTGAATATTGTTTCAAACGTATGAAAGAAAATAAGCTGAAAGAGCTGAACTACTATTAAATTCATATTTATATTCTGGGACAGAATTTGAAATTTCTTCAGCTGAAAAAATCCTCGCACCTGGTAATTTGGAGGTTCTAGATAATATGTCTTCTCAAAATGATTTATTGTCTTTTGCTTGTTGTTCACAAAAACTTTTCAAACTTTTCTTGTTGCACAAGTTGTTGTTGGAATAGCTGTTGTAAAGTAACTTGCAGCATTTTAGTTAATTCCATAATGTGTTCCATTTTTCTCACATATCCACAAGAAAAAATGTTTTTTTAATTTGTGTAGACAATAAACATTTCTAAGTAGAAACAAGAGATGAGAGACAATTCCTTACAGATAATAATCAGGGGGTGTTTCAAACTCAAATAATCTTACCCCTAGTAATGCTAGAAAGTGTTACCATCTGTGATATAAAAAACATTGCACAACAAATTCAGACTCTTTTTCACATCTTCTAGCTAGGTTCATGGGGAATAAATATTATTTACATGCTGTATTGCCTTGGAGTTATTGTCACTATTTTCATTATTATGCCCAAAACCTCCTCAATAGAAATACCCATTTAACTGATTCCTAATAAAGGGAAATTGAAAAATAACAATATTTTATGTTCTGTTAACATAACGGGTGTCATTAGAGGATGTATAAAGCCAACAAAAATTATTGTTTGGGTGAAGAATATTAATTAAATATAATATTATTTAAAATATTTTTTTTTTAAATTTGTAGTTCTATTATTTAGTTAGTGTCTACATAAAATAGTAGGTAACATAATTACATTGCCTTTAGTCAAAGAATATGACTTCAAGAATTGAACAAGTTTAATATAGTGCAATTAGAATCATTAATAAAAGTATTCAATTCTATGATTATGTAGTACTAGTTGTTTATATTCGGCATTGCCATGTTAAAAGATATTGTTTGCTCAGTTACTAGAGTACACTCTCAGCATTGCAGACAAAGTCCAACAGAAAGGCAAGCCAATACTGTTGGAGCCAGCAAAGCAGCAAGAGTTGCCAGGTGTTATAATCCTTCACCATCTGCCGATGGGGAAACATTGCAACCAGATTTTTGTCAAGTTTTAATCCCTTAAACTTTGCCTTTCCCAATTCATCCACAAGGCAGTGAAGCTATTTGCTTACTTATTTACTTTGTAAAATAGAAAATTAGCAATGTTTTACCTTCTGTTGACATTGTCGTTGGAAGACCTATGAAGGCAAAAAAAATTATCACATTTTGATAAAGAATCTTAATTCAATAATTTTAATCAAATTGAACATAATATATTATCCAAAATTATTTTAATAATTTTTTCTGAACTTTTGTAGCTCTCTTATTTTCTTAATACTTATATAAAATTATAAATGAATTATAATTACAATATCTTTAGTCAATGACTATGTCTTAAAGAATTGAACAAATTCTATACATACAAATTATTATCATTAATAGAAGTACTCGATTTAATGAAGAAACTAAAGAATATCTTATCTTCTGTTTCAGAATTTTTAAGAAAAGTATTAATAATTTGCATTATTTGGATTATTCAAACCACTGTCCTCATTTTGGGTATTATTCTTATGTTTTAGCCAATGTAACCCCAATCTTCTTCAAGTGTGTTTTATAAAACTTGGGTATATATACTGAATTTCAAATAGAACATTTTATTTAATTCCCAGAGTTCGGTTGCTCTCATTCTATCAGCTATGGCAGGGTAGAAATTATATTTACAGAAGTTGTATTTAATGTATTCTTAACTTAGTAAGATAGAAAGTGAACAATATTATACCTTCTTTTGTAGTCATAGGTACACTAATTGTAGATATAATGGGTGTGCTTGAAGGTGCTATAAATCCAACAAAGGAAAATGTTTATTGGCAATAGAAATACAATAATGTTTCATAGAATATGACAAACTATAGCATTGTATTAAATTGTTTTTATAATTTATTTGAAAACTTTATAACCCTGTATTTTATTTCTATCTGCATAAAATTTAAGTGACATAAGATTATATTGTTTACATAGTTTTGCATTTAATACAGTCTCTACTGAACAAAAATATCTTCTAAGTATCTAACAGATTTAATAATAGAAATCAAAATCATTTATAAAAGTATACTATTAAACATAGAAAATAAACAATGTTCTACTTTCTGTCTAAAAACATTTGTAAACTATAGAAATACTGTTTTTAATGGAGTAACCTAACCTAAAGTCAAAAATAAATTTAAGCACATTATTACAGCAAATAAAATCAAAGTATTGTTTACATTATCTAACAAACAATGGTATTAAATAAAGTTATTTTAAATAAATGCTTTATTATTCATTACAAATTTAAAAGACTATTAGCTGAGATTCACAAAGTAACTAATTTGCTTTTCATATAAATGAGAATATAAAACTTTTATATTTATATGTTAAATTTTTAATTACTTAAAAAGTACATTTGAAATTATAAACTAATTAGAAACAAATTATTTTCTTCATATTTTCCAATTTATTCATCTCCTAAAAGTAAATAAGTCAAATAATTTGAATTAAACTCATTCATAGAAGCCATGTAATATATTGTAAACTTAGTTAAATATAAAATAAATAATTTTTACCTTCAGTTGTCATAGGTATGCTCACTGTAGACGTACTGGGTATTGTGAACGGAACTATAAATCCAACAAGAATAATCAGATTTTTGACAAGAATATAAATTATTTAATAATTTTTAGAAAAAATTAGACTAAATATTGAGTAAAATCAGATTAAACTAAAAAATTAAAAAATATGTCGAAAAATGACATCTATATATATATAAAAGCAAAAATGTGTGTATGTATGTATGTTTGTATGTATGTATGTATGTGTTTGTGTGTCCGCTAAAAACTTTCGACACACAGAACAAAAACTCACAAACGTGGTATCATATTGAAGCCCCATCCTTCGCTCGAAAAATTGGCCAAAAATGTTAATTTTTTCATCCCAAAATCGACAATTTTCGACAGGGGGGGCAACAAAAACGGTCCTCTCGTGACGACGACCAGTTCTACGCATACGTCAGATGACGTCATAACCTGATTTACTTTAAATAGTTGAAGAACTGACTAAATTTTATGTACGTCGTGTTAGCTCGGTTGGTTAGGGCGTTTGGTCATTATCTAAACGTTTTGGGTTTGAATCGTTGTGTGAGATGTCTTTTTTCTTTTTTGATTTTTTAAATATGAATATTGAACCAGTGTTATTTAAGCCAGTTTTCATGTAACGTTCGTTTTTCTGTTTCTTTTTATACTTCGCTTATCCACCCCAACCACACACCCAAAAACACCCGGGTACCCACCGATTTTTAAAATTTTAATATCGAAACAGGCTTATTTAAGCCATTTTTCACATGTTGTTTTGTTCAGCGTTCATTTTTCTGTTTTCTTTTTTGTTTTTCAGATTTTTATAGTTAACATCGTTTGTTTGCCTTACGTTAGTTTTTTTGTGTTTTTTTTCAATGTTTTGATTACACCCTCCCCTCCTTGCTTAAGTTTTAATTTTCGTTTTTATGAAACGAGCTTGAGTGTATCTTTAATTTTGGCGACTTTTATACATAATTTTCGTGATTTTTTTCACTCGTCATGTGTTTCTTTGGCTTTTCAGTATAAAAAAAGTGAAACCGAAAGAAAGCAAAGTCGTTCTCGGCATTGTGTGGGATTAGTGTAAAAGCTTCATTTTGCAAAAGTCCAAGAGCGATCACCCACTTGACCATCTTGTGTGTTAAGTTTAAGGGTCTTTTTCTTGTTTATACATATTTGAAAAAATGCTTAGTCATGTCACTGGATGTGACGTCAGCTCTCTCTTATGGCGACTTTTAATACTTATATCAACCGCTTTCGAAAGGTGTCATGATATTATAATCCAGAGTGACATACTAATTTCGAGACAAAATATTGACATAAGATGTCATATTCCAAAAATCACATGGCTGAACTGCTGATTCCAAAAATGAAGTAAATGGATCAAGTGCACGCTCGAGGCTTAGTTGTAACATTCCAAAAATCACATAAATATATTAAGTAATTCTGAGTTAAGGAAGGGGAGATGAAAGTCACTAGAATGCTGAGACTGATACTACCCTCAAGGAATTCATATTGAAGTAATGGTTGCCTTATCCTAAACTGTGTTCATGTTTTTATGTATTAATTTCGAAAACATTTACATTTATTTCATGTATATTTTTAACAGTGGGGTGGGGGGATATTAAGTCAGTCCCGGAAATGGCAAAAAAACGTTTACAAGTTAACATTACTATATTTCATTTATATTTTTAAGAGTGGGGTGAGGGATATGAAGTAAGTTCCGGAAACCACAGAAACCGTTTACGAGTAAACATGATATTTCATGTATATTTTAAAGAGTGCAGTGGTGTATATGAAGACAGCCCCAGAAATGGCAGAAACCGGTTAGAGTAAACCTTACTATATTTCATGTATATTTTTAACAGTGGGCTGGGGATATGAAGTCAGTCCCGGAAATGGCAGAAACCGTTTCTGAGTTAACATTACTATGAAATGTGAGTGATTTGATTGGTATGTTTGTAATGGAATAAACATCCCAGACAATGTATCAAATTTATTATTTTAGTAAAAAGGGGGCAGTACTGTGGGTTAAATCATGAAAATGGTGGTCGAAATTAGTAAGATATCCAAGAATTATGAAAAATTATGAAATATGAGTTATTTGATTGGTGTTTTTGTAATGAAATAAACAGCCCACACAATTTATTAAAGTTATAATTTTAGTAAGAGGGCGTGATAATTTGAGTTAAATCATACAAAATGATTGTCGAAATTAGTAACATATACAAGAATTATGAAAAAGGATGACATGTAAGTTACTTGATTGGTGTATTTGTAATGAAATAAACAGCCTAGACAATGTATCAAAGTTAAGTTATTATTTTCGTAAGAGAAGGGGCCATAATGTGGGTTAAATCATGAAAAATAATTGTCGAAATTAATAACATATCCAAGAATTGTGTAAATGATGAAAATGTGAGTTATTTGATTGGTGTGTTTGTAATGAAATAAACATCACATTTAATGTATCATAGTTATTATTTTAGTAAGAGAAGGGGCGATAATGTGAATGAAAATCACAAAAATATTTTCAAAATTAGTAACATATTCCAGAATTATGAAAAATGATGAAACGATAGTTATTTGATTGGTGTGTTTGTAATGACATAAACATCCCAGGCAATGTATCAAAGTTATTATTTTAGTGAAAGATGAGCGATACTCTGGGTGAAATCATGAAAAATGATGGTGGAAATTGATAACATATCCAAGAATTATGAAAAATGATGAAATGTGAATTATTTAATGGCGTGTTTCTAGTGAAATAAACAGCCCAGACAATGTATTAAACTAAATTTTTTCATAAAGGGGGGGGGGGGCGATAATATGGGTTGAATCATGAGACATAATTTTAAAACTTAGTAAGATATCCAAGAATTATGAAAAATAGTGAAATGTGAGTTATTTGATTGGTGTGTTTATAATGCAATAAACATCCAAGACAATGTATAAAAGTTATTATTTTAGTAAGAATGGGAGAAATAGTGTGGATTAAATCATTAAAAATAATTGTCAAAATTAGTAACATGTTCAAGAATTATGTAAAATGATGAAATGTGAGTTATTTCATTTGTGCGTTTGTGATGAAATAAACAGCCCAGAACATGTATCAAAGTTATTATTTTAGTAAGAGGGAGGCGATAATGTGGGTGAAATCACAACAAAAATACTTTTGAAATTAGTAACATATCCAAGAATTATAAAAGATTATAAAATGTGAGTTAATTGATTGGTGAGTTTGTAATGAAATAATCAGCCGAGATAATATATCAAAGTTATAATTTTAGTAAGAAAAAGTAGCGACAATGTAAGTAAGAATTATGAGAAATAATTGTCGAAATTAGTAATATATCTAAGAATTATGAAAAATGATGAAATGTGAGTTAACTGATTGGTCTGTTTGTAATGAAATAATCAGTCAAGACAATATATCAATGTTATTATTTTAGTAAGGGGGGAGGGCGAAAATGTAGGTTAAAATTATGAAAAATGATTGTGGAAATTAGTAACATATCCAAGAATTATAAAATATGATTAAATGTGAGTTATCGGATTGGTGTGTTTGTAATGAAATAATCAGCGCAGATAATATATCAAAGTTAATATTTTAAAAAGAGGGGGGGGCGATAATGTAGGTTAAAACTATCAAAAATAATTGTCGAAATTAGTAACATATCCAAGAATTATGAAAATAATGAAATGTGAGTTAATTGATTGGTGTTTTTGTAATGAAATAACTAGCCAAGACAATATATCAAATTTATTATTTTAGTAAAGGGGAGTAAAAACTGCAAGTTAAAATTATGAAAAATGATTGTCAAAATTAGTAACATATCCAAGAATTATGAAAAAGAGCTTGTCATTATGAGATGGGTGACTTCTTGGCAATACCGAATGATTTATGTAGATCACCAAAGTTGAGCAACATTGACATGGTCATTATCATATGTGTGACTACTTTAGAATTCCAAGTGCTTTATGTAGATCAAAGTTAAGCAACATTGAGCATAGTCATTATTATATAAGTGACTACTTGGGGATACTAAATGCTTCAGGTAGATCATAATTTAAGCAATACAGAGCTTAGTCATTATCAGATGGGTGACTACTTGTGATTACCAAATGCTCTATGTAGATCACCAAAGTTAAGCAACATATTGCTTAGTCATTATCAGATGGGTGACTACTTGTGATTACCAAATGCTCTATGTAGATCACCAAAGTTAAGCAACATAGAGCCTGGTCATTATCAGATGGATGACTACTTAGGAATACAAAATGCTTTATGTAGATCACCAAAGTTAAGCAACATTGTCTTGGTCATTATCAGATGGACGACTACATGAGAATAGCAAATGCTTTATGTAGATCTCCGAAGTTAAGCAACAATGACCATGGCCTTTATTTATCAGATGGCTGACTATTTGGGAATACAAAATGATTTATGAAGATCACCAAAGTTAAGCAACATTGAGCATAGTCATTATTATATGGGTTACTACTTGTGAGTCCCAAATGCTTTATGTAGATAATTAAAGTTAAGCAACATGGAGCTTAGTCATTATCAGATGGGTGACTACTTGAGATTACCAAATGCTTCATGTAGATCACCAAAGTTAAGCAACATGAGCCCGGTCATTATCAGATGAGTGACTACTTGGGATTACCAAATGCTTTATGTAGATCACAAAAGTTAAGCCACAATTCACAAACGGGTTCGAGCCTGCCTACTTACTACCACTTTTTTTTTTTTTTTTTTGCTCAGCACACATGTCCAAACACCCGGGCAACGCCGGGCACCCAGGCTAGTAAAAAATAAAGACAAAATATTTTTTTAATGTTTGCCTGAAAATTCCTCACCTACGTATTATTCTACAATATATATTGAACAAATTTAATTATTCCAATCATTTATAGAAGTTGTATTTAATATATTTGTAACTTTTTAAGATAGAAAGTGAACAATATTAGACTTTCTGTTATAGTCATAGGTGCACTAATTGTAAATATACCGGTTGTTGTTAAAGGAGCTATACACCAAACAAAGATGTTTATTGACAATAGAAATACAATAATGTTTAATAGATTATGACAAACCATGATATTATATATAATTTGTTTTAATGATACATAGTTTTGCATTTAATACAGTCTCTACTGAACTAAAATGTCTTCTAAGTATCTAACAGATTTAATAATAAAAATTAAAATCATTCATAAAAGTATACTCTAAAACATAGAAAATATACAATATGCTACTGTGTGTCTAAAAGCAGAAGTGATATAACAATGGAAATACTGGCTGTTAATGGATTAACTTTCAAAGTAAAAATTAAATTCTATCACATTTCTTCTGAGAGGAAAAGTCAAAGAAATGTTTATATTTTCTAACAAACAATGGCATCAAATAAAGTTATCCATACAAATAACTTAGTTGATGCATTTATATGTGCATTTGTCTGTGTGAAAATATTTAATCAATAAACTCTTAAACTACTGATCACATAACACAGAAATTAACACAAAATAACAATCATACACCAAGGACAGTTATAACGAGTAAAAATTTTGTTTTGATGCATGAATGCTGCATATAGAAATATGTCGAAATACAAAATGTACGTTTCAACTTGCCAACATATTTCTATTACTTTTGTGCATGCACAAATTCATTAATAGTTTGAAGTGGTTTTAATTTTAAATCTTTATTATCTATCTGTTGATAGACCAAATGGTAGGGAACGTGGCTGAAGCACTAAATGTTTTGTATTTTGATCCTAGCTCATGGTACCAAAGTTATTTATTTTTAATCTTTTGAAATCAGTACTTTATATTAGGTACAATATAATATTAGATAGAGAATGGGCTCTCTAATAATAAAAATGAAATTTGCATGAATTAAAATATATTAAAGTATTTTACAACTGGACAAGGCCAGACACTGCCTGCTAGTCTTAAATGATTTGTAAATAGATTATTAGCAGTGATCCGCAAAATATCTAATTTGCTTTTCATATAAATGAGAATATAAAACTTTCATATGAATATGTAAAACTTTTAATGACTGAAGAAATGCATCTGATATTAGAAACAAATTATTTTCTTCATATTTTCCTAAAATTTTCTTATCTTCCAAAAGTGAATTGAATCCAGTTCATAGAAATCATTTAATGTATTCTCAACTTGAAATATAAAATAAATAATATTTTACCTTTGGTTGTAATAGGTACGCTCACTGTAGACATACTGGGTGTTTTAAATGGACCTATAAATCCAACAAAAATAATCAGCTTTTTGACAAGAATAGAAATTATTTAATTATTCATCAAACAAGCGTAAATATTGAGTAAAATCCAATTACACTAAGAAAAAAATATGCGCAAAAATGACACATAAACACAAATTTGACAATGAACTTATTCATTTCAACAGGTAACATGTTTAATCTTTTTAATATGATTTATATCATATTAGAAATCAAGTTCGATGTAATACTATTCTTAGATAATATAATATTACTATTGCAAAGTGGTATATCTTATGGAAAAAGTGCCTAATATAATAGACAGAGGTGAGTTTAAATATGGAGTTGGCCAGGATAAAGAATATTACAGCCTTTTTAATAATGTTGTATACAAGTAAAGGTCTTTAACATTGTTTGGGAACCATAATGATAATACAACTGATTAGTAGTATATCTTCTTAATATTTTGATATCAAGGACAAAGTGAGGATGGGGGATTAGGAATTATTGGCTTCATGTGTTCTACTCAGTATTTTTCATGATAAAAATGTATTTCATTTGTTAACTAATAACCCTCTTCTAGCTATTGTCTTTATCAAAATTATGTATTTTCCTTATATTTTGTAATTATTAAATAATTGGAATATTAGTTCTACTCAATGTTTTCCGGGATTAATAATTATTATCAACATTATTTCTCTTGATAGTTTGATTTTAACTACACTATTGACGGTGCTGCAAAGGTCTTCTTATTAAAATTATAGTAGTATATTTGATGTGAAGTGTCATCTATCTATCTATATCTATATCTATCTATCTATATATCTATAAAAACAGAGATGTGTGTGCCACAGACGATTTCTGATTGGTTAACTCAATAATCACATCTCCTAAAAAACTATGGTTCGTAGGCTCTTAACTTTACCATAAAATATTATGGCTTTATTTATTGTCCATCTTGGAAGGGTTTAATTTTTTTCTAACTTGTTATTTACAAATTAAAAAAATACGAAACTTACACAATCTTACAATCCAACCTACGACATCACGGCCGCCATTCTGGTGCTAGCCGCAGACACGTACACAACACGAAAACAATGTTTTGAAAATCTAGCAAAAATTAATTTTCCTGAAATTTTTCAATATTTAAAAATAAATTATGCCGGCTGATAAAATTTTTAAACTTTTTTTTAAAGCTAGAAAGATAAAATTTAAAAATACTTATTTTTATGTAAAACGCGCGTTCACTCGTGGTATTTTCATTTCGGGTTTGTATTACTGTACACATAGATTCGAAAAAGTTGTCAAAAAACAAATATATAACAAATAAACTGGATATATTTTTCGTGTTTTTATTCAATGTAACACATTTATTCAGCTCGAAAAACGGGTTTGTATTACTGTACACATAGATTCGAAGAAGTTGATAAGATACGAAACAATACAGCACGAAACCACGCGCACACACGCACACACACTCACGTCCACTACCGTCCTTGGCTACGTCACGTTGTTATGGCAACACGATAAATACACAGTAAATTTGATTTTCTTCATTTCTACGCAAATATTACACAAATATAAATCATATAGAATATCTGTATGAATATAATTACACGTAATAGTTAAATAAAGATGATCATCGTATAAGAGAACCGAAAAAAAAACTAATAGGGAATTTGTATAAAGTTGTATTTTCTTTTTAAATAAATAGAAAAAAGGGGTGTTAATAAGACTATCGATACTTATACAGTTTAGTGACGACATTAAAAAATGGAAATATTGAAAAAAAAATTTTATTGTACGTAACTGTTATAGACTGAAGTTCTCCGAAAAAAAATTTCACTTCATTTGATCAAGTAGTTTTGTTCTTACAGCGAAAAACAATTATTTATCACGACGACGTCAACGTGGCCATTTTGGAAATGTACCTAGCAGAATACCTCCATTTAAGGCCAAATTTCGCAATTTAGCCTTTTTTTTTCTCGCCATATTGAGATGCGCACAACACATCTGCAATTTTATTACGTTTTTTTTCTTTTTTTTTTTAAATCTGCAATTTTTTTGCATTTTCTTTTTTTTAAATAAGAATACTATTGAATATGCAAAGAAATTGAAGAATGCAAAGAATTGAAGAATTTTTATACGAGATTATTTTCGAAACATGCTCAGTTGGACACGCATGGATAACTTCGAAACTTCGTTTATTTACTTCTGTTACAAATTAAAAAAAAAAAAAAACACCATAAAAATGGCATCTGTCTTCGCAAAAAAAAAAAAAAATCTCATTCTGGTGGGGGAAAAAAGGGCTAGATTGGCCTAAAATGGAGGTATTCTGCTAGGTACGGCAGTTAACTGCCCTTGGGGAATTCCTGGGCCTGCAATAACATTTCCAAAATGGCCACATTGACGTAGTCGTGATAAATCATTGTTTTTCGCTGTAAAAAAAAAACTACTTGATCAAATGAAGTGAAATTTTTTTTCGGAGAACTTCAGTCTATAACAGTTACGTACAATAAAATTTTTTTTTCAATATTTCCATTTTTTAATGTCGTCACTAAACTGTATAAGTACCAGACTATCAATACACACAAAAAAATATAGATTTATTTTTGGGTAAAGTTCCCCGGGTTTTCCTTTCACTTCAGTAAATAATGGTCTTTTGTTATATATATGGCGTACTATTATCCTTATATATATGATGTTTATGTTTATATATATGTATAAGTGATAGTGTCTGTGTGTGTCTGTGCGTCTGTGTGCATTTCCCTACGCTAAAACTCTGTCAATTTAAAGCCTACAGATTCGAAATTTGATATACAGGGTACTGAGATTTGGGAAAATCGATGTGATAGGTTTTCGACAGAAATTTGGCGATTAAGTGGTCAATATTCAACAATTAGACCTTTGAGAACTCTACCAAACTCCTCCTACAATTTAAGGTCTGAACACGTGATATTTTATATCTAGATTCCTTGGACATGGATCTAACTTATTAACTTTACTTGATCCCTAAACAATAAATGTTAAGAGGTCATAATAGAAGTCAAAGTTTAAAAAAATTGACCGTTTTTTTTTTTTCCTCAGCATACACTTCAAAACACCTGGGCAACGCCGGGCACCGATTGCTAGTTATTAATAAAAGTTCATATCATACTTTTATTTTAATATGTTTGGATGTTTTGTGAAGGCTACCTAACTAATATTACGTTATTATATTTAGTAGTAAGGGAGAGATAACAAAAACTTCTGTTCTACTTGATATGTTCCAATATATTTCTGGATATTTAGGTATCAATATTGTTAACCCATTGCCCTAACCTAACTTCTTGAAGGTGCTATTTTAAAATTACGATTTAATAGAATTACACCCCAATGCTGTAGTTGATTTGCCATGTGAGTTGACATACCTTTTTTCAAACTAAATATTGTAATCAGTGGTTTGTAGTCTGTTTGAAAAATAAATTTTCTTCTGTATAAAAATCTGTGAAATTTTTTGACAGCATATATTATTGCTAAACTCTCATTTTCGATTTGACTAATTTCATTCCGCAGGGAGTAACATTCTCAAGGCATGTGCTATTGGCTTTATAGATCTGTCCTCAAATTTATGAAGCAATACAGCACCCGGTACTAATGATAAGTTTACTAAGAGCTTTGCATTTTTTTTTTTTTAAAGTATGTTTACATTCTTCTGACCAAATCAACTTTGCACCCTTTTTCATTAAATTATTTAATGAAGCTTTCATATCACATTTTTTGGATATAAATGCTATAGTAACTTACTAATCATAAGAAATCATGGAGTTTAGCGACATTATTAGATGTGGGTATGTTCTTAATAGTCTCAGCTTTTACTGAATTTGGTTTTCTTTCTTTATTGTAAATGATCTGCCCTAAATATTTTATCTTTTTAAGAACTTGCATTTTTCAGCATTCAGCTTGAATCTGTATTAATGCACCTAAAACCAAGCTTCTATTTTTACATCACCAAAGCTCAGCTCTGTGTCTCGCATCAATTGAAATGAATGGCTCTCATTTTGGGGAAGTTCCATGTTTTGACAAGTTTCTAGGTCTGACCTTTACTCCTGATCTGAAATGGAACAAATACATCAAATCTGTTGCCAAGGTCACTGGAAAAATGATGGGGTCATTCTACCACTCCAGTAGATATCTCACTGCTAATTCAATTCTCTACCTGTATAAGAGCCAAGTACATTCTTGGATGGAGTATTGTTGCCACATCTGAGCAGGAGCTGCTAGAAGCACTTTGTCCTATCTTGACAGCCTAGTAGGGGATGGCCTTTTCTCTTCTCTGCAACCTCTTTCCCACAGAAGAGATGTTGCAAGCCTATCTCTGTTTTATCATTATTTTCATGGCAAGTGCTTGCCTGAGCTCCAATCTATGGCCCCTCCTGGCCTGACTTTCATGAAAAATATTCATCTAGTAGAAACCACTATCAATAATTTCCCCCACTCTTTATCTATGCCTAAACTTAAATGTAGATTCCATGTACAAAGCTTCTTTCTTAGAACTGTACGCCTATGGAACTCTCTTCCATATCCATGCTTTCCAGCTGACTACAATATGGTCATTTTTAAGTCACATGTGAACAAGTTATTGATGAGTCATCCTCTTAAGTAATCCCATTTACCAAATTTTCACTTTAGATTACTATGATATTGTCTCATTGACTACTGTACACTTATTAACCCTTATTCTCAAGTGGCCTCTGGGCCTTCATAAGTGGTAACTCTTTTGTGAAAAAAAACATATGCATATATATATATATATATATATATATATATATATATATACATATATATATGACTTTTGTATTGAATCTCATTTTTGCTTTTAATCAAAATATCATCTAAATATGCAATTACATATTTCAGTAGCACTCAACATTGTGTCTATTATTTGCTGGAATAGACTTGGAGCTACCTTCAATCCAAAAGGAAGATGATTCAGTTTAAAAATCCCGTTCTGTGTGTTTATTGTCAGATACTTTAAATATTCTTCACTGATTTTAACCTAAAGGTAAGCTTCAAGCAAATCCAAATTTGAAAAAAACTCTCCACATCTATTAAATTTAGTGACTATATCCTCTAGAGATGATAGAAGATATGTGTGGTCTTTTAAACAGTCATGTAATCTCATCAAAAAATAAGCATATATTCTGATTTTTTGGCTTTTCTTTATTATAATGGTTAGAGATTGCTAATACGAGTAATCGACTTTTTCAATTATGCCATTTTTTCCAAGTTTTCTAATTTCTCATTTATTGCATCCAGTGTCAAAAAAATAGCATGTTTTCTTTTTGCTTTAAAAATTTGTTTAGCATTTTTTTTTAATTTGAAGTTAACTCCACAGGCAAATCCTTCTGATAAACATGTGATGGAATTCAATTTTTAAATCCGTAATAAATCTTTCTTCATTTACTCTTTTCTATGGCATTAACTTTATTACAGAATTTATCAATAATTCCCAGAAGTTAAATACAATCCAGTCTAAACCAAAAAGATTTTCTGAACCAGGGAGCCATACACTTTAGAATTTTTCTATGAATGAAGTCTAACATTTTAATTCTCCTTTAAACTTTAATTTCTTACCTGATATTCTCCTGGAAGTTTTTTCTGTGTTCATCAATATCAGAAAGCCTATTTTTTTCAAGTTTGTTCCTTTATTACAGAGATATCACTTCCTGAATTGAGTAATAATTTTAAGGTCTGCCCATTGATTTTTATATTAAGGTATTTTCTTTGACTCTCCTCAGTTTTGGTTTTAGATTTTAAAAAAAATAAAAAACTATGCTCACCTTTAATTGCGACTTAGTTTTTACTTGTCTCTGTTTTGCCAGACTTTGGAAACTTTTATGGTTTATACAATCACTATTAAAGCATATCTTATCTTTAAAGACGCAATCCATATATGTTTTTTCACCATATATAATTTTTTTCTTTATTTTGTAACCACGTTTAATGTCTGTAATGTTTGTATTCATAAGATGCTCTTGTCTTCAATCTGATTATCATCCTTTTTATATTCATTAGCTGCTAGCATTCCTCTTACTTTTTTGGAGTGTAAAATTTAGGTCCTGCTCCATAATACTGATAATTCTTGATCTAATTTCTTTGTTCTTTGGTGTCATTAAATTTTGTAAAAAAATGAGACATTTGAACATGTTGTTGGATAATTCCTTTAATTTAAATGACTCACACTGTGCATTAACTATACTAGCATACACGACAAAAATCATTGTCTTGTTTTACGATATTTAAACACTTATATCAAGTATAAAACAGACTATCTCTTTTATTGAAAATTTTCAACAAAATTGCTATTGTTTAGCTAAATGTCATATCTTTCATTTTTTGTTTTGTTCCTAACTTTTGTAACAATAGGAGTGATTTTTCCCCATTAAACAATTATTTACATCTTTTTGTGAATATTGTTTTAAACATATGAAAGAAAATAAGCTAAGAGTTGAACTAATATTAAATTCATATTTATATTCTGGGACTGAATTTGAAACTCAAATAATCTTACCCTTAGTAATGCTAGAAAGTGTTACCATCTGTGATATAAAAAACATTGCACAACAAATTCAGACTCTTTTTCACATCTTCTAGCTAGGTTCATGGGGAATAAATATTATTTACATGCTGTATTGCCTTGGAGTTATTGTCACTATTTTCATTATTATGCCCAAAACCTCCTCAATAGAAATACCCATTTAACTGATTCCTAATAAAGGGAAATTGAAAAATAACAATATTTTATGTTCTGTTAACATAACGGGTGTCATTAGAGGATGTATAAAGCCAACAAAAATTATTGTTTGGGTGAAGAATATTAATTAAATATAATATTATTTAAAATATTTTTTTTTTAAATTTGTAGTTCTATTATTTAGTTAGTGTCTACATAAAATAGTAGGTAACGTAATTACATTGCCTTTAGTCAAAGAATATGACTTCAAGAATTGAACAAGTTTAATATAGTGCAATTAGAATCATTAATAAAAGTATTCAATTCTATGATTATGTAGTACTAGTTGTTTATATTCGGCATTGCCATGTTAAAAGATATTGTTTGCTCAGTTACTAGAGTACACTCTCAGCATTACAGACAAAGTCCAACAGAAAGGCAAGCCAATACTGTTGGAGCCAGCAAAGCAGCAAGAGTTGCCAGGTGTTATAATCCTTCACCATCTGCCGATGGGGAAACATTGCAACCAGATTTTTGTCAAGTTTTAATCCCTTAAACTTTGCTTTTCCCAATTCATCCACAAGGCAGTGAAGCTATTTGCTTACTTATTTACTTTGTAAAATAGAAAATTAGCAATGTTTTACCTTCTGTTGACATTGTCGTTGGAAGACCTATAAAGGCAAAAAAAATTATCACATTTTGATAAAGAATCTTAATTCAATAATTTTAATCAAATTGAACATAATATATTATCCAAAATTATTTTAATAATTTTTTCTGAACTTTTGTAGCTCTCTTATTTTCTTAATATTTATATAAAATTATAAATGAATTATAATTACAATATCTTTAGTCAATGACTATGTCTTAAAGAATTGAACAAATTCTATACATACAAATTATTATCATTAATAGAAGTATTCGATTTAATGAAGAAACTAAAGAATATCTTATCTTCTGTTTCAGAATTTTTAAGAAAAGTATTAATAATTTGCATTATTTGGATTATTCAAACCACTGTCCTCATTTTGGGTATTATTCTTATGTTTTAGCCAATGTAACCCCAATCTTCTTCAAGTGTGTTTTATAAAACTTGGGTATATATACTGAATTTAAAATAGAACATTTTATTTAATTCCTGTATGAGTATCTTGTGTAGGAGACGGGGAGTCTCGTCGTGGGCGACAAAGCGTTTCACTGAAGTTTGTCGTAGGGGTATGGAATCAGCCAACCGTTCTTAATCCATTCACGGAGCTCGCTTTCGTATGCAGGCCTTATCTGGTCGCGCATACGGTACTCTGCCACTTTGTTTTGTTTGATGGCATCGTAGCCTAGCAACAGGTCGAAACTCAGCGGCTTTTCGCGTGTCACCAGCGCTTCGACGTTGGCCGAGTTCCCAGTTCTTGTGCGAATGTGTACCACACCCACGCCGCAACACATTCGTATTTTTCCAGTAATGGTAGTAATCCTGACGTTCTTCTTTTTCCACGCCCGACAGAAGTCCGCACACACTATGGAATCAAGGAGGGCTGAACATAACGTGTCATTAACTCGGACCTGAATGACAGGAAGCGCCTTGTTTATTTTCTGTTCGGGGAAGAGGTCGGCACTGGCACCTTGTTCCCGTCCCCGTGGGGGGGCCGAAATAGCTTGTATGAGTATCTTGTGTAGGAGACGGGGAGTCTCGTCGTGGGCGACGAAGCGTTTCACTGAAGAACCACGGCAACACACAGCAAACCAACAAACAATGACAGCCACGGCGCGAAGGTAACTAACAAAGCTCAGCTGACTGCACGAATAGAAACGGAACCCAACGGTCACTAACGGAACCCAACGGTCACTGTACTGATCGCCACGAACGTCAGAACCCGACTGCCTCGCACCTCCAATGGACCGATTTTTATTCCTCAAGATGGCCTAGCTAATTTGCATCCCCGCGCGATCCTGCGAGATTCCGTCTCTAATAAAAGCAGGCAGGCGCCATCTTGAAACTCTTTCTTCCGCTGCCTCGACCACAGGATCAGCCACCACCCCACACGCCAGGCACACACGGACCCTCTTGCGCCGAGGGCTACGGTTAGTCTCACACTCCCCCCTGGTCTCCAGATCACATACGTGACACGGCGGACGTGGCCGTTTGATTCGAGCACTCCTGCAGAGGGGTATTGCCGGGACTTCCTCATCGGAGCTCTCAGAAGTTGCATCGGAAGCATCAGAATCAGCATTAGAGCTCGCAGTTGAGTCATCAGGTTCGTGGGGCACAGGTTGGATCCATCGCTCATCGTCGGATGACTCGCTCCTTCCACTGCTCGCAGTTGAGTCACCAGGTTCGTGGGGCACGGGTTGGATCCATCGCTCATCGTCGGATGACTCGCTACTTCCACTGCTCGCCGATTGGTCAGCGCTTAGAGCGGGCCGGACATCCCTTACGTGGCGCGGAGTATCATCGACTACCATGGCCTGTTCACTAATGACGCCGGTGACCCGCCCCCTCCAAAAGCTGCTGGTGCACCGGCCGCCGGGTGGCTTCACCCAGACGGTGTCTCCCACTTGGTACGTCCCCTGGGGTTCTCGTTGGTCGGGTAGACTCACTTCAACGTCCTTGACGCGCACGTGGTAGTGATGAATCGCATCAGCGGGCGCACTGCCGCCAGTCACGGCGTCCTTAGGCGTTGTGTTGTATCTGTAAACCGCCTCCGCGATCGCACACTTCTTCCTGGCCGCGATCCTCTTCACGGTTCGGTGACACCGCTCCGCTATGCCGTTGCCGCTCGGCACATACGCGCATCGGTGTCGAAGGCGGATCCCCCAGTTGTCCATAAAATGCCTAAATTCCCTGTTGCAGAACGCCGTGTCGTTATCCGTGAGGATCTCCTCAGGCGGACCCCTTTCGTAGAATATGGATTCCAATTCGTGGATGACACTGGTGGAATCCTGCCTCGCTATTGGCGCCAAATCGTAAACCTCGTTGGCCCGCAGTCTATCAGCGTGAGGAAGTGTTGGCTGCCGTAGTGGGTTATATCCATACCCAACCGACTCCAAGTCGCGTCCACTCCCAGCTGTCCTTTCCGCCATCTGGCTGGGGCGGGGTCGATGGACTGGCACGTTTGGCACTCTCTGACCACTGCTCTTACTGCGCTTTTTGGTATTGATGGTCTAGCCAACTTCACAAAGTAGTAGGTCCGTTGTACTCCGGGGTGCCCACTGTCGTGATGTATCTTCCTGATTTCGTCCTCCTCGACGGAGGCAGCACACAGAGGCAATGGCTTAGCTTCTTTCTTTATAGCCTCATACCATCTCTGTGGTACCCGAGTGAGCTTGTCGGCAAGGTTGTAGTCCGAGGTGACGAGCACTATGTCTACGGACAGGTTGTACTCCATCACCAGTTTTTTCACAGTCTCCAGCCTCCGTCTTATCAGCATTTCGCTGGCTGCCTTGGTGCGTGCCCTGGCCTTGCTCGTGAGTGTGTCCGACACCCAGTGGTGCATGCAAAGTGAGTCAGTGTGCACACGCAGTTTCTTCACTTCCCATTGAAGTGCCAGGTTAATGCCCTTTATTACAGCGTCGAGTTCTGCCAGGTTGATATGGGCAGCATCATTCGCCGGTCGCAGCCAGCAGGCATTCTCAACTACGGCCCCATCTTTCTCCAAAACTACACCGATCGCTAGAGAACTTGCGTCCACCCACATGCTCAGTTCGTCTCCCTGCACGCACCAGTCCCCTGTGGCGGGGTCATTCTTTTTCACACTAGCGACGGTCTCCTTTAACATTCGAACCAATAGTTCATCGGTTATCTCATCGTCCCAGCATTTGGTGACCGCATTTGCCCTCCTTTTTATGACGCCTGTCGCCGCACGAACCCATCCGCATACTGGAAGGTGCCCCACAAGTTTCCCGCACAGGGAGAACACGGCACGTCTTGTGTAAACGTCGGGTACGTCGGGAACTGCGGTTCCACGCCTCCACTTCAGGATCCCTCGCTCCTTTTGAACGCTCAAGCCCAATACGCGGGCGCCATCCTCAAGCCGCTCAGAGTCCTTGCAGTTTAGACCAAACTCGGCAAGTTTGGATCTTACGCGCGAAGATGACACAATATCTTCGTTCACGTATATATCGTCAATATACGCCGATGTTCCCTTTCTGATCCATTCTTCTCGTGACAACACGGCATTGACGATAGCCTTCATTATCTGGGGTGCTACGTTTAGCCCAAATCCGAGTCGCGTAAGACAGTATCTCTTCCCGGAAAACATCACTGTCTGGAAAGGCCACATCGCCTCGCCAATCCGGACCTTCAAGTATGCTTTTCTCAAGTCCAGTAGGGACACATTGGACCCCTGCCGGCGCCACTCTCGCAGCTTCTGGCACAGACGTCGGCGTCCGCTGTGAACGCATCAACGTGCGCATTCAACTCGCGGTAGTCCATTACCGGCCTCACCTTTGACTTGTTAGGTTGGGCAACTGCAATCAGCGGTATCAGGCCCTTGGGGGGTCCAAGTTTGTCGTAGGGGTATGGAATCAGCCAACCGTTCTTAATCCATTCACGGAGCTCGCTTTCGTATGCAGGCCTTATCTGGTCGCGCATACGGTACTCTGCCACTTTGTTTTGTAGTTTGGCCGGTTCCTTGTCTTCTGACCACCTCCAAGTGGCGGTCCACGCCTTCTGTTGGTCGTTGAATTCCGCACTGAAGTCCGGCTGGTCGACTCTTAGTGCTGCGCACACCGGGGGCCAATCCTGAAACTCTACAACGCCAGCGCGCGTTATGCGCACGCCGCCCAGGGCTTTGATGGCATCGTAGCCTAGCAACAGGTCGAAACTCAGCGGCTTTTCGCGTGTCACCAGCGCTTCGACGTTGGCCGAGTTCCCAGTTCTTGTGCGAATGTGTACCACACCCACGCCGCAACACATTCGTATTTTTCCAGTAATGGTAGTAATCCTGACGTTCTTCTTTTTCCACGCCCGACAGAAGTCCGCACACACTATGGAATCAAGGAGGGCTGAACATAACGTGTCATTAACTCGGACCTGAATGACAGGAAGCGCCTTGTTTATTTTCTGTTCGGGGAAGAGGTCGGCACTGGCACCTTGTCCCCGTCCCCGTGGGGGGGCCGAAATAGCTTGTATGAGTATCTTGTGTAGGAGACGGGGGGGTCTCGTCGTGGGCGACGAAGCGTTTCACTGAAGAACCACGGCAACACACAGCAAACCAACAAACAATGACAGCCACGGCGCGAAGGTAACTAACAAAGCTCAGCTGACTGCACGAATAGAAACGGAACCCAACGGTCACTAACGGAACCCAACAGTCACTGTACTGATCGCCACGAACGTCAGAACCCGACTGCCTCGCACCTCCAATGGACCGATTTTTATTCCTCAAGATGGCCTGGCTAATTTGCATCCCCGCGCGATCCTGCGAGATTCCGTCTCTAATAAAAGCAGGCAGGCGCCATCTTGAAACTCTTTCTTCCGCTGCCTCGACCACAGAATCAGCCACCACCCCACACGCCAGGCACACACGGACCCTCTTGCGCCGAGGGATACAGTTAGTCTCACAATTCCCAGAGTTCGGTTGCTCTCATTCTATCAGCTATGGCAGGGTAGAAATTCTGAGTAATTTATAGTTAAATGAAATGTGTAGAAGGCGGTACAATGCAGAGGTAATGGAAAGAAGCAAGTTGAAGCAGGTGAGGATGTTTTATTAATACAACTTACAAAGACATGTGTACATTATTAATAAAATACAGTATTAATAAAACTTTCTCACCTGCTTCAGCTTGTGTCTTTCCGTTACCTCTGCATTGTTCTATGCATTTCATTTAACTACATACTATACAATGCTTCAAGCAAACTACATCCACCTGAGTAATTTACAATTATATTCTTAGTACTGTACTGAGGATTGAAACTTCAACTTCCAGAAGGTTATCACTTAGGGCAGATTATGACTTAGAACTTACGTCCATTGTGCCATGGTCAGTTTAAAATTCCATACAGATTCTGGAATTTGAAATAAAGATTCCCAAGTCCAACAAGATGAAGTTGAAGAAGGTCAGAAATTACATTAACCGAAATGTTGAAAATAGCATCCAAGATGAGAATACTAATCTAAATAATAAAAACTGTATCTTAAAACTGTTAAAGACATAAGTAAGATAAGTATATTGCTAGTGCAATTTATTAATTGTATTGTAAGAATCAGTAATGTTGTGAAATGGTACTTTTGATCACATACATAGTACATGTGCATTGTTACCTATACAATGAAGAGAACCATGTGGCACAAGATTGCTTGGAAGAAATTGGGCTGGAGACAAGGATTCATAATTTGAATTGTTTAGAATACTGTTTTCATCTTTTATTGTTTTGGCTAATTTAACCTCCAACCTTATTCAGATGCGTTTTATCAGACCGGGAAATCTTTATATTGAACTCAGGAATCTGTACAAAATGTAAAATGTAACCTTTTATTTAATTCCCAGAGTTAGGTTGTTCTCATTCTATAAGCCATAATCAGGTAGAAATCTTAATTTCTCATTGTATTTTTAATATTGCCCATACAAAGAATAGAACTTTCAATCTCCAGAAGGTTGTCACTTAGAACAAATTATCATTTTGCACTTACACCATTGCACCAGATACCTGCTGAAAAGTCTTTACAAACATTCGTAAGTTCCACAAAACCCACCCAAAGAAGACTAGTGGTTATAGCGGTAAAACTTGTGAGAATAGCGTCCAAGATAAGAACACTGATCCAAATAATACAAATCCTATCTTCTGTTGAAAACATGATAATATATTGACTCTATCTTATTTATTACTATTATTATTAAGCATCAGTAATAGTGTGAAATTGAACTTCGATGAGTGCATATGCGTTGTTACCACTGCAATGTAGAGAGCCATGTGGTATAGTATCGCTTGGAAAAACTGGGCCAGAAATTAGATATCATCATTGATCTCTTCCACAGACAATGTATTAATGAGGTGTTACTAGTAATATTTTCAGAAAAGAGCTCCATGTGTGAAGCAGTCATGATTAACTCACCAGATTTCAATGTCGGATTTCATTAGTGACCAAAGATCTGAATTGTCATATGAAAGTGGATGAAAGACAGGGAACCACTTAAGCCATAAAACAAAGTAGCTACATACCATGTGTCAGAAATAATTAAAGCTTCACACATGGATTAAAGATAGATGATTAATTCCTTACACTCATAGAAAACTAGAACCTCCTAAAGGCTTGATGCTGTTTGCGGTTATTATGCAGCAGAACAAGTCAAAGTTGAAGCCTGTAATGGACTACTAAGAGCTGCACTAATGTGCTAACATGTTCACAACTGATGCCAATATTTATTTAAGCAAAATTTGCTGGATTTGAAGAAATCTACTGCAAGTTAGAGGCAGTGAATAATTGTGGTTGTTTTTAGATGGTGATGTTTACAAACAGAAGATACAGTTTTGCTGGAATGTGTTTCAATTTAAATGTGACAAGATGTAAACAGATGTGACAAATGTAAACAGAAAAAGCAGGTGATTATTGTAGAGGTGACACATCAGAAACAGGCAGGAGTTATCTCCTCTTTGGTCTATAAAAATGTGAACAATACTAAAAACTCCGCCAACTCTCAAATTATCAGTGCTGTATTGTTTTAGGATAAAACTGTAAAAGAAGTGACATCAGCATACAGAGAATGGGTGGAAAGTTGAATTTGTGTATTGAGCTTCAATGTTTGAGAGGAGCAAGGAATCTTGAAATTGAAAAATAGTACTGCAAGTTCTCTTCAAATAAACATCCGAAACAGAAAAATACCATAGGCACACACTTACTTGTGTGATTATGAGAGTAGGGGAGTGTAGAAGTACTGAACCAGTGTGAACAGAACCTAATGTTCAGATTAAAGATTTTAAATTGATTTAATAGAGTAGAATGAAGATAAACAACTGAAAAGATAAGATGTTGAAAATGGAGTTATTTACATAGGTATATACAAAACTTATTTCTGAAAGAACAGGATAAGCCATTAGTGACATTGTCAGTTGTACAAGTACATCATTTGTTTTTTTGTTTTGTTTTTAGTTAATTTTATTTGAGTAAGTTAAATTAACATATATATATACAGTTTTTTTTGTTTCATTTCATCCTAGAATATTTTTCATTTTCAGAATGGAAACAAGTCAAATAATTCAAATTAAAATTATTTATTGAACTAATTTAATTAAGTTTTATTTGAAATAGAAAATGAACAACATTTTACCTTCTGTTGTTATAGGTATGGAAACTGTAGATATACTTGCTGTTGCTGAAGGGCCTAAAATCCAACAAAATATCATATTTTGTTAAGAATGGAAATAAAATAATCTTTAATACTACATAACATTATTGAAAAAAATGTATTTAATGTTTTTTGTCAAATTTTCTAACTTCTCTATTTCATTAATCTTTAAATTAAATAGTAGAGAACATAATACAACATGTATTGTTTTAGTTTACAATAACTATGACCTCTACTCATAGAAAATCTTCAATAATTAAACAACACTAATAATTCAATTCAAGGTAAGTTATAGAAGTTTTAATTAAAATTATTAAAATACAAAACAAATAATACCACAAATTTTGTTGAAAACATATGTGAGATAACTAGAGAAACAATGTTTACTGAACTTTCATATGCAAAAATAATATCTGTTTTTTTGCTACAAATAAAAATCCAAATAATGTTTAATAAATAAATAAAATAGTCTTTAATAAATGCTTTTATAACTCATGAGAGATCTGCGCAGGTTATTTCATAAGATCTATGACATATTTAATCAACTTTTCATATAAATAAAAATATAAAACTTTCATAAATATAGGTAACATTTTTTATGGATGAGAAAACATATCTTAATTAAGAATATTTTTAATATGATACAAAAAAACGGCTTAGTTTAACATGCGAAAACAGGCAAATGTAAGGAAATTCCCTTCATTTTTAATTTCCAATATCTTATTTATGTTTTTAGTTATTTTGATGGAGTTAACATTTTCTGTATTATTAATAGTTTTATTTCCAGACTACTTCAAATTTGGTCACTATTTTAAGTAATAAACTATTAATTTTTTATGTGAAGGAAATATGTTTAGCAAATTGAATGCACAAGATATGATGTTTATGCATTTAAAACATAGTCCAATCTTAAAGAAAAAGCACTATTTGATGAACTTAAAATAAGATTTTGTCTGTTTCAAAGAAAATCATAGGTGAAGATATTAATAAATAAAATACTAAAGAAATTCCATTTTTAGCACATAAAAAAGTAAACATACAATTTAATAAATATATGTTTCCTGTTTATTTAATTATATATTCAATATTGAACATGTACATTTTTAATTTAACAAGGTAAATTTTATATTAATAAAAATAAACCAAACAATTTTAATTGCAACCAGTCAGGTATGATACATAAATAGGAGTTATTTTACTTTTTTAAAAATATTTTTTAGTTTCTTGTTTATTATTTAATATTTCTTGGAAACTATGCTCTGTTAGTTATTATTGTTACTAAGTACTAGTTATATGACTTTTTGAAAGGAGTTTTCTTTTGGAAGAGATGTGAATCAGGAGATATAAGCTGCTTTAAAGAGCTGTCCTCTAACAAAGCTCTCAGGTTAGTATGCTTTTGGAGATTTAGCATTGTAAAGTGAAAGGTTAACACTGGTTAGTTGCTATCCAAGCTTGCTTCCTTAGCTATTCTTAGTAAAAGTTTTATATAAACTCTCTCTTAAACTTATGCTAATTAGGAAGATTAATTTGCTAGTATCATTTTATTTCCCGGAAAAATATTTTTATTCATCCCAAACAAGACATGCCGCCACTGAGGTATAAAAGGCTACTGTGATTAGGAGCTAGATTTCTAGGGCCATCCTAAGTGAGGAGTTATGCAGTCAGATGTTTGTTTACATTACATTTGAATTTCTGCATGTTGGTAAAGCTGGAGAAATAGGGAGGGAATTCTAGTTTGAGGAACTAAGCTATTAGAGTAGAAAGTTTTCTGGCATCTGAGGAAATAAAGAAGTACGGTTTTGCTGTTCATCGGGTTGGTCATTGAAAAGGCAGGAGTATAACCACAGTAAGTTCATCAGAACACATTTCATGGAAGTACTTTTAAGACAAGCACATGGATGCAAAATTGTTGCAATGAGATGGGCTGAAGTTTGATAGTACAGAATCTATTAGAGACGTTTTTACCACCCTGGCCTTATATACAATTTATATACATTTTTACTGTTTTTGAACATTTATTTTTTTTACTGAAAAATAGCATAGAATGGATCAGTAGAGCAAGATTTAAAAGTCAAAATAACAGCAATAGACTGAACACATTTGGGCTAGGATAAAAGTGTAGTATCTGTTATCAGCAGGAAAAACAGAGATTAGTCTCGATTGGGACAATATTAATTTTTGTCTTATCCAGAGTGACCCTTCTTAGGAAAATGGATATTCCCCCTACCTTAAAAGCATACCTTGTGTTTTATTTTGCCCATGTAGCATAACAAATGAATATACTATTCAAATGATAATCATTATCTCTTGGATTTTTAGTACATTAATCAAAAATAGTAATTTCAAATTCATTATTAAAATATTAAACCATTTTGTGTTTTAAGAATTAAAAAAAAACAACAACAATGTTTATATGCATACCTGGAGATGTGAGTAATGCTGGAGTAGCTGTCAATAGAAAAGCATTAAATATATATAAGGGAAGTTTACTTTATGTGAATAAAAAAATTTGAATAAAATTCAGCGAAATATGGAAGATGAATACCTTGTTTATTAATTGAAAACTTTGTCAGAGTTAGTTCAAAATCTAACTTAATTACAAATTTCCAAAAGCAATACACATAAGAATGTAAAATATAGGGGTGGAAAAAGAAACAGACAAAAAAGAAATATAGAATTGAAGAAATGCTTTTTTAAAATCTGTACAGGGTTAAACAATAAAAGTGTCACCCTAAAGAAATCAATACTACAGCTTTATTTTAAAATTTTTATTGAAAAAATCAATTTAGGTAACTTGATTATGTAGTAGAGCTGACAGCTATTCAATGTAGTCGCCTTTAACCTTAATCACTGCCTCGATACAGGTTTGGAATTGGAAAATGCTTTTTCCACAAGCGCAGGCAGGAGCTCGGTGAATACTCAACGAATGGTAGTAATCAGGCTGGCTTTGATGTTGTTGGAGATCATGTTGGTGATGTTCTCAATGTATGACCAAACTAAGTAGTCCAGTGGGTTCCGCTCAGAGGAGGAGGGCAGTCAGAGAAGGGTACAAAGTTGTAGCACTCTTCTGAAGCCAAGCTTGGGTGTCTTTGCACTTGTGGCCGAGCACAAAGTCTTGCTGCTACACCCAGGGTTTGCCAGCAACCACATGATTGCACCAGTAGATCACCACACTCTTCAGCACATCTTTGACATTGATTTTCAAACCGACTTCGAAGATGTGAGCTGGCATGATGTGAAACTACACCAAAGACCAAACCGTGGCTGGAAACTTTGTTGAGATGTAACCTCAAGCTTTGAACTATCTGGATTTGCATTTTGAGGGTGTTGACAATGGTCCTGCTGTCATAACTTGAATCGGTAATGTACAGGAGTTGTACAGTAGTGCATTTCTGATCTTGCTTGTTGAACATTGTGTCACTTTCAGATATGATAGAAAGCTCCTATCGCTCTTGGGATTTGTATACAACTGGCCAACTAGTAGATAGTCTGTAACAAAAAAAGAAAACCAGTTTTCATCAAATGGAAATGGAATCATGTTGTTTTTTCTAGGGCGACAATTTTATCATTCCACCATTTAATTATTTCGGATTTTAAATTGATTCTGACCAAATATTAGCTATCATCATGAGTTGATTTGATTGAACTTTGCCAGTTATGTACGTTTTCTGATATTTATTCTTTATACACACACATATATATGCATCAAATATTTAATGAAATTGGATTAAAACTGAATTAAATCTACCATGGAAATTTAGAAATAATTAAGAAAAATTATAAAAATTACTATGATAATAATAAGAAGTAGTAGTAATGCATCTTGACCATAAGATAAGGAAACTCATGACCATGCACAATGCACTACACCCAAAGGATGATGCTGATTGACTATGTGAAATGGAAAGATGGAGTAAAAGGATAATTACAGTAACAAGAGACATTGAAAAAATGAACAACACAGAAAACCGGGAGGCAAGAGAGAAGACAAGAAAAGTAAAATGGGAAGAAAAACAGCTACATGGATGATTCATAAGAATGACAAAAGATGAAACTAACAAAAACATTTGGATATGACTATGAAAAGGAAAACTAAACTGAAATTGAATACTTAATAACAGCCACACAAGATAACGTAATTAGAACCAACCACATCAAAGCAAGGATCAACAAAACACAAGGTACAATGCAGAATCTGTGGATAAAGAGACAAAACAATAAACCACATTATAAATGAATGCAGCAAACAAGCCCCCCCCCCCAAAATATAAGAATAAACATGATCATGTGGGGAAAGCAGTGCACTGGGAATTATGCAAACAACTGCATCTTGAACACCCAGACAAATGGTATAAGCACAAACCGGCAGCAGTACTTGAAAATCAAAGTCACAAAATCCTATGGGACATGGATATACAAATGCATAAACCCATCCAAGCAAAAAGACTGGATCTCATAATAGTTAACAAGAAGGAAAAGTCCTATCAGATCATAGATTTTGTTATTCCAGCAAACCACTGGGTTAATACCAAGGACACATAGAAACAGAGTAAATACACAGAACTGACCAGAGAGTTTAAAGAGATATAAAAGATGAAGAAAGTCAAGATAAGATCAATAATAGTAGGAGCACCAGGAACAATCCAAAAAAATTTTGAAGAAAGAATAAAATAGATTGGGATCAGAAAAATGGCTGAGAAGATACAACGGATAACAATAATGAAAACGGTAGAAATAATAAGGAAACCCCTTGAATTCAGAGACTGACTGAGCTGCAGGCATTGGATGGACACATGCAAACTGTTTCAGAAGTAAAACAAAAAAATACTGCATGGAATCAAGAAAATTGAAACTGTGTCAGTTATCCTCCACACTAAAAAATAAAAAAGTGCCAGCATCAACTGGCATTGTCAACGAGAAATGTTGCGATGATGCAAATTAATTTGCAAAGGTTATCAAAAGAGGTGGATAATACTGGGCTTATTGTCACTCAGCCTCTAGAGAACACCACAGGTTGTTCTTAAAGGCAAATCTTTGATGATGATTGTGTGAAAAAACCTAGTGAAGAAGAAGAAGAAGAAGAAGAAGAAGAAGAAGAAGAAGAAGAAGAAGAAGAAGAAGAAGAAGAAGAAGAAGAAGAAGAAGAAGAAGAAGAAAAAGATCCCCCTCCAAAAATACACAAGTGGTGGCATCAGTCTTGGATGGTAATGCCTAAAATGGTTGTCATAGAGGATGAAAAAACAGAGGAGGAAGATTACCAACCAGATCTTCACTCAAAGAAAACAAATGTGGCTCTTATGAAAAAATGATATTGGAAACTGAGGTGTATTTTGAGGGCAAAGACAAATAATTATATAAAAATGCCATTGAATAGTTACAGAATTGTTGGAATTAATGTATTACACATGAAAGAGAATACTTTCATGAATAAAGTCAAATTATGACTAAAAGTTGTCTTTTGTATATAGATATGAACTACTGTGTTAATGTTCTTTTAAATAAAAATTTAAAAATAATTTTTGATTGTGACACAGGAGTGAATGTGTTAATTTATAAAACATTAAAAAGTATGCAGTAAATATAAGAAAACTAAAAAAAATTACAGACAAAAGAAATTATATTTAATATGAAAGAAATAATATTTGAATAATTACTTGTTGTTATATTCAATGGTCCAGGTGGTGTGATTGCAATTGTAGTTAAATTAGTAGGCACAGTAGTTGGAATAGTTGTAGGTACAGTAGTTGGAACTGTTACAGTTGTAGGCACAGTGGTTGGTACTGTTACAGTTGTAGGCACAGTGGTTGGTACTGTTACAGTTGTAGGCACAGTGGTTGGTACTGTTACAGTTGTAGGCACAGTGGTTGGTACTGTTACAGTTGTAGGCACAGTGGTTGGTACTGTTACAGTTGTAGGCACAGTGGTTGGTACTGTTACAGTTGTAGGCACAGTGGTTGGTACTGTTACAGTTGTAGGCACAGTGGTTGGAACTGTTACAGTTGTAGGCACAGTGGTTGGAATAGTTGTAAGCACAGTGGTTGGAACTGTTACAGTTGTAGGCACAGTCGTTGGAATAGTTGTAGGCACACTCGTTGGAATAGTTGTAGGTGCACTGGTTGAAACTGTTACAAATGTATATAACATAGTAGATAGAGTTGATTGTACTAATGTTGGAACAGGTAATGGTGCTGGGGTGGGGATAGTAATATGTAGAATTACATATTTGGTAGTGGGTATAGTAGTAGATACTGTAGTTTTGGTGATAGTTGATATAGTTACATTTATAGTAGTGACTATTGTTTTAATCATAGAAGGTATTGTGGCTGGGTGCAGTAGTAAGCATTGTGGGGTCAGTAGTTGAAAATACAGCTGGGATAGTAGTCGTCTCAATTCTATACATATATATGAAGATTGGAACTGTAGTAGACACAACCGTTGGTAGAGTAATAGCTTTAGTTATAAACATTATAGAGGTTGGACTTGTTGATGTAGTAGATAGAACTGTAGTAAATACTGTAGTTGGGTCAGTTGTAGTTTCAGTTTTAAATATTTTATAGTTGGTACAGGGGTTAGAACTGTAGTAGATACAGTCGTAAAAATCGTTGTCAGTGTAAAAGTAAGCATTGTCATGGGTATAAAAGTTTGAGCTGTTGTGGACCTAGTAAATGGAACTCTAGTTGGGTCAGTAGGAGTTGCAGTTGTAAAGATTGTTGTAACTACAGATGTTGGAAGTGTAATAGGTACTGTAATGGATATAGTAGATGGAACTGTAGAAAGTACAGTAGTTGGAAGATTACTAGTTTCAATAGTAAATGATGTATTGGGTACAGAGGTTAGAAGTGTTGTAGGTACTGTAGTTTGGATGGTTAGTTTCCTAAGTAAGAATTGTAGTGAATATAGAGATTGCAACTTTTCTGGATATAGTAGTGTGTACGGAAGGTAGAACTATAGTAGCTAATGTAGTTGTCATAGAATTATGTGAACTGTAACCTTTATTGTGTGTACAAAAGAAAGAGCTGTAGTAGGTAATGTCGGTGGAATAGAATTAGGTGAATTTGTAAGCTTTGAATGAGAAATTGTAGTAGGTAATGTAATTGAGATAGAATTATGTGAATTTGTAAGGTCTGTTGCATATACAAAAGGTGGAACTGTAGTAGATAATGTAGATAGAATTATGTGAATTTGTAAGGTTTATTGTCTGTACAATATGTAGGATAATAGGGGATAATGTGGTTGGGATAGTAGATGAATTTTTAAGCTTTGGTGTTTGTACAGAGGTTGAAAATGTAAGTACTATAGTTGATACAATAGTAGCTTCAGTCTATGCTTTGTTGCTTGCATAGAACTTAGAACTGTAGTTGGGACAGTAGTTGGTGCAGTTGTAAGCTTTGTTGTGGCTATGGAGGTTGAAAATATAATAGGTGCTCTAGTAGAGAGAGAAATAGATGTAGTTCTAAGTTGTGTTTTGGGTACAAAGGTTGAGACTGTAATTGGGACAGTAGAAGAGGCAGTTTTAAGTTTTGTTGATAGTACAGAGGTTGGTACTGTAGTTGGTACAGTAGTAGGTGACATCACAACATTGTTGTGAGTATAAAAGTTGGGACAGTCACCTCTCTGAACCTGCTATGTTTGCTCTACTTATTTAGATATCTCATTTACATATCACGCTACACCTCATTGAACCTGCAAGGTTTGACGCTCTGATTTGAACTCTCACTCTTTCACACTCTTCTAGGTTTGTGCTACTCATTTTCATGGAAACCTTTGTCTATCTTCATCCTCTAAAAATTTTATGTCATCTTTATTTTCCTCCATGTTGTATTGAGTTTCATGTCCCTCTTGCTGAATTTCTTCGCATTCCTACCCAAGCATTTTGATATCTTGAAGCTCAGCCCTGGTTGTAAATTGGTCAGCATAAGTTAATATTGATGGTCCAGTTTTTTGTAGTTAAAGTAATGTCTTTCTAGGGTCGCAAATATTTATTACCAGTTTCCTTGTGGAGGCTTTTTTTAATTCTTCAAAAACTTGACTGTTTCTAATGTAAACTATATTTTTTTATGCATTTTGGAAAATGGTCTAATGAGGTTACAATATTTTTTTGTTGGTGGGGTTTTCTATCTTTGCAATTTTGTTTGTTAGCTTCTTATTGGGAGACATTCCTTCGCTAGATATTTGATATCCTAGATAAGATATTTTTATCAATCTAATTTACATTTGTTTCTATTTACTGTCATTTCTGCCTATTTTAATCTCCGTAAAATTTTAGGAACCCAGATATATATCATCTTGATATATTATCATGTTTTCTATTTTTCCCCAATAAGATTTTCTTCCACAACTTTTTGAAAAATATCAACAGCAAGCAAGAACATCTCAAAAGTCCCATGAGTGTATTCAGTGTTGTAATTTTTTTAAATTGGTCATCTATTTCAATTTGATTGTAGGTCAACTTTAAATAAATTTTCACAAAGTGTTTCATATCTGCTATTTTATGACTGGCAGTTTCGATACTTAGTAAGGAAAATGAATCTAAACATATCTGGTGGTTGATGCTAATTTTGTAGTCATTACATATTCTTTTTTCCCATTGGGTTTTTTTAAATGGCCACTATTGGTGACACCCAATTGCTTTCTCCCTGAGTGACCTTTTCTAAAATTCCTTGCTGAATCACTTTTTAAGCTTTGATACTACATTACGCAAAATATGTACAAGTAATCATCTCCTTTGAATAAATCTAGGATTATGTTTCTCTTTCAATCAAATGCTTGTTTTATAGCCTTTTATTAATTTGATTTCTTGTTCTGACTCCATAGAAATAATTTTGCTGCATCAATTTTTAATACATCTATACCTAGCAGTTCATGGTCTTTATTACATACCATGACTGTAATACATCAAAGGTAATTTTTTGTCTCAAACATGGCTTAGAAGATGCTTAATGTTTTAATTATGGTGCAATCACATTGAATCAGTTGCAAATGTGACCTTTTTAACCTCAGCTTTGCCAAGAATTCACCTCTGTCAAAAATTTACTGAAATCAAGATCATGTCAGATCCCATATAAATCTGCATGTGAAAATATTTTGCATTCATTTTTATTTTTTCTCTAGTCTTAGTGTGAAAATTTGTCTCCACAACCGTTTGGTATGTCTTTAATTTCCTCACGTTTTCTTTTGTATCTGCTCATGTTTAGGGCATGATTTTTTTCTTTTGCAAATGTGTCAAGTCTTATTAAATGTTGCGTTTTTTTTTACTTTTACCACAAAACTTGTACAAAGATTTTATGAATATCTATGCATTATGTTTCTGCTTTGTTCAGTTGTTGGTTATATTTCTTTAATAATTCTATTTGCTGCATAAATTCTATACAGCATTTCCAATACCTTATGTTTAAAAGAAAGATCATGCATACCTTCAATTAAGCATAGCATGATTAATTCATTTTTCTGGTTCATTTTATCAGTGCCAAGTTTTTCAAATCTGCAATATCTTGCTTGCTCTTTCAATTGTAGTATGAATTATACAACAGACTTATTGGGGTTCTGTCTTGTTTCCAGAAACTTCATTCTTTCAGCAATGACTAATTTTTTCTTTAGTTGATATTCCTTTTTATCTTGTCAATTTCTTTGAAGGTCAACTCTTCCAAATTTCTTGGATATAGATTTTGGATTGCTTGACACCTAGATGTTGCAAAAAACATGTCAGTAATTTCATTTGGCTCTCTTTCACTTTGTTTATCTTTTACTTTCTTTACCCTAGCTAGCACTCCAAACCATCTTATCCATGTTTCTACATAGTCTAATTCATCCAATGTGTTTATGTATCCTATCGGCAATGCCATTGTTGTGCTGCTTGTGATTACAGCAGTGTATAATGCCCGAGATTTTCTCTATTTATTTTGGTATCTATTTTGCATACCATGCTACAAGTATTATAAATGATATTGGTATTTGGCAATTGTTTTCTCACACTATCACTTTTTATCAAAAAAATAATATTAAAACTAATTAAAAAAACAAATACACCAAATTAATATTGACTTATTTTATATTGTAGTATGAATAGGAGTTACCACTTTCAAGTTTTTACCAATATAAATTGGACATGTTATAACTTTAAATAAGTGGAATAAAGCTTCCAAAGTCGACCAACTCAATCATTTGTTTATTTTCCAAATTCATGTAAAATGAAAAATAAGTTCATAAAATAATTTTTCATTATGATTATACTAACAAAGAGAACTCAGGCTAAGCATAACAGTATTTTGAAAAGGTTCATAAATGCTGTAACAAAGTATAGTATGGCACGAAAGCAACTGTCACTATACTTTTACTTCTGTATATTTGCTTAAGTACACTATAAATAAAGGTTCAGTAAAACTGACTTCGACAGGCTCAAATGATTGGCTGTTCCTCAAGACCTTCCTTCTCTTTGACAAGCTATTAAAATGTTTTCATTATTTCAAGTGAATATCACACTTCTCCAAGAAATTACATCCCTTACTAAAATTACCAACTTTCTCCTAACTAAGGAACACCTTTAGTTATCTGAAAAAAGAAATTAGTAAATCGTTCCTAATAGCCATAGCCTCTTCTCTCCCTCTTAAGGTCAAAACTTATGCTTCAGAACAAACCATTGTTGCATCTCTGACCCAGAAATGTTATCCTATGGCCTTCTTTTCAAGAACTTTAACCTCTGCTGAGGTTGAAAAGGAGGTGTACACAATTGTAGAGGCAATCCAAAAATGGCAACATTTACTGCTTGAGAAGCATTGTAAGTTGATCACTGACCAAAAGTCAGTCTCTTTTATGTTCAATCCCAAAGGCAAGAGCAAAATAAAACATAAGATTAGGAGATAAAGCTAGAACTTGTCTATTTTAGCTACAAAATTGCTTAGCATCCAGGAAAACACAATATTGCTGCGGACGCCTTGTCTCAAATTTGTTCCTCTACCACCTTTGTTGACAAGTTATACTCCTTAGACTTATGCCATCAGGAGTAACTAGAATGTTACATTTCATAAGAAGCAAGAATCTGTTATACTCTGTGAAAGCTGTTATAGCAGTTATAAAGGCCAACCAGGTCTATTTCAAAGTAAAACCTAGATTTCTTAAAGTAACATCTCAGACTCTCATAAAATTTAGTCAACTATTTGAAAAAATAAGTGTGAACTTCAAGACACCATTATCTTCAAACTCTCACACTTGCTACATACTGACAGTGATTGATGAATACTTTTGCTTTCCTTTCACTTTCCATAATGCCGATGTTTCAGCTGCAACTATCTGGAAACTCCTAATTAGCTTGTTCTCTATACTTGGAAATCCTTCTTTTATACACTTGTGGAGTAACTTTCATGTGGGATGAACTAAATGAATTCTTGCTTTCTTGAGACATTGCTACCAGTTAAATGGCTGCCTTCAATCCTCAAGGTAACAGATAAATGGAGAGATATAGTGGTATCATCTGGCAAATTGTGAGGTTGGCTCTACGGTCAAGAAATCTCTCTATTACTAATTGGAAAAGAGTACTCCACAGCATTCATTTATTTATTTCCACTTCCACTAATTGTACTTCCCACAAATGTCTTTTAATTTTCAAAGGAAATCAACCATTGGGAGATTCCATACCCACATGGTTAACAAATGCTAAATTTTTTCTCTTAAAGTGACATGTATGCAGAGACCATTGACTTTCATTCTAAACTATGTTCATGTATGTTTCAATAATGGATGAGAGACAACGGTGTCCCTATACCACGTATCTCCATTGGGTGATAGAATGAGCAGTTCAGAGACAAAAATTGATCCAGTACTGGAGAAATCATTGTTACAAAATGCACCTCTGTAGTCCTACACTTCTGATTATCTGTCAAGTGCTCTCAAAAACTTGATCTCCAAGAATTCGGTTCCTACACATCCTCACTCTCCCCATCAGGATGATCATCAATCGAGATCTTCAGAGGATGCTGATATGCTGAATCTTTGATTTTCTATGGAAAATGAGCTTAAAAAAAAGAACTCTTAAATCTCCACTTATGTTCTCCAGAAGTGAATTATTTCCCTTACGTTATTTTTCTTTTTAAACAGCTACTGTATTCAAAGAGACTCATCCCTGCATAATAATCTAATATATAAATCTCACCGTGTGTGTGTGTGTGTGTGAGGCTGTCTCCGTTTTTCAAATCGTATCTCCTCCTAGATGGACGGTCGCTGGATGGCGTGCAGTAACCCAAAAGATTGCATTTTAAGCACAGAATTTTATTAGAGGTATTTACTCAGTTAAAACAATTGCTAAGGGGTTCAAAAAGGTGTTCAAACTTCAAAGAAATGACAACTTGACAAGCATGGAGCCATGGCGTCATTTATTTATTTGGTGCAGTGGATAGTGTCATTGATTACTAACAGCAGTGTTGTGGTTTCGAAAATGTGTGTGTGTGTGTGTGTGTGTGTGTGTGTGTGTGTGTGTGTGTGTGTGTGTGTGTGTGTATTTCCCTACCAAATTACGCTGTCAATTTTCAGTCTAGAGACTCAAGATTTGACATAAGGGGTATTTGAGCTTTGAAAACGCTATCAAACTCCTCCGTCAATTTTGGGTCTAAATACTTGAAATTTTAAATGTAGGTTATTTGGACATGGATTAATCTTTTTAATTTGATTTGAGCCCCCTCCCCACAAAAAAATTTAAAAGGTCAAAATTGGGGTCAAAGTTTAAAAAAAAACCCTCTGTGATCTCTACCAAATTACTCGCCCAATTTCTGATCTAAACATTTGAAATCTTACATAAAGAGTATTCAGAGATATGGCAAGCTTTTTAATCAGTTTGAGTCAAACATTTGAGCTGGCAAGGGGTCAAAGTTCAAAAGATTTTACCTTTGCGGTATCTAGCAAACTGCTCAGCCAATTTTATATCTAAACATTTGAAATTTATACATAATGGGTATTCAAACATATGGCAAGTTTTTTTAATCAGTTTTTGGCCAAAAGTTTCACCGCCAAGAGGTCATGGTTGAAGTAGTTGACCTTTGCAGACTCTGCCAAACTACTCCACCAATTTTGGATCTAAACACTTGAAATTTTAGATGTAGGTTACTTGGACATAGGTCAAACATTTTAATTTAATTTGAGCCCAAAACAATAAATCTTAAGGGGGTCAAAATTGGGGTTAAAATTTTACCTATGCAGTCTTTACTAACTTTTCTCTATAGTAGTTAAGGAATTCTATTATATAGAAAGGCATTACTGTACATATGCACACTTTTTAATATATACATATGCACATAAAGTTATGAATAGTACATAGGGCCCAAGCAAAGCCAGGCTGAACTGCTAGTATATCTATAAAAGTGAAAACATCTGTGCATGTATGTGTGTGTGTGTGTGTGTGTGTACATTTCCCTACCAAATTACTCTGTCAATTTTCAGTCTACAGACTCAAGATTTAACATAATTGGTTTTCAGCAAGAAATTTGGCTGTTAAGGTGTCAAAGTTCAAGGATTTGACTTTTAAGAACTCTACCAAACCCCTCTGCCAATTTTGGGTCTAAACACTTGAAATTTTAAATACAGGTTCCTGTGACATGGATCTAACTTTATAATCTGATTTGAGTGCAAAACAATAAATGCTAAGGTGTCATAATTGGGATCAAAGTTTTTAAGAAAACTGACCTCTGCAGTTTCTACCAAATTACTCAGCCAATTTCTGGTCTAAACATTTGAAATTTTACATAAAGTGTATTCAGACATAGGGCAAGCTTTTTAATGGGATTTTTGCTGAAAATTTGACTTCCAAGGGGTAAAAGTTCTAAAGATTTGACCTTTGCGGTCTCAAGCAAACTATTAAGCCAATTTTGGACCTAAACCTTCAAAATTTTACATAAAAAGTATTCAGATATGCAGCAAGCTTTTTAATGAGTTTTTGGGCAAAAATTTGGCTGACAAGAGGTCAAAGTTGACAGAGATGACCTTTTCAGACTCTACCAAACTTCTCCGCCAATTTTGGGTTTCAATACTTGAAATTTTAGATGTAGGTTACTTGGACATGGGTCAAACATTTTAATTTAATTTGAGCCCAAAACAATAAAAGTTAAGGTGTCAAAATTGGGGTCAAGGTTTAAAAAATTTGATGTCTGTGGTCTCTACCAACTTTTCTCTATAGTAGTTAAGGAAGCCTATTATATAGAAAGGCATTACTGTACATATGCACACTTTTTAATATATACATATGCATATAAAGTTATGAACAGTACATATGGCCCAAGCAAAGCCGGGCTGAACTGCTAGTATATTTATAAAAGTGAAAATGTGTGTGTGTGTGTACATTTCCCTACCAAATTACTCTGTCAATTTTCAGTCTACAGACTCGAAATTTAACATAAGGGGTATTGATATTTGGGAAAACCTTTTTAATCGGTTTTCGGCCAAAAATGTCACTGTCAAGTGGTCAAAGTTCAATAATATGACCTTTGAAAACTCTACCAACTTCCTTCGTCAATTTTGGGTCTAAACACTTGAAATATGTAAATTACTTGGACATGGGTCAATTTTTTAAAATTTGATTTGAGCCTAAAACAATAAATGTTGTGGTGTAAATGAAGAAAAAAGAAACAAGAACGACCGACCGCGTTTTTGTGTGGCTTACCTCGTGTTCATAATGAAGAAGAAAGAAACAAAAATGGCTGCCCTGTTTTTTTATATGCCTACAGGGTGACCACGAGGTATGCAAATGAGATGCTCCTGATTGGAGATAAAAGAGAAGTGATTTGGGGAAGGGGGGGCATTCTGAAGTTAGATTGCGAGCAGAGAAGTTGTATTTGTAGAAGAGAAAAGTCGGATTCGGGGAGAGAAAAGCTAAAGTTGCAGAAGTTCGTTTTGGAGTGGAGAGAAGACGCGTCAAGTGGTAACCAGAAAGTGAAAGTTCGGACAGCAGTGTCACGCAAACGACAAGCTATTTCGGCTCATCAAGCAAATTAACATGAGTGGAGACTGAGCACTCAGATTTTGAGACCCTTTACTGGGGAGGGTGACCTGATTAAGTGGCTGGAGAAATTAAAAATGGTGGCGAAGCTGCAAAAGATAGAAGATGTGGTCACCCTGCTGCCGCTATACTTAGAGGGGGAAGCCCTCACGATTTACCAGCAGATGCGAGATGAAGACAAGGAAGACCTTGTCTTAGTGGAGCAAAGGCTGAAATTGGCCTTCGCGGAGGGCCCATTTGAAGCACTTGGCAAGCTGTCAAGTTTGAGGTGGACCGGCGAGTCCGTTGACGTCTTTGCGGCAGAGATCAGGAGACTGGCAGGGTTGGCTGGTTACGTGGGGAGGAGCCTGGAGATGACGGTAAAGCTGTACCTAGTGAATGGCTTCCCAGAGGAAATCTCTGCGAACATGCAGAGAATCACGGGGTTCCATTCTATGGAAGTGGACGATCTCTTGGTCCACGCCAGAGTCCTAGTGAAAAATGTTAAAAGCCCAATCGTGGCTGCAGCTGTGAGTGGAAATATGTGCATGAGGCCTCACTTGAATGAGAGGCAGCCGGCGAGGTGACAGGAGGGGAGACCTGCCATCAAGTGTTTCCGGTGCCAGGGTCCTCATCTGATCAAGGACTGCAAAGAGCCGAGACCAGGGATCACGTGCTACCGATGTGGACAAGTGGGGCATATTAGCCACTATTGTGTTGCTGCACGGGACCATGGAAACGAGTGAAGGGGAGCTATTGCACCAGTGGTTACCCCTTCTGTGTGGAAATGGCGCATGGTGGAACATTGCCTCGGTTACCGGTGGTAGTCAATGGGAAGAGAGCCATAGCCCTTGTCGACACAGGCTGCACTACAACGTTGTTAGTGAGGAATGTCCCAAGGTCATGGAGCGGAACCAGGATTATTAGGACCGTGGATGGCAGGGATGTGAAATGTCTAGGAGAGACGACAGCGGAAGTAATGGTGCAAGGGGTGCCCATTGGACTGCAAGCCCTAGTGTTGAATCATCTGGTCGGTGGTGTCGACGTGATTATAGGTATGAGTGCAATTAACCGACTGGGGGGCGCTACGTTAAGAGGGGGCCAAGTGACGTTTGGACGTCTCGGCGCAGTGGGGATGGCAGGAGTGGAAGGTGATAGAACCGTCAGAACCCCAAAACCGGAGGTTTGCTGCATTGAGGACAAAGATTTCCTGGCGAAGTTTGATGGCGTGAGGTGGACGGTGGAATGGAAATGGATCTCCGGGCCCCCAGAACTACAGAATAAGGTGGGCCGCTACGAAAACACCCTGCAAGGAGAAATAAGAAAAGGATTCGAGGAAGAAGTGGAGAGGTGGATAAAAGAAGGAATTCTGAAACCGTGGACAAGGGAAGAAAAAGGAGTGTTGCCACTACTGGCGGTTGTTCAGCCTACCAAAAACAAGATTAGGCCCGTGCTGGATTTTAGGGAATTGAACAGACACATAGCCTGCCACACTGGAACGGGGATCGACGTATGTGAGGAGGTCATGAGGAAATGGAGAAGAATGGGGCGGGCCACTAAGATTGTCGATCTGAAATCGGCATATCTGCAGATCCATGTAGATGAAAAACTCTGGCAGTACCAACTGGTCCGATACAAGGGGCGGGTGTATTGTCTGACGAGGTTAGGCTTTGGGCTGAGTTCAGCCCCCAGAATTATGACTGCCGTGCTGAAGACAGTGCTGAGCAAAGACTGTACAGTGGAGGAGGCCACTAGTTCGTACATTGACGACATCCTGGTGGAGGAGGCAGAGGTGACAGCAGAGAAAGTAAGAAGCCATGTCGAGAAGTATGGGTTAACTGCAAAACCGGCGGAGGCCCTAGATGGAGGAGCGGTGCTGGGGTTGAAACTAAGGCGAGATGGAAAAGAAAGCCTTGTCTTCGAACGAGGGAATGCAATACCCGAAGTCGGATCTGAGCTGACGAGGCGAGAACTCTTCTCAGTCTGCGTGAGGCTGGTCGGGCACTATCCTATCGCTGGCTGGCTCAGGATAGCATGCAGCTTTATTAAACGACAAACAGGCACTGATGGCTGGGAGGGCCGTGTGACGAAGGAGGTCATGAACATGCTGCAAGAAGTCATTGCGAGAGTGAGGAATGAGGACCCAGTGAAAGGGAAATGGTATGTCAGCGGCGAAGACGCGGGTGTGGTTTGGTGCGATGCCAGTAATCTGGCGTTGGGCGTCGTACTAGAGATAGGAGGTGTAACTGTGGAGGATGCGGCGTGGCTAAGAAAAAACAACGACTTCTCCCATATCAACGTAGCAGAACTAGATGCCGCTATAAAAGGAATCAATCTGGCCCTGAAATGGGGATTGAAAATAATTGAAGTCAAAACCGATTCGGCAACGGTAGCGTCGTGGATTCGGTCGGCAGTAACTGGCGATAAGAGAGTTAAGACCAGGGGTGCTGCGGAAATGCTGATCAAGCGCAGACTCGGAGCACTCACCGACCTAATAGCGGAATTCCAGTTGAGAGTATCTGTTGTGTTGATCCCGTCAGAAAAAACAAGACGGATTCGATGACACGCGTGAAGAAGGCCTGGCTGCAGGAGGGAAAGGAGGTCTCCTCGGTATGCTGTGCAGGGGAAGAAGTCAAAGAGTCACACGAAATGCACCACTTTGGTCGAGAACGAACGTTATTCCTAGCCAGAGAGGTTTACCTGGAGACCACCGAGGAGGAGGTTAGGGAGGTGGTGGAGAACTGTCGAGAGTGCCAATCAACTGACCCTGGACCGTCCAGACACGAAGCAGGAGAGCTACACGTTGCGGAGGACTGGAAGCGATTGGCCATTGATGTGACACACTATCGCCACAAATTGTATCTGTCGATGGTCGACTGTGGACCGGGAAGGTTTGCCATCTGGAGAGAGATCAGGGCAGAAGCTGCATGGGCGATCGGAGGGGTCATCGAGGAGATATTTTTGGAGAGAGGGCCGGTTGAGGAACTCTTAATGGACAATGGGCCCGCTTTCCGATCAGAAGCCTTTAAAGGGGTGTGCGATAAGTAGGGAGTAAGGCAATTTTTCAGAGCAGCGTATCGGCCGAGTGACAACGGAATAGTGGAGAGGAATCATCGCACCATTAAAGCCGCTGCGGAAAAAGCAACGTATCACCCATAGAGGCGGTGTTTTGGTATAACATCTCGCCGAAGACCAAACAAGATGAGACAACTGTGCCTCATAGGGCCGTTTTCACATATAAGTGGCGGCATCCGTACAACAAAACAGCAGGAATTGAGAGTGAAGAAGCCACTATCAAAGTAGGTGAAGAGGTGTGGGTGAAACCCCCCAATGCACAGTGTACCACTCGTTGGAAAAGAGGGGTCGTAACAGGATTGCAGTCGAAGAACAATGTGATGGTGAATGGCGTTCCCCGGCATATCTTAGACCTGCGTCGTGTGACATTGCCGGTATGCAGTGAGGGCAGTGAAGAAGAGGAAATCGAGGGCCACCGAGAAGCAAATGATGCTGCTCGACCTGACTTAGGCCCGCGTTGTAGTGAACCTGAAAACGTTAACCCCCGAGAAGTTGTCCCTCAGAGGCCTCGACGTGAGAGGAGGCGGCCTGCTTGGATGGAGGATTACGAAGTATCCTATTGATCTCGAAGATCAGGGGGGGCGTGTGGTGTAAATGAAGAAAAAAGAAACAAGAACGACCGACTGCGTTTTTGTGTGGCTTACCTCGTGTTCATAATGAAGAAGAAAGAAACAAAAATGGCTGCCCTGTTTCTTTATATGCCTACAGGGTGACCACGAGGTATGCAAATGAGATGCTCCTGATTGGAGATAAAGAGGAGTGATTTGGGGAAGGGGGGCATTCTGAAGTTAGATTGCGAGCAGAGAAGTTGTATTTGTAGAAGAGAAAAGTCGGATTCGGGGAGAGAAAAGCTAAAGTTGCAGAAGTTCGTTTTGGAGTGGAGAGAAGACGCGTCAAGTGGTAACCAGAAAGTGAAAGTTCGGACAGCAGTGTCACACAGACGACAAATGTTAAGGGGTCAAAATTGGGGTCAAAGTTAAAAAATATTGACCTCTGCAGTCTCTACCAAATTATTCCGTTAATTTCTAGTCTAAACATTTGAACTTTTACATAATGGGTATTCAGAGATAGGGCAAGCTTTTTAATCAGTTTGGGTTGAAAATTTGAGTTTTCAACAGGTAAAAGTTCAAAAGAATTGACATTTGGCTGCCGAAAGGTCAAAGTTGAAAGAGTTTACTTTTGCAGATTCTACCAAACTCCTCCACCAATTTGTAGATGTAGGTAACTTGGGCATGGGTCAAACATTTTATTTTGATTTGAACTGAAACAATAAATATTAAGTGTTCAAAATTGGGTTCAAAGTTTTTTCAAATTTACCTCTGCAGTCTCTACCAAATTGCTCAGACAATTTTTGGTCTAAACATGTAAAATTTTACATAAAATTCACACATAGGGCAAGTTATCAGCAGTACAAAGGGCATGAGTCAAGCCGGGCAGAAATGCAAGTAGTAAATAAGGTTGGTGTTGAGAGTAATAGCAAATTGATAGCAAATAATTTTGGGTTTGAGATTAATAGTAAATTAATAGTAAATAAGTTTGGAGTTTAGAGTAATAGTAAATCAAGAGCAAATTTTTGGGTTTAAGATTAATAGTGAATAAATAAATAGATAAAAATAAATAAAATTAACATATTTACACATATGTGCTGACATAGAAGGAAGAATATTCTTCTAAAAATAGATAGATACATGAACACATAATATCCGGGTAAAGGAATTACCCTCCCACCTCTAAAAAAATATGGTCAAATTCTCTTTTGGCCAAGCAAAACGGGCTGGAAACCATAGTGTCTAAAACAGAGTGTTAATTTTCTTAAATTCATCTTTATCCTAACAAATGCTAACATGCTGCCTCGTTCATTTTTTTTTTCTTTTGTTTTGTTTTTTTTATTTATTTATATATATTTATTGAGTCTTTATTTTTTCTTGTTTTGCGAACTTTCTCTTGTCCTAAGCTAAAATTCGCCACCACCACCCTCCTCAAACAGGAAAAACGCTGTTCACTTTTTCTATATTCCAAGTAAACTAGCGTTGAAAAGTTTAGGCAAAATAAATTTCTGAATTTATTACAAACCGGGATTTATTTTTTCTATATTAGAAGATAGGACATTATTTAAATGAAAAAAAAAAATAGATAAAAATAAATAAAATTAACATATTTACACACATGTGCTAACATAGAAGGAAGAATATTCTTCAATAAATAAATAGATACATTAACACATAATATCTGGATAAAGGAATTACCCTCCCACCTCTAAAAAAAATATGGTCAAATTCTCTTTCGGGCCAAGCAAAACGGGCTGAAAACCATGGTGTCTAAAACAGACAATAAGTGTTAATTTTCTTAAATTCATCTTTATCCTAACAAATGCTAACATGCTGCCTCGTTTATTTTTTTTTCTTTTGTTTTGTTTTTTTATTTATTTATATATATTTATTGTGTCTTTATTTTTCCTTGTTTTGCAAACTTTCTCTAGTCCTAAACTGAAATTCGTCACCCCCTCCTCAAACGGGCAAAATGCTGTTCACTTTTTCTATATTCCAAGTAAACTAGAGATAAAAAGCTTTGGCAAAGTAAATTTCTGAATTTATCATAAACCGGGATTTATTTTTTCTACATTAGAAGATAGAAGGATTTTATTTAAATGAAAAAAAATAAATAAATAGAAGTGGAAACATACTTAATACCTACAACTTCCATATATTCGCATCTACTGGAAATCTGTCCATATATTTATTTAGTTAATTATATATACGGATTATGCCATAGCTTATAATTTACTTCAAGTTATACCTGTATACCTCCATATCAAAAATGACATTACTTGTATATACATTGAATATACATCTTAACCCTCCTGCCATCTAACATATTCAGAGTTTGGGCAACAAATTTTTAGTTTAATTCTTAATATCAAGCCATACTGTAACACACTATCCTATTCCTAAGCTAACATATAAATAAATAAAAAAAATTTAATTATAAATTTAAAGGAAAAATACTAAGCCATATATTAACTTCTTTCCAGCAAACCTGTTGCAAATATAGTTGCTTCCACTGCATGTACTTTTACTCACCCCCTTTTCCAGTAACAATGAAATAACAATGTCCCTTAATCACTTTGAGGAGTGTAACTTTTCAGTAGATATATAACCTTTACAAACTAACCCAGTAACATTAACTACTCACGCGGGTTCACAGAAATACCTAGATTAGGACCCAGGCGCAGGGCAAACCCTCTCGGTGCTGATGGACCCGTAGATCTTCCCAGATCATCCATCTAGGAGAAGGAAAACTCTTAAGCTAAACCTAAGAGAAGGGAGGCCTCTCCAGTCTTGGATGACAACCTTCCTAGAGCTGGTGACTCAAACAAATTACCGGTCTGCAAACTTAAACTGCTTAAGGAGTAGATAGGCACTGTCTATCGCCTGGCTTCCATACTCCTTTGCCTATTAGCCAGGCGCAGAGGTATTATCACACAGTTGTCGATCTTGTTTCCTGACTAGGGTAATGAATGCCGTTTTCCCGGCTCACGACACATCATATCCCTCTGAACTGGGCACTTGGGAGTGCTTGAGTGTCATAATGTCAGTGCAATTAGATTGGATTGACCTTCATCTGATGGGTTGAGGGTACCGGATTGACAGTTCCTGGCTGCTATTTCTGACTGGTAGTACAGAAGCCCTAACTCTTTGGTAGCGCTTAGAGTGGCTGCTCCATCAACAGTTGTATAATATTGGGATGTTTGTAGTGCCATGTTGCACATGGAAAGAGTCCCTGCACTCATCCCCGGTGGGTTTTCCTAAGGCCACAATCCTAGTAGATGAAAGGTCAGCTGATGGTCTACTTGTGTTGCATGTTGGTATTTTGCATAACCACTTGTTCAGCACCCCTTACCTAAATGAAACTCTTTAAAAAAAAAACATGACAGTACAATAAAAAATTACGCTTAAACCAGGCTTAAACTCAAACAAAACCAACTTGCCTCCTCCCTTGCGGCTTGAATTTACGAACATCCGTGGGCTTAGAACTAATTTAGATGATGTTGAAGCATTTCTCCTAACAAATACCCCAAGAAAGGACTGCACCCTAATAAACAAAGTCTCTGACAGCATAGATACAGCACTTTCCCTCGACACTAGCGCACAAGTGCATGTATTTGGTGACTTCAATGTCCACCACAACAACTGGCTTGGATTTTCTACTTACACTGACGCAGCTGGTAGCACAACACATAGCTTCTCTATATCTCATTCCCTATCACAGATGGTTACATTTCCAACCCGTTTCCCAGACCAGCAAGAACAACACGCATCAATTCTAGATCTGTTTCTGACCGCAGTTCCCGATGATTGTGTCACGAATGCCCACAACCCACTTGGGAACGATGATTATGCAGTGATAATGGTGGAAATCGCCCTAAACTCTAGAGCCCAAACTGAAGAGCCATAGCTCAAAACAAAAAGATATTATAAAAAGGCTGACTGGGAAGCCATCAGGGATCTCATCAGAGATGCCCCATGAGGAAATATTTTTCTTTTCCTGCTGAACAGTGAGCAAATGAGACCACTGAATGGTTCAAAACGGCAATTGAAGCACATGTTCCCACACAGAAATTTTATGGCAAGCCTCACTCTCCCCAATGGTTGACTTCTACTTGTGCAGCTGCCATCGCGCAAAGGCAACATGCATACCACAGATTTAACCGACATGTCCAGTTCAAAAAGACAGAAGAATATAGAAGCCAGTAGTAACTGTAAGAAAGAAATAGCAACATCTAAGAGAGAATTCACTGAAACCACCAAAAAACACATTGTAGCACAGAAATTAGGAACCCGTGATTTCTGGAAAACCTACTAAAATAATGGGCAATCAACAAACAATTCCCACACTATCAAACAATCATGAGGTTGTTTGCTCAGTAACCGAGAAGGCTAATATGCTTGCCAGTCGGTTTGACTCCAACTTCACACTGGACCCTGCTAACCACCACTTCCCTGACTTTCCTTTGCGGACAGACGTACACTAGACGATCTGCAAATTACCCCTTCTCAGGTGCATGCTATCATAAAAAATCTTGACACTTCAAAAGCATGTGAACCTGATCTCATGCCGGCTGTGCTATTAAAAAAGTGCTCTGCCGAAGTAGCTCCAGTTCTCTCCAAACTTTACAGCAAATGCCTTAATGAATCTCGCTTTCCTGACTGCTGGAAAACTGCTTCTGTGGTACCAGTTTTCAAGAATTCTGGCAAAAGAACTGACCCATCAAATTATCACCCCATTAGACTCCTCCCACTTTTCGCCAAAATATTTGAGACCATAATTAACCAAGCTGTAGTGCATCACCTTACAGATGCTAAACTTTTGACCGACTAACAATATGGATTTAGGCAAGCCCGTTCCACAGCAGACATCCTAACTGTAATCTCTGAACGTATATATCATTCATTGGACAAAGCAGGGGAAGGTAGAGCAGTAGCTCTAGATATATCAAACGCTTTTGACAGGGTATGGCATGAAGGTCTTCTTAGGAAAATTAGATCATATGGTATCACTGGATGAATACTTAACATAATTAAATCCTTCTTAGATAAGAGAAAAATTCAGGTTGTCCTCGATGGTCGTACATCTAAACAATATGATATAAATGTGCGAGTGCCTCAAGGGTCTATCCTTGGGCCTCTGTTATTCCTAATATTCATAAATGACCTCCCTGACAAAATTACCTCTGAGATGGGTATATATGCTGATGACACCACACTCTATAACAGGCATGACAGGAAAATAAATGAACACATATCTAAAGAATGGCAGAAACACTAGAGGATGACCTCCAATCTGTAGTGGAATGGGGACAAAAATGGATGGTCACATTCAATGCTGCCAAGACTAAGCTTGTTTCCTTCAATAATTACAAGAAACCTTCTCTTCCACCAATAGCAATGGCCAAAGACTCTTTATCTGAAAGTACATTTTTTAAACTCCTCAGCCTAACGTTCACAGGAAACATGAGTTGGAACAATTACATTGAGAGTATTGCCAGGACCGCTGCAAAGAAGGTAGGTTCTCTCTAACGTGCTAGAAGCTACTAATGCCTGAAAGTATCCTGTACCTCCATAAGGCCACCATTCGCCCATGTATGGAGTATTGTTGTCATATTTGGGCTGGTGCATCTGCTACTAGTCTCTCACTTCTAAACAAGGTTCAAAAGAGAGTCGCCAACCTAATAAGTTGTGAACTGTTATCTAAGCTTCAGCCTCTGTCCCATCAACGAAATGTTGCATCCCTCTGCCTGTTCTACAAGTATTTTAACGGTGAATGCTCCGACGAACTGCAAGCACTTGTAGCCCCTCAATGTAAATACCCCCGACAAACCCGACAAGCAGCTAAATCCCACCCCTTCACAGTAGAGATCCCTAGATGTAAGAGAGCCTTCTACTCCAGTAGTTTCTTCCCCAGAACCGCTAGACTTTGGAATTCCCTTCTGGGTCTCTGCTTCCCCAACTGTACTGCCATGCAGAAGTTCAAGTGTAATGTGAACAGACATCTTGCTGCCCAACTCCCTACATAATACCCCTGTAGCTTATGTCCCTGATAGTAACCACCTACATCAAAGTGGCAATGTGCCTTGTTTGGGGTGAAAATGTAATTTAAAAAAAAAAAAAAAATTAGTAGTAAATAAGCTTGGAGTTGAGAACAATAGTAAATTAATAGAAAATAATTTTGGGTTTGAGATATATAGTGAATTAATAGTAAATAAGCATGGAGTTGAGATTAATAGTAAATTAATAGCAAATAATTTTGGGTTTGAGATTAATAGGGAATTAATTTGGGTTTGAGATTAATAGTGAAATAATCTACCTATTGTATCAATAAAAGTGAAATTGTCTGTGTGTGTGTGTACATTTCCCTAGCAAACTACTCTGTCAATTTTTAGTCTACAGACTCGAGATTTGAAATAAGGGGTATTGAGATTTCGGAAACTCTTTTTAATCGGTTTTCGGCTAGAAATTTGACTGCCAAGTGCTCAAAGTTTAATGATTTGAGCTTTGAAAATGCTACCAAACTCCTCTGCTAATTTTGGATGAAAACACTTGAAATTTTAGATGTAGGTTACCTGGACATGAGTACAAACTTTTTAATATATATATATATATATGCATATAAAGTTATTAACATTATATAGAGCTCGAACAAAGCCAGGCTGCACTGCTAGTATCTTAATAAGATAAAGTTTTTTGAAGCATACTCTGATTTCACTCATTCATTACAACGATGTACATTTGATAAATAAAATGTTCTAATTTATGTATATTTAAATTTTATTTTTAGCTCACATGGAAGACAAGATAGAATTATTTTTTCTTCATTTTTAACTTTATGTTCATGTAGAAAAAGATTCAAAGTATAAAAGTTTTATAGATTACATGTATTATATTTTGTAAAAATTAACTCAGAATTACCTGAATTAGTGAGTTATGAAATCAATAAATACAACTTTACATAGTTGAAGCAGAAAAAAGTTGAAGACAAAACTTACTTTCTTCACATGCACGAATACTGAGCTCCATTCTGACACCGTCATTAGAAACTTTCTTTTGTAAGAAAATTTCAATTTTGACAATTCTCTTGATACGTTGCAAATTTAACAACTGACTGGGGAAAATATTCTGTAAAAAAATAAAGAAATAAGAAAATATTCTGTCAGAAAATAAAGAATGATGAGCTTTCTTGTCCTTGTTGACAGTTGGAAGTCCCTAGCATATGATCGCAATTAGTGAAGGACACTGATATACAGGGGCACAGAACACTTTGAAGCAGCTAAGATAAACCAAGCTAAGCTCAAGAGAGCATGTAGGAAATGCCAAACTTAGCCACTCAATCATGGAGATCTTTGGTCTGTGAGGTATGTGACTAGGTTCTGTTGTCCAAAGCAGATCTTGTTAATCACATGAAAGCACACAATAGTAGACAGGAGTATCACATATGCTGTGGTTAAGTTGGTAGATTTTGTCAACATGGTGGACCAACTAACATGAATATTGTCAAATTAGTGATTATCACCAATAGCATTGTCTAAATTACTATCTCAACTAATGTCGTATTACATATGCTATATCCCAAATATAAATATAATAAAATATATATATAAATATATATAAATATAATAAAAGCATATTATAAATATATTGTAATTTTTAATATCTTTAATTTGATTCTACTTATATTTTTTCTTCATATACTTGATTTTATTTTTTTATATTCCTCATATTCTTGCAAAATTTTCTGAAAATATAAGCAAGCAATAATCTCAAGTAGATTTTCATAAGTTGTTAATTTTTTAATCCAGTGGCATTCTTCTTCTAGTGTTTTTTCAATCAAGGGTAGAGAGTCTAGTCTATTATTTTATTTACAACGACTAATAAAATATCTACATATGTCTACACCATATCATATTTTGTTTAAGTTATTGTCGTTAGATTTGAATTATAAATGTACTGCATTAAATCTAATGCCAAACAAACCATTTTAAACACAAATATCTATTTTTTAGCATAAGCCACTTTATTGTATTTAACTTAACATTCTTCATTAATTGTAAAAATATTACATAGGAAAAAAATTTCTAAAATTTCAGTTAATAATCGAGATAATCATCATATTGTTGACAATGTGAGAAGGATAGGTCATATTTTGATGTATAATATTTTTGTAAGATCATAAAATATAAATTTTACAAAAAATATTATAAGTAAAAAGAATTTAAAAAACTAATATAACTCACCAAAATTGCTTCAGTTGTAGAATCATCAAAAGTTAGACGTACATCATAATCATTTATATTAACAGTGTTTTTAAGTTGCATATTATGAAGAAATTTAGGTTGAATATCAACAATTATTGATGGATTAAGATCATTTGCTTTGGAAGAAAAAAGTTGTCCATTAGCAACTATATCTCTCGTGCTTCCTTTGGTGCTTGATGCAGTAATATTCACATTGCCTTGATCAATTTCCGAAATTGAGATAATTTCATACGAAGTACATGGCTCTGTTAAAAAAGAAAATAAATTAGATTAAAAATAATATAGGTTTATTATTTGGATTATTTAGGCTACTGTCTTCATCTTGGATGTTATTCTTAAAACATTTCAACTGATGTAATCTCACAACTATCTTCAGGTGTGTCTTGGTTCACTCAGACGTTTGTATGAAATTTCAAACCATACTCTTTAATCTATGAGGTAAATTGCTTTCATTTAGTCAGCCATGGCTAGGTAGAAATCTTAAATAATTCTTCATTATATTTTTAGTATAGCCTGTACTAAGGATTGAACCTTCAACGTTCAGAAGACTATCACTTAGAATAGATTATTTTGGACCTAGTCATACTTTAGATGTGTAATGGTACTAGTTATGTGTGTAAAAGAATTTCTATGAAAAATATATAAATGTTTATACATTATTTACTTCTTATTTGTTGACATATAAGAATACAAAATGTCTTTAAAAAATATTTTGTTTTAAAGAACAGAATATGTAATTCATTGATTAAATAAAGAATTTAGTTAAAAGTTTTGAACACATTCACAAATTTAACATATAGATTCCCAAGTTAATAAGATGCACCTAATTGTCGGAGGTTACATCAGCCAAAACATTTTGAGAATAATATGTAAAATGAGGACAATAGCTTGAATAATCCAAATTATCAATCCTCGTCTTTAAAATTCTTAAACAAAAAATAGTTTATTATTTTATTTATGTTTTCAAATGTCTGAATGTCAATAGAATATAGAAACACATTTATAAATTCCTGTTATGATTTTTTCATTTTTTCTGTGAATAAATAAATAAATAATAATAATAATCAATGGTAAAAACTGTTGCAATAACTCAAAATGATTTAACAGTTATCAAAAGAGGCAGAAATGCTGTAAATCTGAAATTTGTCGGTCAGACTCCAGGGAACACCACTTATTATAGTAAATAAAAGATGAAGAAGAAGAATATCAGAGATCGAATACTGGTAGGTAGAAATTATCAATGTAGCAAACAAAAATAATCAAGAGGAAGAAATGGACCATAAAGGAAGATGTGCACATCTATGTTTATCTGACTACTAATGTGTTGCTCAATTCTTGTCTCAATCACTTTCAAGGCCTTTCATCACATTCCTGCATAGGTTGCCGTTCTATAAATATGGCCCCTAACTTAATAGCCACAAACACTTCAATGACAATATAGCTCATTTGGGACAGAAATACCAAGTGACTGAAGAAGATGGAAAGATCTTCAGGAAATTGATGAAACAATTTGAAAGCAAAGAAACACTCAAGACAACTTGAAGAAAAATGGCAAACTGGAAAGCACCTTGACATGACAGAATACATGGATTCCAGCTTATAAAGTTCCTGAGCCTACATTAAAGACTAATATAAAATATAAAATGTATGAATGAAGCAGCCAGAGTGGTGTGGATGATTTCAAAAAGAATTAGATTCAAAATCACAATGATAAGGAAATGATCTTAAACAAATTACAAACCGATAACCTGCCTATCAAAATTGTAGAAAATCTTAACAGAACAACTGAACTAACAGATCTATTATTACTAGACGCTTAAGTTCAAAGTTGCAATATGCCTTATTTGTGGTGAACATACCTAAAAATTAAAAAAAAAACAGCAAGTAACAAAATCATAACTTCATAGAAACATGGTGACTGGAAATGAAAACCCAAAGAAAACATCCGACAGAGATAAAAAAAAATAGAGGTAATTTTCAGCTAGAATCTATCTGCTACATTTTTATCAGAGTATCATAGACATTATGTCACTCAAACATATATTCAAGAAATGCAAAGGTGAATATAAATTCACAAGCACAAAGAAAAAAATTAAACCATCTCATGTATATAGTTTATTTTTTATTAGTAATGTGAACAAACATTTTGCTGCCTAAATATAGTCTCACTGAACAAAGAGTCGAAAAGATAATCAACATCATAAATGAATGCAGCAAAAGGAATAAAAAAGCAGACATGCCTGAGTTGGGAAGGAAATCCACTGCAAACGACTGCACTTTCAACATACAGACAAATAGAAGATGCACAAACCAAAATAAAGTGAGAGTTACAAAACATCCAGAACAAAACTCAAGGTTCACTTTCTACTCTCCTTAAATAAATTTGTAAATATGTTTAGATTGAATTTACAAACTAAAAAATAATCAATATATATATATATATATATATATATATATATATATATATATATATATATATATAACTGACGTTTTTATTATTGGAAATTCCTTAAAAATAATATCGAAATGGCGTCAAATTTAAATATGTAAAATTTTCTAAAACTAATTAACTAATCATTATAAACTTTGGAATATAACTGCTAAATGTAAGAGGTCCAGCAATAGGTATTAGACATCAATTAATAAATATTCTCCAAATTTCAGTTTCTTTAGATCATTTTATAGGGTTTATAAGGGGAATAACTTGGGCACAACTTCCCATTTTAAAATTCAAATACATCAGTTTTATATTGAATTTGATCTTATATATCTTGATTTTAATCTTTGTACGGAAGACATATAAGTAATGAAAAAGTGTTTTGTTTAGAAATTATTTTTATCCGAGCTGAGTATATATATATATATATATATATATATATATATATATATATATATATATATATATATATATATATATATATATATATATATATATATTGAAATTTAAGAAAAAGTTTTATAACTATATTTTCAAACATATCCTACAAGATGCTATCTGGGAATACAATAGAAATTCCTAATAGGATAATCAATGCTCATTATTGGAAATACAGCATCAATAGTGAGTTTATAAGAGCCAGCAACAAAAATATTATTCAAGATTGAATATATTTATTTGTTTAATAAGATCTAAATATTTCTTAAATCTAGGCTTTTTAAAAGAGATTCTTTTCTCATCAAAGGGATAAAACATTCTCTTATTTGAAAAACAAACGCTTTAAATACTTTTTGAAAATTATTTCAAAAGAATTGAGAAAAATATTTTATTAATTATTAATTATTATTGATAAGTGATATATGTAATCTACAGTCGCAATATGTTGCTCTTTGTATGTATGTATCTCTCTATCTGTCTATCAAGATAGATCATAGCAGAAGTAGCTAACTTATTAATATTGTCTGTAAACTGTTTTGCCAAGTGAATTAAATTATAAAAGTTTTAAGTTTTCAAGCAATGAAAAAGTATGCTGTCATTTATGTTGATGATTGATTGAAGTTGTCTTCTGCTTCCAGGTGTTGAGTGAGGATTGGAGGCTTCAGCTTACCTAACCAAGGTAAATAGAAGTCAGCATGGTAGCAGAACTGGAGACTGGTGCAGTAGTGGTAAATTTTAATGTATTATAGTTGCATCACCTTCCTTTGAGTCTACATATGACAATGGTGTCCCAGCAGGCTTCCAAGGCTCTACAGAGTTTGAGGACGCCCCCAATCCTTCTGGATGAGGAGAGTTACCATGAGTGGAAAGAGGACCTTAAAGTGTGGGAACTGTTCACTGATCTTGAACTTAAGATACTCAGACATTTATTGCTTTTGAAAATTTTTATAGTTATCTAAGGTCCTCTGGTGTTAGCATTACTGATTTTTTGGTGGAGTTTGAATATTTGCGGCATAAGCTTGAAAAACAGACAGTTGTACTGCCTCAGAGTGTTGGCATTCATGCTTCTGATAGCATCTAATATATCTAAAGAGAATGAGAGACTGGCTCATGCCACTTGCCAAGAGATGACATGCAAACATGAAGGCTTCTATATTGAAAATCTTTGGGGACCCTGGGACAGATAGTGGTGGTGGTGGTGCCCCATGTATTAAGGCTGAACCTGTTATGAAAACTGAGCATGAGGATGCTCTGCAATCTGGCTGGCATGAAGGCTGGCATGGTCGTGGTTTCAATAGAAACTCCCGTGGCAGAGGATTTGGTGGTGGATCAAAGATTTCAAGCAGTAAAGCACCTTCATATAACCCCTTTGAGTCATATGGTTATCAGCAGGTTAATCCAATTGGTAAAGATGGTAGACTGTTGAGATGCTTCTATTGTGATTCAAACAAGCATTTAGCCAGATATTGCTCTTAGTCTCGTGATAAACCTACTCAAGAGATCAATATTGTACTGTTGAATTCTGAACCTGAGATAAGCACCCTGGTTAAGGAATCATTGGGTAAGGGTGTTTTGGACAGTGCATGTACTAGAACTGTTGCGGGTGAAAGCTGGCTGAGGTGTTTTTATGATACCCTAAGTGAGGAAGATAGAGCACTTGTCAAGAGATCAAATGTAAAAACAAAGTTTAGGTTTGGTGATGGGGTTGAAGTGATGTCTTCTCAAGAGGTTCAGTTTCCTGTTATTATTGGTGGGAGGAGACTTATGATTAAAGCCAATGTTGTTAGTAATGAGATACCTCTTCGCCTTAGCAAATCTTCTATGAAAAAGGCAATGGATTTTATTAGGTGATTCTGCTAATATATTATGTGAAACTTCATTGCACTTTATCGGGACATTATTGTATTCCCTTAAACTTCTCACATCTTGGATTAAACAATGTTCTAAAGACCTCGATAGTTCTTCATACAGAATTATTGAAGGCATTGTTGGAGAATGATAAGTGGAAGAAAGCAATTAAGCTTCATACACTATTCAATCATGCATCAAAGGAAAAATTGTGCAAGCTGGTCAGGGAAAGTAAGGATTTTTGTGATCGTGATTTTCTTCGATTGAGAAGTGTTGTGATACTTGTGAGATATGTTTGAAATTTAGATGACTCCCATCGGGCCCAATTGTTGGTTTATCATTATCTACTGTTTTTAATGATGTAGTGTGCATGGATTTAAAGGAGTATATTCACAAGATTTGGATACTTCATTTGATTGATTCTGCTACAAGGTATTCAGCTGCATGTCTAGTTGATAGGAAAAAGCAAGATGTGATTGTGCAATGTGTGTACAAAATATGAATATGTTACTTTGGATCACCTCGGAAGATTCTGACTGATAATGGAAACGAGTTCTCCAATGACAGGTCCAGGGAGATGAATAAGAAGTTGAATGCTGAGACCACTACAATGACTGCAGAATCTCCATTTAGTAATGGTATTGTTGAACGTCATAATGCAATCGTGGCTGAAGCCATGTTGAAGACAATTGAAGATGTTAATTGTGACCCAGATGTTGCTTTGACTTAAGCTGTTAGTTCCAAGAACACATTGCAGAATCATGGTGGTTTTAGTCCAAATCAGCTCGTGTTTGGATGAAATCCAAATACCCCCTTCAGTTCTGGTGGATAGTCCCCCAATAAAGTACTTCTTCAGATGTGATTTGAAACAATATAAACGCTTTACATAGTGCGAGAAAGAACTTTATTCCAGTTGAGTACGGTGAGAGAATCTGTAGAGCTCTGCGTCATAAGGTGAGAACTTACGCTGACACTCAACGTGTGAGTGGTGGCAGAGTCTTCTATCGACGAAAGAATAAGAAAGGTTGGAAAGGTCCTGCTATAGTTCTTGGCTGGGATGAGCAGTTTATTCTTATTCGTCATGGAGGTGCTCCTTACATCCCTGTCACTTGATGAAGGTGAAGCCAGATCTTCCTCTTGCCTCTGGTGAGGTCAGCCAGAAGAAGAAAACTATTATTCAGGATAGCAGGATAGATGGGCAGAAGACTGAGGATGTTGATGACTGTGATGAATCTCTGAATGATTGTTCTGTTGATGGTGGTCCACATCAAGATGATGAGATAGATGATATTGCTGATACTGATCTTAAAGATAATACTGTTAGACCTAGTAGGAACTCTTATGTGAGGTATAAGCTGTATAATAAGACCGAATGGAGTCAGGCTAAAGTTCTGAGTAGACAGCCCATACAAACGGGTAAGTATCGAGACTGGATTAATGTGCATATTGATGAACATGAAGAGCCCATCTATGTAAATTGGGATCATGTAGAAGGATGGTGTGAATTGCCATTTCCAGAACATTTTGACAAAAACCCAGGAATTATCTCAAAATGTGGTTGATGCTAAGCAAATTGAGTTGGATAATCTAAAGAAAAATGATGTATTTGAAGTAGTTCCATTTGTTGGACAGAATACTGCATCATCTCGTTGGATATTGACTGAGAAGTTTAAAAACAGCGAAAGGAAGATTAACGCTTGTTTAGTTACTGAAGGATTTGAGGAGGATTCTACACTACTGAAAAAAGACTTGCCTACATGTACCAGGGAAAGTCTCAGGATAGTGTTTCTTGCTGCTATTAATTCTTGACAGTTACAGTCGTTGGACATTTCTGCTGTATTTTTACAAGGTAACCCCATGGAAAGGGAGGTATTCTTGAAGACTCCAGAGGATATCTGTCCTTGTAATGAGGTTTGGAAACTGAAGAGGTGCATCTATAGATTAAATGATGCTCTTAGGTCATGGTATGAGAGGGTAAAGGAAGTTCTTTTGGAATTGGGTGGTGCTCGTAGTGCCTTTGATAATGCCTTGTTTTTGTGGCATAACAGCAATGGCGAATTAAAGTAGCATACTGTGCACTCATGTGGATGATTTTGCTTTCTGTGGTGATCTACAATTCAATCTCAATGTTGTTGTTGGCCTTATGCGACATTTTAAGATTAACACCCATGACTGTGGATCTTTTAAGTATGTATCACATACTTGGATGCATCACAAAACTCATCTGGAATTCAAGTTACACAAAATGCATATGTGGATAGTGTGAAGCCAATTGTTGTTCGAAGAGAAAGATGTATCAGAAAAGATAATCACCTTACTATTGAGGAATGTGCTGATCTGAAGAGACTAGCAGGTCAGTTGTTATGGGTTGCATCTTAAACGGATTTAAGTTTTGAGACTTGCATGATTAGTGATACTGGAAAACAGCCTAAGGTCAGTCTACTTTGTGAAGTTACCAAAGCTGTTGCAAAACTTAAAAGGGAGCAACTTGGTCTTTATTTCCCTGTCTTAGATGATTTCAGAAATTTGAGTGTGGTTATCTATTTTGATGCTACCCATGCTAGTATACTAGACAGATCCTCACATGGTGGCCATATTGTATTTGTGAAAGGGGACAATGGAAAAGTTATTCCTATTAGTTGGCAATCGAAAAGATTGGTAAGAGTAACAAAAAGTCCTTTGGCTTCAGAGACCCTTTCGTTGACTGAAGGAGCTGATTCAGAATATCTTGTGGCCTCTCTTATTTGTGAAATATTTAATTTGGATAAATTGCCTCATGTCATTTGTTATATGGACAATAAATCTCTAATGGATACTCTTGAAACCCAAATGTTATATGTGACAGAAAACTCAGAGTGGATGTAGCAAGATTAAGAGAAATGATAAGTGACCAGAAAATAATTGTACACTGGGTTAGTGGATGCATTGACCAAAAATGGAGCCTCTACAGCATCTTTAGTAGAAGTTATGAACTACTCCCTTTTGTAAACCAGTGGCTAGAAGTGGATATATGTGAATACTATAGTGTATGTGTATATAAGTTTATAAGTGGTGGTGGTGGTTCTTTACAACCGGACATTTATCCATACAAATTTTCTATAATCCTCATTTGGATGGAAAAGAAGACAAAATGAAGAAAGAAGAGAGAAGCAATGTTGATGATTGATTGAAGTTGTCTTCTTCTTCCAGGTGTTGAGTGAGGATTGGATGTGTCAGCTTACCCAAACCAAGGTAAATAGAAGTCAACAATTTATGTTACAAATACATTAGTACTAATAATAATTGTTAATAATCAATATTTTAAAGTTACAGAATGAAAGGAACGTTATTTTTAAGTCTATGGTTATAATTTCTCACTCAATATGGACAAGTGTTCCAACTAGTAATACTGAAGATTATTATATGTGTATTGAAGTAAGAGTTTTTTCTTTCATTAATTATTGATAAAATTAAATTACCTATTGTTGTAGGAGGGACGGTTGTAGCTGTGAAAAGAAAAAAAAAAGGTTAAAATAATAAAATTTCATTGTTCAAATTTTAATTTAAAAAATTATATATATGAGTGTATTAAAAATTTTGCGAAATATTCAGGAAATGAATTAGTTTTACAAAAATGACAAAAGCTCATTCTCAACATAGATGCTAGTCAGGTCAATGTGCTTTTCAAGTCAATGTTTCCAGGTTCAAAGAGTCTTTGAAAAATTCTGTAGGTTTTTAGAGCAAAGTAGTGGTACATTGTTTTGCTTCTTCTGTCATTAAAATGAGTTTCTTCAATTTTGTTCGATAATTTTAATGAGAAATCACTTAGAAGATTCTGTTGCTCAGACCGTACCTCTTCTGAAACTCATTATGATGAAAGCTTGCTTCAGTCACAAATTATCATAGAGAATTTAATTTGCTTACTCATCGCGAATGTCATGGGATGTATCTATCAGATTGAGAGTTATTCTTCTTTAATAAATTTTTGAGCAGTCTCAATGTCTTCACTATTTTTTGATGTTCTTGATCTTTCTTAGTGAGGGTCATTTTAAAAACAGTCTCTTCCATCTTTGAATCATTGAATCCACTTGTAAACTGTAGTCTTTTTGGAGAATTAGCTTCATATTTATTTTTCAGAGCCTCAATGATCTGTATTCATTTCCACCTGAGTTTTATCAAAAATTTGATATTCAACCTTATCACAAAATATGTTTTCCATGGTTGAATAAGTAGCTTCTCTTTTAGAGGGTTTGAACAAGACAAGATTGCATGACACTGATTGTAAATAAAAAAACAAGATAAACACTCAGCTAAGTGCTCTGATATGTTTTAACTAGTTTAAATTGATACTTCTTTAGCTATTAAAAATTTTGGTGAACTTTTTGATTCGATATATTCGATATATTCTGTCGACAGTTAAGTACCCTATTTGTAATACCCCAGCTCCCAAATCCAACCCCGCCTCCATCCATGTTTATATATTTTTTGGGGCTGCTATTCCAGAAAGACACTCATGTCATTTTTATTATTCCCCTTTTTTTTTTCTTTTGTTTGATTTCATTATTTTTTTTGCTTAATTTCTCATTTGCTTGACCTCACCCCAACCCATTGAAGTGTTACATTAAATTTCATTTACATGCAGCCCTTATGATATTTTATCCACGTGTTGTCGTTCTTGCTTTGTGTTTGAATTGTTCATGGTTAAATGAATTATTCATGAATCTCAGACGTGTCATTTCAGGGCGCGAATCCGCACCCAACACGCTTTAAATCTTTTTCTATTATTTTTATTCTGTGTTACAAGAAGGTAAGGCTGAAGCGCCATTTTAGAGTCGAAGATTCTAACCAGGGCGATCACCCCGACTTAGCTTCTCCCAGCCCGTAACAATATATATATATATATATATATATATATATATACACACACTATTTTCCATTTTTACATCAAACCAATTATTCCTCTATCGATGCCAAATATATGCTTGTCATAAGTTTGCTAGTTTTTAAACTACATATTACATAAATTTTTACCTCTAAAAAGTAAAGTTAACTTATTTTTAAGCACAGGAAAACTGTTATAGGAAAATTAAATTTTTAAATTGTCTTTGATAAATAGAAAAAAGTTTTTAACTAAAATTTATTTAAAAACTGATGATTAATAAAAACTTAAATTAAAATTTTAGTGACCCTATATGATATGTCTACCTACCCATTAATATTTTTATTATTTATGTAAAAAGAAAATATTTTTGGATGGTTACTTAATATGTTCACACCATACTGGGTTTTCAAATAATTTAGTATATAAATTTATTTCTACCCTGATATTCTTATACCAAGTATTTATCAATACAAAGTTTTACGTTTGTCATAATTGAAAATATTTTCTTTAATAATGTGTCACCTATGTTGGATGCCATTGGATACATTGTATAGATGATTAAATAAAACCAATAAGTTAGGAAGATATTGATTTAATATTCAAAAGGAACAACTAAAATAATATATGGTTGCAAAAATTAATTTAAAATTAAACAACAAATTTTTATGACAATAAAACATAAAAGTATCATGATTCTACAGTTTTTTTTCCTAAATATGAATAAAGATTTATTTTGCTATTTTGAATATTTAATAATTACTTTGAATCGCAGTATTTATATTAAAATATATTTAATTTATTTAAAATTGTATGTAATTAAAAATACTCACATCTCACTATACAATCCTTGATGCTAATATCTGTTTCAAGACATTTACGAGGAATTAATTTCTTGAAATTAATTTCTATCTTGTAAATAGCTTGATCTTGTGGTAAATTTACAATATGATTAGGTTGAAGATTCTGCAAATAAAATACATAAGATACGATAAAAAAAACTTTTTTTTTAATTGCAAGTATTCATTATAATGCAGCATTCAAGTCTTAGTCTTATATGTACAGTATCCCACTAATAAAAAAAAATGTGATTTTTATAAAGTACTAACCTTCAAATGCCATGTATCAAAATTTGCACCCAATCAGATTATCATTTTACAAATTATTTATTTAAGTGATACAACTAATGCAAATTTTCAAAACAATGGGAAAATTCAAATGTGTTGATAAATCATTGCTTTCTGATAGAGAAAACTACTCTTCAAGTAAAGCAATGGCTTGATAAGTGCTATTATTAGTGCACAAGATAGCAAAGGAGTTGAAAATATCAAAAGTATGTGTATTCACCATTTCTATGAACACTTGTAAATGAGAAAGCTACATTTAAAATGGGTGTCACATTTGTTTACAGTCGATTTAAAAACATAACAATGTATCAATGCTTTAGAGTGTTGTTTGCTATTGTTTCAATGCAACAAAAACGAGTTTTTGCATTAATGTGACAATGGGTTAAACATGGATTCACTATTTAACTCCAGAATCAAATCGGCTGAGTCAGCTGAGGGAACAGCAGAAGATGAAAGTGACCAAAGATATGGTATCAGCAAGCAACGTTTTGGCGTTCAGATTTTGGTTATCTTTCATCAAGAAAGTGCACCATACCACAAATCAATCACAACAATGGACCTCCAGATTTAGTACCCAGCAATTACTATCTATTTGCAGACTTTAAAAGAATGTGCAAGGAAAAAAGATTTATCTCATATGGAGAAGTTATATCATATATTATATATATTGTAGAATGAACTGGATTTGAACTTGGCATACCCAGGTTTTCAGTCTATTAACCACTTAGCACCCCCTCCCAAAGCATCAAACTGTTAGAAGTATTGGAATCAGTGCATTACCTTAAAAAGAGACTATATTCATGAATAAAGTTGAATTTTGCCTAAAAGTCATTTCATTAGTTAGGCCCCGAACTTATTGAGTGATGTAACATGTACAATACTTAGCAAATATTCTAAATTCAAAATATGAGTATCTATCAGCATCATATTCAGTTTCATTTCCATTTTATTTTTGGCATGTGTTGGCAGCTTTCTATTTGCACACATCTTTCTATACTGCCCAGATTTAATCTTCCTTCTGATTGAAGATTGTTAAAACTGACACTACACATTCATCATATTTCATTCTCATCATTTCTCGCCATGTAGCACATTGTCCATACTCACTGGCCATGTTTCACTTCCATACTGTGTAAACATGCCTGATAAACTCTTTTTTTGGTCAACAGTGGTAATGCTTTGTTGATTATAATGGCACAGTTTCAATTTAGATATAATCAGGAGTCATATGCTGCCTATTATGAGTCGATTATTGTGCTATTTGCTTGTGTGATTGCATGAATTAGGAGTGGGTGGAGTAAGTTAGTGAGTTTTTGCTATTACTAGCCAGCAAAACATTTACCTCTGTCAACCAAGAGAAGAGTCTATCAGGCCTGTGTATGTAGTGTAATGATGTATAAAAATGAAACCTGGCTAGTGAAGGTTGAGGACATGTTTTACATGAAGATAAATTATATAAGAATGATATATTGGATGTATGTCTTGCATATGATCCTTGAAATTACTGCTAGCCATTTCTATGAAATTTTCAAGGCCAAAATAGATATTACTGCTGCCAAAAACAACTCTAGAAATGCTGTGAAAAATGAGTGATTTAGTTTAAAGGACTGTTGTATGAACGTGCCAACTTAGGCTTGATATCTCTAAAAACCATCAGTAGAAACCTGGGACTTGATGGTGGAAGTATTAGGTTGAAGTTAGAATCAAGGAAAAGCAGGCATACTTCAAAGTTTACAATACACTTAAGGCAGGTAATGTAGTTGACACCAAAGAAGTAAAGCCTGTTTATGCTGAAACCAAACTGGCTATCAAACATCTAGAGTTTGCTAATTCAAAACTTTTGATAATATATAACCTAATGGTAATGATGCCTACCAGTCAGCCAAAGAAATGGATAGCACTAACCAGGATGTTATGGACGAAAAGTGTATCCGAAATGATATTTACAAGATCACACTTAGTGGTGGAGGTAAGATGAAGGTGTAAGTGGAACACTATGCAAGAATCCTAAATGTGAAGTTTGAATGGCCAAGTAACTTGCTTCCTGAGGTATCGCAAGTCACTGATCATCCTTTTACTCCTCCTCATGTGTCTGTAATATTGATTAAAAGGACTATTCACAGAATGAAAAATGATATCATTGAGATGCTCCAAGCTGCTGTCAAAAAGAATTAAGTTGGTGAGGCAATTGCCTGAAATAACTTTCTGTTATGGCCAGATTTCAAAGGAACAGGAGCTGGGCTACATCTTAAACCTTACCTGTAGCAATTATTCTGGCCTTAAGTTTGAACGCATTCATGAGATGATTCACAAGTGGTTGCCAGTTGTCTTGTAATCTTGGTAGGTACTTTGATGGGCAATGATACATCTTAGTGGTGAAGTATGGGCTGTCTATGTTGTCAAGGGTATGTATGCAAATGGTTAAAGTCTTGTTTGTGCCAACAGTCAATACCAGAAGAAGTTTAGAATAGGGGTTATGTTCATCAGAGCTCTGTACTCAACTACTTCTCTTTATTCTAGTTATAGGTGCTGTAAAGTGAGTTTCATATGGATATCTCATGGGAGCTTATGTATATAGACATTCTTGTTGTTATTGCGGATTCTCTACAGGAGTTCATCTCCAAATTGCATACATGGAAGATTGACATGGAGACTTGGTCAGCATAATGAAGACAAATTTTTAATCTTCTGTGTTCATCTCAACCCCTTGGAAGATGCTAGCATACTTCTTTGCACTGTCTACCAGAGAGACGTGAGTGTAAATTCCATTGAATGTTCTCAGTGCAAACTATAGGTTCACAAAAAGTGCAATGGTTATAGGGAAGCTAGTAGTTGAGCCAAATTATGTGCAGTGCACATGTCAATATTGCTTACTCAATTAATAGTCAAGCTCTGTCTATGCGGATGTTAATGGCATCCATGATGTTGAAGCTACTTTTGCTACTTGGGCAATATGCTGAATGTTGGCTGTTATTGCAAATACTATCAATACTCGCTATTGTGTGCCTTGGGGAAGGTTCTGGAAGCCAATCTTTACATCTTGGTACATTTCCTTCAAGATTCAAGGCAAAGTTTTTTCATCTGATGTTTGCTCTGTCATTTGGCATTTAGACATAACCCTGAACACTTTTGATCTGCAACAGGTTAAGCATATGGATTGTGCAATGATCAGGTTGATATGTGGCTGTAAACTGGAAGAAACGATCCCTTAAACCATACTTCATCATGGTATTGTTGGAATTATGAATTCCTTATATGCTTAGCACCTCAAGTGATTCAGCGATGTATAACATGTTACCTCTTGTATCAATTTCATAACATGCATGAATATCTCAAGCAATAGAAAGTGTAGTAGACCAAGAAAGATCTGACTTCAGTGCAAAAAAGTGATGTAACTGTATGTAACCTGGCTGAAAGCATCTTTATGGAATTAACCACATGGAGAACAGGATGAGATGTTGCCTTATGTTGATCAACACAGGGTCTGGGACATTCGCTGCATTTTAAATACCAAAACCAGATAATGATGACTTTGATGATGGCAATTATTATCATTAGAATCTTATTTTATTATATCATGAGATATTTTTTACAAAAACTAATTGCAAAATATTATTTATTAAAAGTTGAAAATGGATTATTGATTAAAATAAGAGATTGACAAAGAGATATAATAAATAAATGAAAGAAATGTTTTTAACTCACCTGAAAGTTCTGAACTCCATCTTTAAAATATATTTTTACATCATAATTTTTCACGTTAGTAGGATCACTAAGTGCTATTCTTACTAAACTTTTAGCTTGACTGAAATAAATAGTTAATGATGGACTCATATCTTTAATATCAAAATAAAAAACTTTGCCTCCAGGTACTATAGTTTTAATAATTTTAGCATTGCTTGATGAATTAATAGTTATATCGCCACTTTTAATATTTTCAACTGTGACTTCTTCTTCATATGTGCATGGTACCACTGAAAAAATAGAATAGATACTATTTTATAATGTATATTCTGCAGCAATTTAAAGCAATTTAAATACAGTTTGTTTCTAAATAGAGTTCATATACAACTTTTGATAAATTTAACTTTAAAACAATAGATAGGTCATATGTACTCAGTGTCAGAGTGTCGTTGTTGGGTGGAAATTTTCCATGTGCGCCTGGTTTAGCAGGTCCGCCGATTATTTTTTACCACAAAAAATGTCTCTTTCCCTCTCTCGCTTAGTAACTAGCAGGAGTCAGAAAGTGTGTCACTGACCGAGTCACCTGCCAACTCACTAGCTTGTCTGCTGAAGTCTTTCTCTTTCTTCTATGCTCTCTCTCTTTCTCTTTTTATAGGTTTAGCCTCTCCTTCTCTCTCTTCTATACTTTCTTTTTTTCTTCCATATTCATTTTGCCTCGGCCACAAAAATAAAATAATAACAAAAAAAATACGATACATTTTTCGGCAGCCTAAAATTAAATTTTAAAATTTCATAAAATACATAATCCAATTTAAGGATTATGTCACATTATGTGTCAACAAATGAAACAAATTTTCCTACACAGTAATTTTATAAAAAAATTTTCCTACACAGTAATTTTATAAAAAATTTACTATGTTTTTTCACTTGTGGAATAGGCTATCATTAACTGAGTTCTAGTTTGCCTTTCCATTAAAGTTGATGGTATTTTTTTCAGTCTTCCAGCATTTAATATTGGGTAATAGCTAAAAAGCAGCCTTTGTAGAAAAAAAACATTTTTCTTCTTTTTGTTAAGAGCATGATTTTGTTTTAAGCTGTTTTTTCAATTGCTCAATATTTAATAAATTAACAATTAAAACTTTATGTGCACAATTAAATGTTTTATTATTTACTTGATATTTCACATTCTTACCTGTTGTTACAGGTGTGACAGGAGGGGTTACAGTACCTGAAATCATAATAAATTTAGTAAAAATATGTGTACATTAATTCATTTATGGAAAAATTATTTTTTTACAAACTTGTGAGTAATCAATATTAAATAGTTAATTCAGTTTTTCTATATAATAAACTAGCCTGGGTGCGTGGTGTTGCTCAGGTATTTAATAAAAAAAGAGTAGTAGTAGGAAGGCAGGCAGACTCAAACACGTGACACGAAGGCAGGAAAGAAAATGAAAGAAAATCTGATGTCTACTCCTACTCCATGATGCGACTTGGAAAGGGCAAGCGTTCAAATTTAATGTAGTCAATTAAAAAGATGACTTGCAGAAATGGCGTTACTTTTAAACCTTCCACAAAGGTCATTTTTAATGTGGGGGGGGGGGGACCAGCTCCCCCAAAGAAGGTGGCACTCTGGCAGTATCCAAATAAATAGTAGTTGTCTCAGTATGAAGGGGTTCTCCTACATTGACCAAGGACCAATTACGTGGACTAAAGAAGAACTGAGACAGCTCGACCAGAAGACAAGGAAGCTCATGACCACGCACAATGCACTACATCCGAAGGACGATGGTGACTGACTCTACGTAAAAAGGAAAGATGGCGGGAGGGGACTGGTTAGTATAGAAGACTCTGTGAATGACAGCAAAAAAGAACTAAAAAAATACATAATGCAAAACACTGAAAGAATAATCATAGCAGCGAGAGATACGGAAAAATCAATAAAACAGAAAACAGAGATAAAGAATAGGACAAGAAAAGAAAAGTGGGAAAAGAAACAACTGCATGGAAGATTCATAAGGATGACAAAGGATGAAAATAACGAAAACACTTGGACATGGATGTGAAAAAAAACAAATAAGCCGAAAAACTGAATGCCAAATAACTGCAGCACAAGACAACTCGATAAGAACCAACCACATTAAAGCAAAGATCGACAAAACACAATAAAACAGCAAATGCAGACTCTGTGGATAAAGAGATGAGACGATAAACCATATAGTAAGTGGATGCAGCAAACTGACCCAAAAGGAATACAAGAACAGACACGATCAAGTGGGAAGGGTAGTATACTGGGAATTATGCAAACAACTGCATCTCGAACGTACAGACAAGTGGTACAAACATAAGCTGGCAACAATACTTGAAAATGAGAATCACAAAGTCCTATGGGACATGGACATGAAAACTGATAAACCCATCCAAGCAAGAAGACCGGATGTCATAATAATTAACAAGAAAGAAAAGTCCTGTCAAATCGTAGACTTTGCTGTTCCAGCTGACTACACGGTGAATATCAAAGAAAAGGAGAAATGGAGCAAATACACAGAGCTAGTCAGAGAGCTGAAAGGGATATGAAAGATGAAGAAAATCAAAATAATACCTATAATACTAGGAGCACTAGGAACAATCCCAAAAAAACTTTGAAAGAAGAATGAGAGAAATTGGAATCAAAGGAATGACTGGAAAAATACAATGAACAAACAACAATAATGAAAACAGCTGAAATATTAAGAAAAACCTTTGAATGTGGAAACTAACACAGAAGAGCAACAAGCGCGAGCCAAACAAACTACACCAAAGGTAAAACATGAAGTGCTACATGGAACCAAGAACACTGAAGCCAGATATCTATAAGTTCTCTAACTCCACCCCATCCTCCCATTATCACATCACTGCCGCCACCCACCCCAAAAAAGAGTGAAACCACTCAAGTTGAGTCAAGGAGGAAGGAAAGACCAAGGAACTGACCAGACCTCTGCCGGATAAGTGGGAAGAGAATTGGGACCTTGGGGAGATTTATTGTCACTCAAATTCCAGTGAAGACCAATAGCCGCTACCAATTAGAAATCAATCGCAAGCAGCTATTGCGATAATGCAAATTTATTTGCAAATGTTATCAAAAGAGATGGAGAGTACTGGAAACCTGGAGAGACTTGTTGTCACTCAGCTTCCAGGGAACACGACAGACTGTTTTCAAGGAGAGATCTTTGATGACCTATGTGAAAGCTCCTTGTGAGAAAATAATAATAATAATAATGATGATGATGATGTTGCTGTTGTTGTAGTATTATGTAAATTAATACCCTTAGTTCAATGAACCCCCGACTAAAATATGAGATTCTACTTTTTGTGAAGATCCTGAAAAAAAAATAAAGTTTTAATTTAGTGGGGATCAGTTTCACATATAAATCTATATATATAAAAGCGAAAATGTGTGTGTGTTTGTGTGTGCATTTTTTCTGTATGTCCATCAAAGGCTTTTTTCCCCGCTGTTTCTCGGCTTGCTGGCTCATTCTTATAACTTTTTGTATGCTACACATAATAATATCTTGCACTTATGAAACGTGGTTGTAAAAATAATTTATTTTGCCCGCTTTTATACAATGATGACAAAATTCGCATTGTGAATTCGCTTGCTACTGCTGGTATGACCTAGAAAACAACATTCGTTTTCAAACGCTCATTTTCGACAGATCAAAAGTCCCTGGCTTTCTGGCCTCGCGGTATGTAATCAGACTATTAGTCTCAAGGCTTCAGGTTCGAGCCTACCTCCCTCCCAAAACATTTTTTTTGTTTTTTAATTCGAGCTTTCTTTTTTGATTTACATACACACACACCTCCTGGTACCCTCCTCCCCATCGGATCCGAGTTTTTTTTTTGTTTTTGTTTGTTTTTTTAAAGCATTTTTTTTACTTTTTTGATCTAACCCCCAACACACACACAACAAACACCCGAGCAAGGCCGGGTGCCCCCCGCCTCCCCACCATCAGGTTCGAGCCTACCTCCCTCCCAAAACTTTTTTCGCTGTTTTTTTTTGTTTGTTTTTTTAATATTTGTTTTCGAGCCTTATTTTTTTTATCTACCCCCCCCCCCAACACACATACTTACAAACACCCGGACAACACCGGGTACCCCCACTAGTTTAATATAAAATGAGATCCCATTTTCTGGGATATCTAGCATTTTAGAGCAGTTAAGAAAAAATATTTATTTTATTCTGGAGATAAATTCTCTGGGATGGTCTTTTATGTCAGCAATTTTTGGACTTAGAGTTAGTGGTTAAAAATAGTGTGCATCCTTAAAAAATAGATGATGATCATCCTACATTGAATTTATATACAAAATTGATCCTCACTCTATATTCTAAACCATTGGTTTTCTTTTTCTTCTTTCTAGCAAGATTTTCAAGGTATTCACATGTAATTGAATAAAAAGTAGAATTTAATTTTTCTTTTTTATGGGAGGGTATATTTAGCTGTAGGCATTAATAAATTTTCTATTATTATTGCTTTTATATTGTTTTTCTTTTTACAGTAAAGCAATACTTCATTCCTTTAATTATTCTGTGGTAGTATAGATTTCTTGGCTTTATATATTGCTTTGCTTGCTGCCTTTTTTAACACCAGGTATATTTTCTTGACTAAATCTTTTATTCACCAAGTCCTTCGTTTCCACTTTTCTTTAATACACTTATCAACTTCCTCATTCCACCACACTATCACCCTATGCCTTATAAAACTGTTCTGTCAACTCACAAATCTGGTTTGTTACCTGCAAAAGTGTATCCTTCAACTTTTTCCACTTTTCTTCCACACTTCTAAGTGAATCTAGTCAATTAATGCTCAATCACGTAATCTCTAAATTTAGGTTCCATGTATTCTTCATTTAACCACTACATCCTTCTCTTAAAGATTAAACCATTTTTTAATCTCATAAACTTTCATTAGTATGAGTTGCAAATAACCTGTTTTTGCTATGTTGCAATTTCTTCACAAGGTATTACTTTCACATCTCTCAAGAGAATTCTGTCCCTTTTTTATAACCAACATATAATTTATTTAAAACTTGTTGTAGAAAATTCATACATAATGAGATAGCTTTTCTTTTTCTTAAAAAAGTGCCTATGAAGAACATGTCTATGACAAGACCAAATTCTAAAATTCTTAACTCTTCTGTATTCCTATCATCTCCATTTCTTCCATACACACTCTCAAAATTACCAGGAGTCTCTCCTGTAGTGAAGTTAAAAAGTGAGTCACAGAAGTAGTAGTCAACTGTAATTGATCTTTCATTATTCTGGCTCTAATGCTAATGGTGCAAAACATTTTGAATGCATCATCGTCGTTGTAATCATCATCTTAGGTGTTGTCAGGGTTATTATTCAGCAGAACACCTCCAAGTGGCTATCTCAGTTACAGTGTGAGCATCTGTGATCATATGGGGTGGGTATGTTTTTCTCTTGACTTCAGAAGTTGCAATGTTGATTACTTCCTGTATTCCTTAGCTTCAATCAACTGGAGTATGTTCTTTAAGGAAAATTCCTGGTTAGCAGTACTAAGTAGGTTAAGCTGTGTTTCTGAGACTTATTTCCTTGGTTAACATATTCATCTAGAACAATGATCGCCAGTAAGTTGATATATTTTTGTCTCCTGTTCACCCTAAAAAAAGCATATTGCCATTTGGAAGTGATGGCCTACTATTTGGGACTATGTCTACAGGAGACTATCTGAGAAGAAGATGTCTGTTCACATTGCATTTAAACTTCTGTATGTTATTACAATCAAGAAAACAGGCAACAGGGAGAGAATTCCAAAGTCTAGCAGTCTTAATAATAATAAACTATTAGAAACTTTCCAGCATCTACGAACCTCTACAGTGAAGGGGTGGGATTTTATTCCTTGTGGAGTTTGTCAGAGTTATGTCGAGGGGATACAAGTGCAAGGAGTTCATCAGAGCACATTCCATTAAAGTACTTGCAAAATAAGCAGAGGAATGCAACATTGCAGTGATGGGACAGGAGTTGAGGTTTGGTTGATAATGTGAAACCTATTATATTGGAGACTATTTTGAACCCCAAGTGGAACAAATTAGTGGTAGATGCACCAACCCAAAGGTGACAACAATACTCCATGCGTAGGCGAATTATGGTTTTATAGAGATACAGGATATTCTCATATATGAGTAATTTTCTAGCACAGTAGAGGGGACCCACATTTTTTGCAGCCATCTTGGCAATGTCTTCAATGTATTTGTTTCAATTCATGTTGTCAATGTTAAACCGAGGTGTTTGAATGATGAGCTCTCTGATAGGGTATTATTTGTCATGGCTATCAGTAGTTGAGAAGGTTTCTTGTAATTATTAAAGGAAAGAAGCTTAGTCTTAGTAGCATTATATGTTACCATCCATTTATAACCCCATTCCACTATAGATTGGAGGTTTTTTTCTAAAGTTCCTGCCATTGCCCTAGATATGTGTACATTCATTTTTCCCTAATGTCTATTATAGAGTGTGGTGTTATCAGCAAATATTCCCATATCAAACACAATTTTATCAGGGAGGTCATTTATGAATATCAGGAATAATTAAGATTCAAGGATTAACCCCTGGAGCACACTTTCATTAATATGTTGTTTAGATGTACCTCCATTGAGAACAACAAATTAAAACATTATTAAAATGATCCTTACCTATTCGCACTGCTATATGAATCATTTTTTCTTATGAAGGGGTACACAAAGGAGTCTGAAATCTACCTCTTAAACATTTCATCTCATGCTTTAATGAGGTAAAATTATAATTAAATTATACCAAAAGAAACAGATTTTAAAAAATGTATCCAAGGCAATGGCTGAAACCCTAGAGGAAGACCTCCAGTCTGTAGGGGAATTGGGTCAAAAATGGATAGTAATGTTTAATGCTACCAAGACTAAGCTCGTTTCCTTTAATAATTACAAGAAACCTTCTCAACCATCAATAACTATGGCTAAAGATACATTACCTGAAAGTATTTTGTTCAAACTTCTTGACTTGACGTTCACAGGGAACATGAGTTGGAACAGATACATCGAGAGCATTGCCGAGGCTTCTGTGAAGAAGGTGAACTCTATCTACCATGCTAAAAAGTTACTTTCACCTCAAAGTATCCTGTACCTCTACAAGTCCACCATTCACACATGTATGGAGTATTGTTGTCACATTTGAGCTGGTGCATCTGCTACTAGTCTCTCACTTCTGGACAGGGTTCAAAAGAGAGTCGCCAACCTGATAGGTCCTGAACTGTTATCTAAGCTTCAACCTCTGTCCTATTGATGAAATATTGCATCCCTCTGCCTGTTTTACAAGTATTTTAATGGTGGATGCTCTGACGAACTACAAGCCCTTGTACCCCCTCAATGTAAATACCCCTGCCAAACCCAACAAGCAGCAAAGTCCCACCCATAGACAGTAGAGATCCTTAGATGTAAGAAAGCCTTTTACTCTAATAGCTTCTTCCCCAGAACTGCTAGGCTTTGGAATTCTCTTCTGGGTTCCTGCTTCCCCAACTGTACTGACATGCAGAAGTTCAAGTGTAATGTGAACAGACATCTTGCTGCTCCCTGCAACTTATATTCCTGATAGTAGTCCCCTACATCAAAGTGACACTGTTAGGAGCGAAAATGTCATAAAAAAAAAATTTAATCATTCAAAATGGTGCCTTCATTCCATAAAATTAACATTTGTATGAATCAATAATATTAGTTCTATTAACATTTTTTTTATACAGCAATATGTTTTTGATTGATGTGCAATATTTTTAGGCCTGTTTAAAGAGATCAATAACATGTTTATTACTTTTGATTTTAGTGAGATTTAATACATGAATAAAATACAAAAAGTTGAGGAAATTTGGACCATTGTAAAACTCTCCACAAAATTAAAATTCTCTAAACCCATAATTTTCTGTTATACCATTTCTATCTGTATACATTTTTTTACAATACAGTTTTTGATTACTTTGAAATATTTTGAGATATTAAAGTTTTCAAGTGTGTCTCATAATTATGATGGGATGAGTATTTCAGCTCACCATCAGTAAAATGGGATAGACACTGAAATAAATCTGGATATTTATCAAGTTCTAGGCTGATATAATTAAAGAAACGAGGTTTATAGTTTCGGAAGGAATAAAGTTGTCGTATTATCTAACATTAAGTTTGATAAGTAGGTAGAAATCTTTTACACGTGGAAATTACTAGATAATAATTTTCAATTTGATCTAAAATCATTTTGCTGCAACGGCTACATATGGACAGAACAAACTAATATTCCTAACACATAAATAAATGTTATTTCATATTCATACAGTGATTTCGAGTTCTTTGTTGAGTGTCATTATTTTCCGGAATTATTTTTATATTTTTATTTTTATGCATGTGAATATATGATCGGTAACACCCTTCTATTAATAGGTAATCTTGTTAAATTTACCTTTAACAGTCCCATGGATACTCTACTGCTTTCGACTTCAAGATTCCTGCACCTGCAACCTCAGTCCTAAAAATTGATAGATCTCAATTATGAATTGGTGAACACCGACTCACACCCTTACAACTTAGTGACTCCATGGTCAGTACCTACAATTGGTAACACCCCTACTTTGAGTTTCTTACAGTTTCTACAATTTTGTTCTAATATATCTGGCATTTATAGTTTCAGAATAGGGATGTTTACAGGGATTTCTCCATCATGAACATTATAAAAGAAAAAAATTAATATTTTCATGAGAAAAACTATAAATAAAATTATTTTGCCAGGATTTGAAGGTAGAGATTGTTTCATTTTCCATTAACAGCATTATTTAATTATCTTATACCTATGCTGACATTGATGTTAATGCTGAAAGACAATTAATGAATGCAAACCAAGTGCAAAATAATAAAGACGGCAAAGAAGTAAAGCGGTGACAGGTCAAATTGACATTTAACCACATGACTAGATCAAATGGTGAACTGAGCAAAGCATAATGAGAAAATAGAATTAAGAAATGGATAGAAAATTACAAAAGAATAACTAAGAATTGGCTAACCTGCAAGATTTTAAAAAATTGGATAAGTTTTAATTTTATATTAAAAAATATATCTGAAAAATATATAAAATGTATAAAATATTTATGTTTTCTCAATCTGTAAAAATTTAAGCTTAAAACAGAGCATTAAAATGTAAGTTAATTATGAGAGATAAAGTGATATATTAAATATAAATGCAATAGTTTGTTTAATTCTCATGTCTAAGGAAGAGACTCTTATCTGCTCTGAAGCAATGAGACATCAGTTATTATGATTACACTAATAGTGACAACTAGTTATGTAGAATAATAAATACTGTACTCATCACAAGAATGATTTCCCTGGTAAAGTCTGCGTTATTCTAAGAAAACCGTAATTTTGATGAGGTATCTTTAAGGTTCTTTGTTGTTAGTGCAGGAATGAAGCAAAGTTTCATTAATGATTCATCCATTGAAATTGAAGGACCTGACTATTAAGGAAATAAGTCAGATAACATGAAAAAATATACAACTTAAAAAGAGGTATATCATTGTAGAAAAAACAAAATTCATACATATAAGAAAAGAAGTTGACAAAGCTATTATAAAAATAAGTGTAAGCCCAGTTACCTAGTTTGAGAAACTTTAACAAGAAAATCAGGCAATTTAAGAATTAATTCAGTTTAGATTAATCGAAGCAATATACAATAGATTATAAAATACTAGAAAAAAGATGAGTTGAAAAGGGTGTTTGTAACAAATAAAGTAAAATTCCATCTACATAAAATGTTTTTAAATTATACTATACATACTGGAAGTTTAAATAAACTATTAGCCTTATACAAAAAAAGTCACAATATTAGCATAATGAGAAAACACAGGAATAGTATACTAGCCTATGCAGATCAAATATGACATCAAGACAAATATAGAGAGAATATGGATATAGAACAGTAATTGGGTGTTTCTAATTGTGATTTTTTTTTTTTTTTTTTTACACAGTGATCACCACTTATCAAGGCCCGGAAGCCACTCAGGGATAAGGGTTATTGCAAGTACATTACGTTAGTGAGGAGATTTGATGAAGTGTTTACTTAAGGGGGCGGTTCATTAGGAATTTGTTAACATTAGACTTGAAGACATCCAAGTTGTAGTCCGGAGGGAAGCAGGCAGACGGAACAGAGTTCCACAGGCGTGCAATTCTAAGAAAGAAATGAAATACGCGTTTTGATTTAGGCACAGATATAGAGTGGGGGAAATTTTTCACAGTGGATTCAGCTAGACGGGTGTTTTTCGTGAAAGATTGGCGAGGGGGAACCAGGGATTGGAGTTCAGACGAGCACCTGCCATGAAAATAACGATAAAACAAGGATAGGCTCGCAACATCTCTTCTGTGGGAGAGGGGTTGCAGGGTAGAGAAAAGGGCAGAACAACAATGAAACCTACTTCTGTACGAGCCTTTTTCAAGTCTCACACAAAACACACATTCATATTTCAAGCTGTCATATACATACGCGCACACAAACATACGCGCCCACGTCCACACATGTACACTTATTCACGTTCGCGTACATACACTCACATTCACGTATATATACACACACGCGAACACGAACACGAACACGAACACGAACACGCACATGGACGACGTCACTTCCGCTGTCTAAGGAAATACACATGCGCAAGATACACTCTGGAAGCGAGTATAAAACATGGAGACAAACTGTTTCTAACCCTCTTTTTAGGACCAACTCTCAACTAGAGAGGTTGGGCGAACAAGCCGCCGCCGTTTCGGCACGCGCGCACGCGCACCTCACGCTCACTTCCTACTATGTATGGGGCACGAGCTAATGACTGTATGTATACATTCTCCCTCTTTCTCTCTCCATCTACGACTGGCCATTAAGAACACCTTCGCGTAGCTGACTACTAACTGATGACAACTCTAATATCCTCTTCCTTGCCTACACGCTGGATTCTCATTTCCACTACAACACTCACTTCAATTCCCACGCGCGAACAAACAATAATGACCCGAACTTGAGATGAAAACACATTTCCTATTCTTGCTACAACATCAGTCCTGCAACGGACATTGGTTACATACGCGCGGACATGTTATAACTAAAATGTTCATTTCTTTCAACAGCAAATAAACGACGTTTATCTTATCTATTACCTGAGTCTTTGTTTCCTTCAATTCCCATTCGTTTCATTATTCTTTTGTAACGGGATTGGGGTATTTATATATCCTAGTCCCCTACAAATTTGGTGACCCCGTTATTTAAATGAAATGGATGAGGTTGAACGAAGCACTCATACACACACAGACTCTTCCTCTACAAAGATAAACTTTCCCTCTTCATCACTTAACAAGAGACGCACGCCAAGGTATAACTTTTCCTCTTCACCACGCAAAACTAACCACGTGTGGTACCCTTTTCTTTTACTTGTTTCTTTCACCAAAGAAATTCCTGTTCGTTTAATTCAATTTAACACGTCGTTCGTTTCTTCCTCGAGACAATTCATTTTCCCTCGGAACGCGAGAGGAGCACGCATTTCCTCCTATGCCACAAGTCCACAACAAACTGGCGCCCGACTGACTTGGAACGAACAAGCATGGTGACCCTACCATTTTGAGATTAATTGTTTTGAGTGAGACGCGCATTTTATTTGATAAAGAAAAAAACGAACTTCTCAACAAAGAAAACCAAGCGAACCACTACCCACAGGAATAACTACTACCAACTACAATGACGAACCCTCGTCAGACTTTGCAAAAAAAAAAAAAAAAAAAATGAACACGGAGCTGTCGACTTTCATATCGAATTTAAAAACAAATTCGAGCTTGACAAACATTTTCATGGTTTCCTGACATTACCCTGCAACAAACGCGAGGAGCAAAATCATATAGGCCTATACACATTCCCTCCCGCACAGCAGACGCAACAACAAAAAAACAGGACATTCCTATCAACACATAGGAAGAAGTTGAATCAACAATACGAGTTGAGATGCACGACGCACGCGGATAAACTCAAAACTTGGAAATTTCGTTGACAGCCGGCAACCACGAACGACTACACAACAAACGCCTGTACAGACAATGTACACACACTACCGCAGACGCACATGCGAAGACAACGGCAACCAAACTCCGTTCAACAAGAACGAACGCGCGACTAGCGCCCGTCCAAACGATGCACACATTACCGCAGAATCACATGCGGAGATACCGTCAACTGGACACACACACGACACCGTCAACACGAAACAAAAATTTTCCTTCCAAACGGAACAATTCACTTCTCTGTCCAAGCAACTCTTTGCACATGTCAACACACAACAGAAACCAAACCAACAAATGTCAGCCAAACGAACACACTCCGTTTTTGACATTCTGTTCCTTTTTGACGTTTTTTTTCAAACAACCACACCAACAAAAAAAAAAAAAAAAAAAAGAAAAACAGGACAAAAAAATCAATTGCCGAAAACATTACTCACAAAAAAAAAAAAAAATATATATATATACATAAATATATATACATTGCATGTATTTTTTTTTCCTAGGAGGGGGAGTATTTGTACGAGCCTTTTTCAAGTCTCACACAAAACACACATTCATATTTCAAGCTGTCATATACATACGCGCACACAAACATACGCGCCCACGTCCACACATGTACACTTATTCACGTTCGCGTACATACACTCACATTCACGTATATATACACACACGCGAACACGAACACGAACACGCACATGGACGACGTCACTTCCGCTGTCTAAGGAAATACACATGCGCAAGATACACTCTGGAAGCGAGTATAAAACATGGAGACAAACTGTTTCCAACCCTCTTTTTAGGACCAACTCTCAACTAGAGAGGTTGGGCGAACAAGCCGCCGCCGTTTCGGCGCGCGCGCACGCGCACCTCACGCTCACTTCCTACTATGTATGGGGCACGAGCTAATGACTGTATGTATACATTCTCCCTCTTTCTCTCTCCATCTACGACTGGCCACTAAGAACACCTTCGCGTAGCTGACTACTAACTGATGACAACTCTAATATCCTCTTCCTTGCCTACACGCTGGATTCTCATTTCCACTACAACACTCACTTCAATTCCCACGCACGAACAAACAATAATGACCCAAACTTGAGATGAAAACACATTTCCTATTCTTGCTACAACACCAGTCCTGCAACGGACATTGGTTACATACGCGCGGACATGTTATGACTAAAATGTTCATTTCTTTCAACAGCAAATAAACGACGTTTATCTTATCCATTACCTGAGTCTTTGTTTCCTTCAATTCCCATTCGTTTCATTATTCTTTTGTAACGGGATTGGGGTATTTATATATCCTAGTCCCCTACACCTCTGCACAAATCAAACTTCAGGATGATCAAAATTGTTAAGATGATTTTGAAACCTCTGAAGAAAATCAAGGCTTGAATCGAGCCCTGATTACCAGATATGGAGAGAGAGGTGGGGTGACATAAGAGCAAAGAACAAATGAATGTTTAGAAGCACAAGATCTACAAAGGATATAAAACCACTTCACTTTTAGAGAAAATATTTTCTTCATTCAAATGTCATAAATAACTTTGTAGTAATAAATGACAAGTCAATATCTACTAGAATTCAAAACGCTTATTACAATAACGTTTAAACTGATTAAAACCACTTTAAAACTATACTTCTGATATCCTAGAATTTAGGATTAATTTCAAAAGAGTATAACTGCACTACTTATTTCCTTTCAAAAATAACTTATTTATTACTTCTTTGGGTCATATAGATTTCGGTAGGAAACTGAGTAGTTCTAAAATAATTCTAAGTATCGGTATGAAATAATTATTTAGAATTACACTTAATTAAAAAACAAATAAATCTTTATGATGTACAGAACAAAGATGTCATATTCCAAAAACTACGTAAATTGATGTTTTTTTTTAAATTAAAAAAAATCAAATTTTATGGGAATGCAATATAAAGTGGTGGTGTGGTGTGGTGGGAAATGTTTTCAAATTCAAGGCAGGCAAATCAATTTGATTAGTAAGATTTTGTTTGTATTCAAAATAATTAAAACTTTTAATCCTTAAAAATTTTAATTATTTTGATTTTCTTCAATAAAAAAAGAACAACTTCAATTGATGTTATTTTTGGAATATAACATCTTTGTTCTGTGACAAGTACGTAGACTGTAAAGATTTTTTGAGTTTTTTGTTTGTTTTTTAAATAAGTGTAATTCTAAATAAGCACCAAATAATTTTTAAAACAGTACTTACTTGCTTTTTTACATTCATGAATACTTATATCCGTCATAAATGATCTTTTCGGAGTTTTCTTGTAGAATTGAAAACTGATTGATTTTACTGTAGATTTAGGTGGTAATTTTATAACATGCTTATCCGCATAAACCTGCACATAAGAAAAGTTAAATAGGGTTACTTCCTTGACTAATAGAATAAGCTAAATTAATCTGATGAACATATTACAATATAAAATATAGCATTGCACAGAATAAAGGAAATAATAATTATATTTCTATGAACATTAAATTAACACTAAATGTCAGTGTTTGGTTAAACAACATATGCATTTACATTTTGCATTTAACTGCTACCAAAAATATATTATCATTAAAGTATATAATATCTTATATGATCAAATTTCTTTTAAAAATGAAAACACAGAATTTTAAGAATTATAATGTGAAAGGGATTGGATGAGAAAAACATTTTTGTCAAATTAAATGACCTATTTGATCAACATTAATGAATTACATATTAGTATATGCATTTAGTGTTTTTAATTGCAAAGATACATAAGTAGAAATTTTTAAATATCTTGAGAAGTTTATGATGAGTTTTCAATCTGATGAGAATTAACAATATTTCATGAATAATGAATCAACATCTGCAGATTGTATATTTTCTTTTCTTCTTTATTTACATCATAAAATTTATAATAAATTAGAGCATAAACACTTCACTAACAGTTTGTGAGAAATTGTAATAAAAATAGATAAAAACTTTCAGCTTCAGACCATTTATCACAATAAATTAGAGATGTTTTAAAAAATAATGCTGTCAAAAAATGAGTATAAAATAAAATATTCTAAAGTCATCACTCTTTTCTTAATTATCAGTTGCCACTTATAAAGTCCAAAAATTACTAGAGAATATGAGTTAATAAGATTGAATGAATGCCAGCCTAATGAGGAACATTGTGGGAGTACTAAGATTGATCAATTTTATGAACTGCATCTGATAACTTATGTGATATTCCATGACAAGAATTTCTTGACATTGAATTTAAAGACGACTAAGTTGTAATTAGCAGGCAAGCAGTCCTGTAGCAATGTGTTTTACAGGTGATAAGCCCTTATAAAGAAACTTTATCCATGTAAATTCCACCAAGTACATGGAGGGAGAAAGGAAAATCTTTTTTTATTGTGGTAATTATAACATTATTTTCAGCATTTCTATACATTGTTTGAATAACCCACCAGACAATATCTTTTGACACTGTTCAAAGCTTTATCCAGATCCATAAATGCAAAATACAGGTTCTTCTTCTTACTAAGGTACTTCTCTTTCATTTGTCTCAGGATAAATACTGTATTTCATCTATATTTTTAAACCTCTGAAATTACCTCTACTAGGCAATACTTGCCTCCACTATTTTATGTAGTATATTAACTATCCTGGGTTGCAGATGAATAGGGAGACTCTGGCTTTGAAAGATGATGGATTGCTATGTGTTTTTAACTTAAGAATTATCTTATAATTTTTTTTTTAATTCCAGTTTTGGAATTTTCAATAAATCAATCTTTTTAGACAATAACTTTTTACACTGTTAACAACCATAATCAGTTTCAAATGTGGATTTCATTTCAAAAGTGACATTAAAACATGCTGGTGTTTTTAAACAAGTATCACCAAATTGTCTAGATTTTAATTCAGCAAGTTCCCAAAAGTTCCATGTAATAAGTGTTACTTCACTTCCAAAATTTATTAGCATTTTTAAGTTTACACTATTTTAATTTCTTTGAAAATATTTTCTTTGTTTTTATTATTTGGATTAATCAAACTACTGTTCTCATCTTGAATGTTATTCTCACAATGTTTTGGCCGATATAACCTCTGACTTTATTCATGTGCTTTTTGTTGAACTGGAGAATCTGTATGGAATTTTGTAACTGAACCCTTTACTTAATCCACAGTGGTAGATTGCTTTTGTTCCATCGGTCATGATTGTGTAGAAATCTAATTCATAATTGCATTCTTAGTATCACCTGCATTGCAAATTGAACCTTCAACTTAGATACTTTAGCACTTAGCGAACAAATTCTAGTGTGAATTTATATGCAGCTTTGCTGGAATTTTAACTTGAATGTGAAGTGTTGTACAAACCTTCTACTAATCGGAATTGAATTCTTTGGCAGTCATGCTTTCTTGGGCCAGATGATTAAATTCACAATGTCTACTGGTGTCTTATCTTGCATCGATATATCCTGATTAATTCACCAATTACTTATTTTAATGTCAACAATTTGTTTTTTTCTACTATGACCAATCTTTTTCATATTTGAATATTTATCAAAAATTAATTTCATCCTGTCAGTAATTTCTTTCTGTTCTTCCAGTATATGATTGTCACAGAACCTTTTTTTGTTCTGGCATGAACTTCGAAGCATTTTATTCAAACTTGTGCTAATTCAGCTCCTTCAATATTCCAAGAGGATCATATCAGTGATGCTATTTTTTAAAGTGCATTGTTCACGTAGTAACATAGTGAAAATGGTGTCAGTTATTATGTATCAGCTGCTTTTAGGTGATAAAGTTTGACTTATGCTACTCAGAAGCCAAACCAATCACATTACAGTAACATTATTTTAATTTCTATAAAATTATTGGATGTAAATAGCTTCCAAAACTTTCAATTTTGGAGCCATTAATTATGTTATATTCAACAGTTTAAATGCTTTCAGGTAACTTTCAAATTTTGAAAGGCTACAAAGTCAATTTTTTTTTCTTTTTCAACCACTACGGTCAACGGATGATTAGTATAAAGAATAATAGATTTAGAAATAAAGAATTGATATTGCTTTTACTTTACTATTCATGGAATTAAGAATTTTTTCAAAAGAGAAGTAAGCAAATTTCACTTACCAAGAACGTATGAGTAGAATCGTCTACAAATATAACTGTTGCTTCAAATTTATGCATATTTACTGGATTTATAAGTCTGATTGCACCGATTTCAATTGCTGATTTATATTCAATAGTCATTATTGGATTTTTATCACTGGGATCAAAGATAAAGAGGTCACCACCAGGAATTACATCTGCAACTTTTCCAGAGTTACTCGATGCATTTATTACAACTTCACTGCTATTGATCCGTTCAAGCGTAAGTCCCTCAGTATAAATGCAGTGCTCTGTAAATTGTATAATACATTTTACTTATGAGAATATTATTTATATCAATAATTTAAATTATTGTGTATTATTGTTTGTAGTTAAGTTTTTCCCACAAGAAGTATCATGTGGATTTCTTTTTATAAGAGATCAGTATGTTACCTACAAAACAATACACTTTTTTAGTATATATAATTTTACAACTAATATGCAATTATCTAAGTTGCTTGTACCTAAAAGTAAAAATATTTTTGTGTTTCATTTCATTCCTAATTTGTTATTAACTTATCTTTAAATTTTTTTTGTAATTATTAGGGCTGTGGCAAGAAAATATTCTTTTTATTATTTTGACTCTCGAGTATATATCAGTTAATATCTTATATGTTTTTAGATAGAGTGATGTGATTTTCGATTGATTAGCTGTGTCTAACTGTGTCGGATATATACTCGAGAGTCAAAACAATGATAAGAATATTCTCTTGTCATAGCCCTAGTAATTATCTAGAAATAAACAAAACCTAATGCTTCAGATGTCAATTGTTTTCAATAAGCATTTTTAGAAAGCTACATTAGGTGATAGTAAACAATAGTAAACATAGCAGATAAATACTATATTTTACATATGAAAGTAGTCAGAACTTTCTGTCATACATATATGCATAATATGCTATTATCTTTCTTGTGTAAATAAGATAATATAAAGATGCTGATGCTTTACTGATAAAAGGTTCACATATGATTAACATGTTACAATAAATCATTACAACTCAAGAAAACCATCAAACATTTAATGAAAAATATGTGATTTATATAAAGATACATATAAAAATCAGAATATTTTGCAAACGTTAATTTCTCTCCGTAACTTCATTATATAATTAAATTTTTATATATTTTAGATTTATTAAAGATAAAATTCCCAAACTTTGTTTTAAATTTGATGATTACAGCATGAAATATTTAATATGTATGAACATACTTTACAAAGTTTGATCATAATAATAGATCTAAGTGATGAGAACAAGTCAAGCATTTTTTTTTTCAAAAGTATGAGAAGGCATAAGAATCAAGTAATATTGTGACAATGATTTGATTAATACTTACGTGGACATTCGTTTTCATCAGATTTATCTTTACAGTCCACTTTTCCATCACAGACATTTTTAAAGTGAATACATTTTTTACCATCACATTGAAATTCATTCTTTTTGCAGTTAGCTGAAAAGAGTATTGACAATAAAACAGGATTCTGTAAAAGATTCTAAGAATAGAAATCAATAAAATTGAACATCTAATTGTGATGTAATTTCACACCCTTTGTCTTTTTGGATAGGCAACTCAGTTTTTGGGCTGGCCTAAAAGTTATTATATGCTTGTTTGGGATTGGGGGTCCTCTCAGACATTGCTTCCTTTTTTTTGAGAGGGGGTGCAGTATTGGAATTTATAAAATACAGATTGTAAAATGTAGTTTGGATTGGCAAAAAGGTAAACTCAATAGCCACTACTTCATGGGTGATGTGAAAACGCTGCCCCTTTAATCATGTGCATACACACACAACTCTTCCTCTTTTTATTACTATGATCATATGGTCAACAACTATTTTTCATTAAATGCTTTTTGTCTCAAACTAAGACATCAACATGAGACCATTTCCTTCTACTACTAAAGCAAAGAACCAGAAACCTTAGGGAAAGAAAGCCACAATTCTGAACCTACAACTGAAGTGTTACTGAGTTAAAAGGTCATATGTTCATCACTAGGATAAGTCTGCAAATAATTATGTTTGTAACACTCCATTTTTGTATATTCTCTTTTAATACTTAAATCCCTGATTTTGTATATTCCATTTTTTTTTTACTTAAATAAGTAAAATTTTCAGTAAATGTTTGTTAGGTTTTCTTTTCTTCAAAAATTGTCATTTTAATTTGCCTTCTGCATTACATTTCTAAATTTCGTTTTGAACTGAACTTTCTTTTGGGCTAAAATCCTTATAGGTTAGTTTATAACTGATTGGTTGAGATACGCTCATGAGACGATTTCAATGAGTTTAATCATGGCTATGTTTGTAAGCACCTAGAGTGCTATTTTTGGTGGGAGCTGCATTTTCCACATTAAATCAGCATTAAATCAAACCAAAGTTACTGGGGAAATCAGGAAAATGTAATAAGTTACAAATCTCAATAATTTCCTCGAATCTTGAGTAATGAATTTAATTATCACTGGATGTCTAAATCGTTGGCTTTATATGAAAGCTCACCTAAACTTTGTAAACTAATTATTGTACTAATACCTTCAAAGCTATTTTATAAGGAAGGCACTGGTCCAGTTTTTGAAGTAGTCAAAACCGACTTTTCATTTGGCTTATTTCGACTGTTTACATTAACAAATGGAAAATACCAACATGCTTATCTAATTTCATGGCAAAGAACAAATTAAGGATATTGATTAAGGTGATTATGAATTTTATCACATTAGGACAGGCAATTCATTCTCCCAAAGGATTATTTGAATTTTGCCTCGAAAGAGAACTCTTAGTCAAAATAAAAAACACTTGCACAACATACAAACATATCTAAAAACTCACAAAACTAAATAGTCTAATTGATCAATATTCTTGGCAATGTATGAATCCAAAAGTAAAATGTGAACATTGCTAAGAATGGTTACAATTTTCCATAAGTAAGAATTTCTAAAAAAAAAAAAAAAAGCAATTTTTAAATTCAACTTTTGCATAAAAAAATTATGCAAATTATCTTATTAAATTTTTTTATGAATAACTAAATATTTTTTCATAAAAATAAAATAGAATGAGTGTTCACCTTGCTTTTAAAGTTATTTCATGTTTTGTTTTTTTCTATTAAAACACTGGTTGATTTTTATTCAACTTTCTTTGGCTATTTACATAAATCTGTATTAGCAAATGTCGGTTTTGTTCAATTCAAAAATATTAGGAAGATTGCACTTGGTTCACTGTTGAAATTTCCAAATCTTTTGTGTATCTTCTCTTTCATACAAAATGCAAATATGAGAAATTCATGCATGTGCACGTTGATTGATAGGTACATAGGACATTTTTCTATAAGTATTTATATCTAAACAGTTTTAAAAATATTAAATTTTACATGAATAATGAAAGTGATTTAAATAAGTAATGGGATTTAAGTTTTTAAAAAGTAAATTTATTTTTTGAATTTAAAAATTTAAATAGAATAATCAATGATAAAAAAGTTGATTGATAAATATTAAATTGAAATATACAAGTTATAAAGAATGCATTTTTAATTTACAAAATGTTTTGTGTACTTACGACAATTTGTTTCATCAGAATTATCACCCCAGCTACAATCCAAATGACCATCACAGCGGAATTTTTCAGGTATGCATTTGCCACTGTCACATGTAAATCCAGGACATGATTCTAAAAATTAAAAAATATATTATCAAATTAATATATTTTACACATACATTTGCTTGTCTTCAAGATGAGTTACAGGTACAAATGAGCAAAAATTAGAATATTTCTGTAAATAGTATGAAGACTATGTTGAAATAAAGTCTAAAACATTATCAGAAAAGTTTTAAGATGACATTGACTAAAATAAAAAATAAAAATTCTATTTTTGTTTACTAACATTTTATCTCTCATTGTATATATTTATTTTGATTTGTCAAACATATTCATTAAATTATATATATATATATATATATATATATATAAACATTACATAAATGCAAATGAGAAGATAATTATTCTGATTTTATACTCCATTTTCATAAAATATGATTTAAATGTTATGTAGACATTTTAGCATTATGAGTATAATATAAAAATAAATAGACAAATACAAATATAAAAATTGTATTATGCCAGTTTTAATATACAGTCATTAAGTGTTATTTCCCTTTTTGTTAGAATATACCATTTTCTGTTCTGGTATGCTGATTTATTATTTTTCCTAGTTTCAAAATGTTTACATGTTTTGAATAAAAAGAATTCCTACACAGTCTATTGAAAATCATTTCCTTTGTTGTTTATTCTAATATTTGTGTGGTAGCAACATTTACAATAACCTAACTTTTTGAAAACCTTAACTATATTTAAGATAAGAAAAACATACATTTTTCCTTTTACTTAGGTAACATAAACCTTTCCCTTTTTATGCTAGAGGTGTTATAAAACCTCTAAAAAAATAATTTAAAAAAATCTTCATCATATTAACAACACATGCACCTAAGCTATGGTCATTGTCAAAGGAGGAGATAATAATCTTCACAGCATGGCGACAGAATCTCCATTATACACTCTGTTATATAGCTTACAGAAGTTCTTGATAATGTAAAGCTCACTGCGGTGCAAAAAAATAATGTCTCTAGATTGGACATTTTAAAAAGTTGCAAACTTTTATCTGATAAAATTAAAGAATATCATTACTAAACAGTTTAAATCTTGGATATATACAGCTGCCCATCTGCAAAACACTTCAAATTCCAAATGACAAGAAGCCACCACTAGGACTTTAGCAAAATCCATTTATAAGCCAGAGAGAGACTAGAGAAAAACTTAAAGAAATCAGTAACCATGACGAATTCCTGGATATTGAGGAGAAACCTTCATCCACATCTGTCTTAAACTCATATATAGTTAAGCAATAGTAAAAGTTACCTTCAAAAACCCTGTCTTGAATAAAACCAAAAATATTGCAGACACTTGATAGTTTGATGGATGACTTACAGGCCTTTCATAATTTTATCATGCCCCATGTCATCTTTATAATAAGGCAAAATAAATCACCAAATAACCAACTTACTAAACCGAGTATGTTAACAGGCGGAAACTCATCAGTCAACCACTACCTCAATTCATAAGGATACCTATCTAATGACAAATGATACTTGTTGAAGACTATTCGAGCCATCCATATAGATTATTCTGATACAAATGACTGCTACAGATACGTCAGAAAATGAATTTTAGTAAGTCGACCAAGGAAATTCCCTTGTATGTGTTGTGTCTGCACAGATAAATGTGTTCTAAGAACATCACTTCATTTATTTAATTGATTCTGGTGGTAAAATATGATCATTTTTGGAGTCAATGATAAAGAAATGGATGTATTAGTTGGCATTCACTTCATGACAACAAATATCATCAACATTTGACCATCCAAGAACAATGTAATGATTGATGATTTACTCACTATCTAGTACCTACCATAAATCAGGATCAACCCACATACAATATACACAGGCCCACATACTCAAGTCTGAGCTTACATCAACATTAGTTTGGCCTAGAGCATATCTATTATCAAGATACTCCATTCTAAATTAACTCTAGCTATAGAGTCTTCAAACCTGACAAAATCCTGCAGGAAACCGATGAAAATAAATTTTGTGATTTAATTGCAGTCCACGATTTTGTGTTTAATATCAAATTATAAAAGGACAATGGGCATCTGTGAAATGCAAAGCCAACATCAAGATGAGATCAGCACTTACTCTATAAAGCAAAGGTAAACTTTGGTATCTCAGTAACAAAATGGAGATATTGCAGCAGAAATGCAATGTACTAGAACTGGAAATCAGAGGATGTAGACATAACGTTTGAGTATGTGAATAAAAGTCATATTCTCGAAGATTAAGAACAAAGTGAACTAAATTTATCCATGACGAAGACCACTATGACTCACCCTACTCAATAACTATACTTGTTTGAACTTGATCAGAAGGTAAAATTTATACAAGCCAATAAAGAATTTTCACACTGTCTCCATGCAATAGCCATAACACTATGTTTGGTTTGAGATCCTTTTTGAGGTGTACAAGTTTCTCAGTCGAATGATATCAATTCTACTGTGAAACTTGTATACTTTCACAAACCTGATCACTTCTGGAGAGTGCTATAGCCAGGAAGTAATTTAGAGACAATTCCATGGACGGTTAAGCTCTATTACCAATTCGATTGTTTGATAACAAACCAATTCTACTGCCAATACCTGATGATAACTTGGGGATTGTCACGGATGAAAATGTGTATTTGGCACTATACTATATACCTTACATGAGAAGGAGGGACTTTACCTGGATGTTTTTTTAGTGTGAAAATTAAGAAACACCACATAAAATGGATACTATGAGAAATTGAAGCTTTAGATATTGCAGTCGAAATAAAATATTTAAGCCGATATATCATATAATCTAAATGGCAAACCCATGTTCACCAATAGCAAACTATATGTACAGGTATTTGAGAAACAAAAATGGAGAGAATTCTCACTCAACTGAAATGTTACAGCATTTCTATCAATCACAAGCTAATTTTGAATCTCTAACATCTTGCTAGTGCTATCAATATACCATCAGACATAGCAAGCTGCAACTCTCAAGAATGTTTTGAGCCTAAATGCCATGGTTTTCAGTTTATCAGGCAGACTGAAGACTGTTGTACATAGCTTCAGTGTACAAAATGTGCTGAATAATAAGGTTAATTTATATTTTACAACCCAATCATCTTCTTTTGCCATATAATCTATATATATATATCCTGATTTACAAAGAGGCCTGATTAAAGAAATTAACTAACATCAAGAACATAAAGTGCTAGCTAAGTATTGCATCAATTATAATGGATCGTCCTTTTGTTGTATGCCATTGTAATCCATTCCAACTAAAATTTGAATACAGTTTTTTGATATTGAAAACATATCATTGAACCATTCAAAATGTCATCAATTATTACTGATAATAAAATGTCAGCTATACACGCTAAGTTTTACCAAAGCTAGTTAAACAGGCTATATATGTGGCTTCCTGAGGAGGTTTCTAAATCAGCTAGTATAACAATCATCCGAGGATCCCATGGAAGTGTTTGTGCATTCCCATGCTGTAAAGATGCAATCAATAGCTGGCATCACATAAAAAGGATGATATACTCCACCAAGCTATTTTGGACTTACATCCTCTTGACAAATCCCCAGATATAATTTAAGCTCCAGGTTTTATTGCATTATGGAATCATGACATACTGCTAGAGTTCCTGATAACTCTACACATAGGCGGTATGAAAATACTAATAAAACCCAGTTGCAGAGAATGCTACTGATGAACTAAAGTAAAATCTGTCATCTCAGGAATTCAATGAACTTGAGGTATCCAAACAATCGTCAACTGTAGCATACCACACCTAAATTCCATATTAAGTTCACTGGTTTATCTGTTCATGATTGTTGTTGGTTCTGTTAATAGATCCTCAATCTTGTCTACCAATTTTTTTCACAACCCATGTGACCGTAGCTTCTTTCTCTTTATTCAATCACAATCTAGACTGTACCTAATAAGAAGCATCTCACAATAGCTTAACATTGTCACCAACATATAACAGATTCAGATATCCTGTCAATCATCACTTTACTCCAAAAGACCTTCAGAATTATGTAGTTCTAATACTTCTAAGGCTTCTTCCTTTATCCCTCCTAAGGAAAAAAATAGGAGTTAAAAATAATTGCACTTATTCTGGTAAAAGTTCATAAAGAGTTACTTTCCCTTTGTTAGAATGTCCCGATTGAATTCTTTGTTCTGTGTATTCATTGGTGATATGCTGACTTATTCTTTTTTCTAGTTTTAAAGTGTGTACATGGATTTTAAATAAAGAGAATTACAACACAGTCTATCAAGAATCATTTCCCTTTTCATTGTTATTTCTAATATTAGTGCATACGGGAGGTATTTTTTGTTTTCTTAATGACAGTAAAGATAAAAAACGTTTCAATATGCATCATATATTATCCTAAAAATTCAGAAAGAAATTGAAACTGATAAAATCATTAATTTACTTTGATAATGCAACAGATTATGAATCTAAACTTAGTTTTTGATCATTATATTATACTTAAATAATTTAATTTCATATCAATTTTAAATGCTATTGAAAAATAATGAAATTCATGTCATTATAGGATCTTTTTTTATAAAATATACTCACTGCAATCTAATTCATCATCCTCACTCTCACAGTCAGTATGTCCATCACAATACTGGCTTTGTGAAATGCATTTATCCTTATAACATTTATACTCTGTTGGTTTGCATTCTTTACTGGCTGTAAAACAAAATAGTTACATATATATAACCTCTGTATTCTTGCAAAGCATGTTTGAGTAGTCATTCAATATTTTTTTAAATCCTGTTACATATTGTCACAACATTCATATGTGTCAAGTTGGTAAGAAAATTCTTGCGGTTTTTAACTTTTAAATTCAGACGAACATATCTCGGCTCAAACAAAAATTTCTTGATTGAAATAAGCACCATCAGAATCAACACACTTTCGCCAACGCAAAACAAGTGTATTTATGACAGTAATGTAAAAATCTTGCATTCTGGTGGTGATGGTATCGTGTAGGTTTTTGAAGCATTTCTCATGCAGAAAGTTGTTGTGATACTTGAAAAAGTGCTAGTTGTAGGTGAGAGATCTGAAGAATATGGCGGATGAGGCAGAGTTTTGTAGTTCAATTCGTTCAACTTCAGCAGGATTGGTTTAGCAACGTGCAGTCGGGCATTGTCATGGAGGAGAATTTGGCCTTTTCTGTTGACTAATGCTGGATGTTGAAGTTTCTGATGCATGTCGTTTTTGTTGCGTAAAAGAAGAGAAGATACACTACATAAAGGCGTTTCTTTCGGTTGTCATTCAATTTGTGAGGCACCCATTAATCAAGTATTTTTGTCTTTCCAATCACTCTCAAGTGGTTGGAAATCATTGTATACGTTATGTCTAATTCAGAAGCAAGTTCTTGAATAGTTGTGCATGGATTGGCTTCAACTAAGGCTCTTAATTGATCATTGTCAACATTCAATGGCCAACCACCACATTCATTATCTTCAAGACTCATCGCCATTACAAGATGTCTTAAATCACAATTGTACTGTGCATTCAAGAGTGGTTCCTGGGCCAAAAGCTTCATTGATATCACAAACTGTTTCAGCAGCTTTTCAGCCTAGCTTGAATTGAAATAAAAAATTGTGCAAATTTGCTTTTTTTCCGTCTTATATTCAATCTTCTGAAAACAAGACATAATTATGATAAAACAATTGTAATTTAAACAATTAGATAGAGTGAAAAAAAAACTCTTTAAAATGATATACAAAGTAAAGGCATTACAATGAACACTTATTTGAAAATACATCATTTGAAATCAAAATTTAAAAAAAATGTAAGAACTTTCTCATGAACCTAATATACTATTAACACAAATAATAGACTTTAGGTTAAATTTTTAATATGAACTAAATTATAGACATTTTTTTTTTATTACAATTTTACAAAAATAAAAGGAGTTCAGGACTGTCAGAGAGATTCCTTAAAGAGAATCTCAATGAAAATGATTCTAAACAAATATTTAGAAAGCATCAAATAGGATCCAATAAGGGCTCAAAAGTATTTTTTAAAATTAGTTGTCAAAATAATTGTGGCATTCCAGTGAAACACATTTTTTGTTAATGAATCATTTTAGTCATTTATTTCATTTTTTATAATAAATTACAATAGTTCAGGATTTTGTTTTTTTTTTAGTATTCACTGAAATTTAAAATTTAATTTATTTTCTATTTAAACTCTGCTGCTTTAATCTTATATTAGTCAAACATACACTTTCAGACTTATCAATTAAGAAGACAGTCATTAGCAAGTGCTTCTTTTTACAATATGACAAGCAAAAATGAAAAGTGGACACCCACTCAGAGTCACATACAGTTGAAAAGAAAAATAAATATTTTGATCTCATCAGAGTTTTCATACAGGAAATACAAAACAATAGGCATATATTTTGTTTGAATTTTGGTTGGAAAAAAATAAATGTGTTTAATATAAATATCATAAAAAGCAACTTAATTTACATATAAGGGTCATTCAATTAGAAATGCTCCTAATCCACTTTCAGTTGTCTGATCTAGATAAAATTTTCCATGTGCAATGATTTATATTTCTATATAATTCAGCTTTGAATTAATTGTGGTTTCTGATTTACAGGTGTTTGGAGTCAACTGACATATGAAATGGAGCTATTGAATGTTGCACAGTGATTTGGTTTTTGTATTTGAAAGGACATTTGCATATGCATAAGATGTCTGCCAGATGGATTCTTAGGTTGCTGACACTGTATTAGAAGCAAAAATGCATCAAATACTCGGGATGAATTTGGAGATGTGCCAAGAAGATGATCAAAGGTTTTCAAAAGACTGATTACACAGAATGAAATCTTGGTCTATCATTATGATCCAGAGATTAAAACCCTGTGGAATTACTTGGACTCACCACCTACAAAGAAGGTAAGGGTGCAGCCCTCTAATGGCTTTCATCATCTGGGACCAGGATGCAATAGTGATGACATATTTTCTGGCAAAGTATACACAATTATAAGAGCCTAATATGCTTTACTTTTGAGGAAATTATGAAAAGCTATTAAAATTAAAAGGCAGGGGACATCAGCAAAGATATCCTCCTCCTACAAAACAATATTCCAGTCTACAAAGCGCATGTCACCAGATCAGAAACATGAGCATGTGGCTATAAAATCCTCCTCTATACCTCTACTCTCCATATCTTGCATCTTTTGAATTTCACAACTTTCCAGCCATGAAGTTGTTTTTGAAAAGAAAGCATTTCCCAGATAATGCATCCTTGATTACTAAAGTCATGTGGTTGGAGGGTCAACTTGAGGTGTTCTACAAAAAAAAACGACGCATAACTCTGGGTGGTTTCTATGTAGAGAAAGACTAATAACTCTGACAAGTTTCATTGCGCTACTGTTATGAGAAGTGGGTCATGGCCATTTCTAAGGTTACAATCAAGATTCGGTTCTGGGGTTCGGGAAAGAGTGAGTCACTCGCTCGACAACAGCATGTTTCTGCCGTCTTCTTTTCCAATCGACCACACCTGGCCTCTCGCCACCAATGTCACAAATGTCAGCAACACAAAATACTTTTCAAGAAGATGTTCACGACTCTTCTTTTTGTGTCCTCCAGGGAATTTTTCTCAGCTTTTATATCCTCCTATCTAGAAAAAAAAGGAAGAGACAGGAAAAAAAATAGCTTCTCCCATCATGCCCTGCTTTCCCAAGATGCCCTTCGTGTATATAAATGAGCTAGCGATCCTTTCCTTCTTCTTTCCCAAAGAGCAATGCAGATACACTCGGGACGTTTTTTTTTCTTCTAACCATCTACTCCACAGCATTGCTTATTGAATTTCCCTTGTAATACTTAATTATGTATTAAACTTGTATGCTTTTTAACTTGTCAAATTCAGAGATTAAATGATTAGATCAAAAATACAAAATTTAACTTTATTCATAAACATAGTCCCCTTATTAGGTGAAACATTGTTTTCAGTGCTTCTCAAGCCATTCAATGGCTTTTTGTAGAATAATTGTTCGTTGGCTTAAAACTATGCCTCAATTTCCAATATCACCTCTTTGTTGAACTAAATCGCTTTTTCTGGAACATTCTTTTGAGATCTGCAAACAGTTAGTAGTTGTTAGGAGTTAAATCTGAAGAATAGGATAGGTGTGGAAACAATTCAAAGTGCAATCATGTAGTTTTTGCCATTGTTGCAATTGATTTGTGACATGGTGCATTGTCTTGGTGAAAAAGTACTTTTCCTACGTCATTTGGTGTTATTTTTTTAGTGATTTTTTTAAATGCACGAATAATACTATATTATATTTACTATTGATGGCTCTTTGTTTTTTAAGGTAATGCATGTATAAAATACCTTGCTCATCCAAAAATATGGAGGTGAAAACCTTGCCTGCTAATATTTTTGTCTTAGGTCACTTTGGACGGGCTTCACCTGCTACTATATAATCAGCTGATTGCAGATTTAATTTCAAAAAATCCTTTTTGTTGCATTGAAACAGTTGCAAACAATTCCCTGAATTTTGGACTCATTATTTTGTTTTATAAGCGAATGTGGCACCCACTTTGAACACAGCTTTGATAGACAAATGTTTGCACATAATGGTGACTATACTACTTTTTCATCTTCAATTTCTCTGCTATCTCATGCCACTTCAATTTATGATTGGCCAAAACAATTTTGTGAACTTTATTTTTATGGGACATCTGTCGTAGATGGGAAACCTGAGTGTTAAACATGGAATGGTGTCTGTGTGATTGTGTTGAAAATCAGTATACCACCTCTTAACAGTTGTTTATAATGGGGAAGTGTCCAAGTAACACTTATCAAGCTAGTGCTTTGCTTGAACAGCATTGTTTCACATCAAAAAGAAACTTATCAAATTCATATTTTTCTATTGCTTTGAAAATTTGTAACACTTAAATTACTTATTTGTAAACTAATAATCCAACTCAGTTCAACTTTTAAAATGTGTGATTTGAAGGTTATCACTTTATAAAAATCAGCCATATATCAAGCCGATGACATATTGAGTGATATATTGTTTTTTCATTATAATGAATTTTAAGCATATGTATCTTGTTGTATTGATAATTGAGGGAGTTAGGTGCAAGAATACCTTATAGGTAAGTTTCCACTCTCCTTAGAGCTTTTATATATCTATTAAAGCTAACGGGATTCCATCCACCTTATCTTGATGCTACATAGTTTCCAAAATCAAAAAGGTACATACAGAAGTGAAGTCTACACTTCTTATTTTTTCAAAAACCACAAATTTAAGCTAAACTGAATATAACTTAAAACAACCTATACCTCATTTGATTTGCCTTTTTTTCCTCTATAATTTTACCTGTTCATATTTGACTTTTAATTGAAGTATCTTAGTGTACACATCAATTTTAAAAATTAACTTCAAATCAAGAAGGCAAAAAGAAACACTGCATAATGGAAATTAAATGTAACTTTAGAAGATTAATGCAACAAAAATACAACAGGGACACAATTAATTAGTTAATATTTAGTAGGATAACCCTTCTGCAATTTGACAGCCTGCAAATTTTGGTTCATTCTCTCAGGATTACTTCAGTGAAAGGGCATCCCACTTCTCTTTAATTTTTGGCTAAAGTTCTTCCAGATTTGAAATTTTATCATTGCATAACTATTGTTTTATGTAATGCCATACGTTTTAAATAGGATTGAGGTCTGGAGATTGTGCAGGCCAATCCAAACACAGAATATTAGGTACATGCAAAATGAATGCCGATGCTCAAAATGAATAAGCATTTTGACCCCTCCCTTTACTTAAAAATTCACCAAAAATCAGGAAATTAACCAATTTTAATGAAATTTTCAGTATTTATCAGATAATGATCACAGAAAATATTGGACCCATTATTTTTATTCAAATCTTAGTGAAAATGTATTATTTTGTTTAAACAAAAAGTACCTTTAAAGTTATGGTTTTCAGTAGTAAAAAATATGAGTGAATTTATTTTTGCTTTTTTTATATAAAAATTAGGCATTGTAAAATATAACAATTAAAAAAAATTATTTAATTTTTACAGGAACATTAAGATAAAAGCCCCTAACGTCTGTATTAATGAATTTGATATAATTTGAAGAAAAATGAATTTCTCAAATTACCGATATTATCATTTAATTAAGCATTGTTTATTTAATATTTTGACATAAAAAATGATAATAGCAAAAAATATTTCCACTTTTTTTTTTTAAATTACAGGCTTTGCATAATTTTTATATGTAAAATTTTAATATTTTCCTTGCTTAACTGAATGTGAAACTTTCGCCATAACATAATTTTTATATAATATTGAACAATAATCAAAAAAAATTTAATTTAAAAAGAAACATAGAAAATAAGTAAATTAAAAAATGGTAAAAATTATACAAACGTTCAGAATAGGAATGTACGGATGCATGACATCATTTTCACAGTCTTTTTTGAATGAAATTTTGGGCTTCCATATATTCCGTGTTTACAAAACTTTCGTTTGTTGCGTTTTGCAAACGGCAAAATCACTTGGTTTTTGGACTAATTAATTTATGTTTTGTACAAACAAGGTGTTTTTTTTATTTAATTCAATATCTTAGGACTTTACTAATTATCTTTGAAATAGACCCAGAAAACTAATATTTATCTTTTAAAGGATTTTTACAATGAATTTATTTAACTTCAAAATTTAGCTTAATTGGTTAGCTCACTGTGAAAACATTTTTCATAACTTTTTTTTTTACATTTACAAATATTTTTTTCCTTTTGGAAATTAACTTTTTCAATTTTTCAAATACAATCAAAAAGTAGTCAGAAACCTACAAAAAAATAATGATAAATCTGCTTTCAAAACTAGGTCCCTCTATCTTTATCCGCTCATTTTTGCCCGTACCTACAGAATATCATACTTTTTAAGGAATCTCTTGACATTGCCAGCTGTGTGAATGGGAGCATTATCCTGCATGAAGATGGGATTATCATTTAAATTCCAGCCAAAGTAGGGTAGAAAATGCTCCGTCAACATATTAATGTACTGGCTCAAATTAATTTGACTTTGCAAGCAACCTATAGGCCTTGGACCATTGGCACTAATAACAGCCCACATTAAAACTGAACCTCTACCACCTTGCAACATTGAAACTGTGCACCTAGGATTAAATTCTTTGTCCTTCCTTTGACGGACGTACTGCCTACCATCACTGCCTAACCTATTGAACTTGCTTTCGTCGCTAAAAATCATTTTTGACCAATATGAAGAGTCATGATCTTCATTGCATCTGACAAAGTCCAGACGGCACTTTCTGTTCTTTACAGAGATCATTGGCTTGCGTCTTGGAACATAGCTTTGCAAATGAAATTCCTTCAATCTGTTTTTAACTGTAGAAAGAAAGCACTTTTTAACAAGATTACAGTGTTATTGGATTTTGGAAACTGTTTCAAATCTGTTTCTAAGGCTGCAGATCTTGATAGCATTGTCTTCCCTGTAAGAGGTAACTCTAGGATGACCATATTTAGGGGCATTACAAACACTGCCGGTGTTTTGGTACTTTTGTACAGTCATTCATATCATTTTCCTATCACATTTCAATCTGCGGCCTATTTCTTGATTGGATAAACAAGAAAGGTAGAGATTAATGAGCTCTTGACAATTACTAAGAGAGACTTGAGGTATATGGACTAAATGCTATGTTGTATAACCTAGGAATTATTGTTGGGGCGATTAATCGGAATTGAAATTTGGAATCGGAAAAATCGGATCTTTTTGGAGTGTCTGAATTGGTATCGGAATCGGAAGAATATGTGCATATTTTCCGATGCCAAAAACGATTCCTTCAATTATCTTTTTTGTTATTTGAGTGTGCTTAAATCAAAATTTTAATAAAATAATAAATATTTATTGATTTTAAACTACCAGTAAAGCTAAAATTCGATAGATCGTCACCCAAGTAATCAGGAAAAAAATAACAACTTTGTAGTTAAATATTTAGAGATTTAAAAAGAATCGGAATCAGTAATTGTATTAGAATGGAAAATTTAGCATGGAATTGGGAAAAATATTGGAATTGTCCCATCACTACTAGGAACAACAACAATTAGAGATGCTAAAAGGTGGATACTTTAAGCTAGTTTTAAGCTCATTTGTTGCTGCAGAGTTTCTTTTTTGCTTTCTCAATTTGAAGGTAATATTTTAAAGTAATGTGAATACTAGGATACTTCAATTAAAAGTCAAATATGAACAGGTAAAATGATAGAGGAATAAAAAAGGAATCAAATGAGGTATAGGTTGTTTAAACAGTTACATTCAATATAGCTTAAATTTGCGGTTTTGAAAAAAATGATAAGTGCGGACTTTCTTTTTGGTGGCACTGTACATAAATCTGTTTAGTTTCTGTAAACTATTGGTCTCTGCTGCTAGAAAACAAAATGCTATCTTTGATTAAGTTGTTCAATTTGGATATTTAGTCATAATAATTATTTACTTTCTTTTTGATCAGATATACAGGAAATCGGAGAAGAATTTACCCACTGCTATGTACTCTCATTCACCTATTTAATAACTGATAACAGAATTTCATAAAACACATAATTTGGTTTGCACCAGTTTGTCTTTGTTTTATTATCATATTTCACAAAAAATATTTTGTATTATTTGGATTCATCAGACTACTGTTCTCATCTTGAATGTTATTTTCTCAACATTTCAGTTGATGTAACCTCCAACCTTTTTCAGGTACATCTTGCTGAACTTGGGAATGTTTCTGTCGAATATTCCTGAGTTTGGCAAGATACATCTGAAGAAGGTTGGAGGTTACATCGACTGAAACATTGGGAAAATGGCACTCAAGATGAGAACAGTAGTCTGATGAATTCAAATAATATGAATAACTATCTCAAAATCATCATCTCAAAAATTCAGAAACAAAATATTTATTTCTATTAACAGAATATCATAATTGATAGAATAATTAATCACTTCATATAACCAACACTAAGATATTTAAAAATACTAAATACTTAATTGATATGGCTAGATAATTAAAATATACTATACAGCATATTCATATGATTTAGCATTTTTCTTATTAAAATTATGATGAAACTTTTATATAATTTCCTAAGAAATTATTTTTAATAGTTACATCAAAGCAACTTACGACAATCCTTTTCATCCTCTCCTCCAAAACAATCATAATGGCCATCACAGCGAGCTGATTTTGGAAGACAATCTCCTGTTTTGCATGTTATATAATCTTTTCCACAAGGTTTTACTTCCTTATCTTTGCAAACAAATTTTCCATTCAGGCAATTGCTAAAATTATAAACAAGAATTTTCTTCAATATACAATTACTTTTAATTAAATAATTTAAAGTTGAATAAAACTACTGTTAATTTCAAAGAATACCCACCACAATTAATTAATTTTTTTATTATTGGTCCTTTTTTGTTTATTTACTATAGATTTAGCTCTTAAAATGAACATTGCTCATCCCGATATTCAAAAAGAATAGCTCTCTAAATTTTATATGTAAACTTATTGTAAAATAGTTCCTTAAGAGTGAAAACACCAATTTTAGATAATCATGATTTGAAATGGTTAATAAATAATAAATTGACCATTTTTTCAAAAGGTCAACAAAAATATCAAATGAAAATATCTCAAACTCCAAGCAATTTAAGTAATATAAATTAAAATCAAGCAATAATATCAAAATAGGTCATAATTTTAGAAATATTTAATTTATAACATTCTATTTTAATTCTAAGCTTAACATTGATCTTTAAGTAACTTAATACTAGTGTTTTATGTATCTCTTCCAACATGTCTTCCAACCTTGATAAGACAAAAGTTTAAACAATCTAAAGAGAATATTTTGCTTCTCTTAAAGTTAAAACTTTGAAAAATAATACTGCTTGTAATAATTTTTAAAAATGCCAAAACTATTCAACTTAAAATATATTTTCATTAAAACATGAATATAGGTTAAATGAAAGAATATAAAAATAATATATTTAAAACACTACTACTATCATCTTATAATTATTTTTTTAGATTATCTACAAACTAGCATTTCAGCCTGGCATTGCCCGGTGTTTGGAGGTGTATGTTGAGCAAAAAAAAACGGTCAATTTTTTTTACTTTGACTCATATTATGCCCCTTAACATTTATTGTTTTGAAGTCAAATCAAGTTATTAAGTTAGATCCATGTCCATGGCGGAGGAGTTTGGTAGAGTTCTCAAAGGTCAAATCGTTGAATTTTGACCTCTTAACAGCCAAATTTCTAGCCGAAAACTGATTACAAATCTCAGTATCCTGTATATCAAATTTCGAATCTGTAGACTAAAAATTGACAGTTATTGTGTAGGGAAATGTACACAGACACACACACAGACATGTTCACTTTTATAGATATATAGATTTTAAATGATCTAAAAGTAATAATTTATATTTTCTACCAAAATGATAACATAAGAGGCTAAAAATATTATCTTTAAAAATATTTCAAACGGATATAATTCATATATTATCAATTTATCAATATGTGTTCAATATTTAAGCATATTTAAAAACAAAATTATAAATAATAAAATATAGAGCAAAGAATATTTAACTATTAATATAATTCTTTCATATATTTAAATTTTTTTCTATATTTTGATTTTCTGCATCAAAATAAGAAATAATATTAAATAGTTTTGTAATAAATAAAACGTGATGAAATAATTTTTAAAAACAGTATAATTACAAAATATAGCAAATTTAAAATAATTTTTAATTTTCATATCCATTAGGATTAAAGTAAACCCTTAATTTTATCTTGTTACCATTATGAAAACGAAAACTAAAAATATATTTTTTAAACTGTTAATCTTTTTTAAACATGAAGTAAAACTTGATATCAAAATTGAAAAAAAAAAAGAAATTAAAACTGAATAGTTACCAAACATAGCCATCTATCTTTATAACAGTATTATTTGTATACTGTAATCCTTTATATTCACATGGACACTGAGAAGAACGTATACAAGCACCACCTGCAATATAAAGTGATATATTTTTTTTACTTTTGACAATATCAATTAGTTATTTTATTCTTATTATGATGAAAATTATTTTTTATCTATTGTTTGTTTGTAACTTCACAATGTTCAAAATGATCGGACTGAGATTTTTAGGCAACATGAAGTGGAATGTGGACATATGGCATAACAGATAATAGTGTTAATTAACAATCAGTTCTAAATGATTTTGTCTGAGGGTTGAAGGTTCAATCCTTACTACAGAGATTAATAATTAAGAATGATATAAAAAAATTAACACTTCTACCTGGTCATGGCTGACAGAAGGAGAACAATCTACAATCATGGATTAAATAAAGAGTTCATCTTGAAATTTCAGTATGGGTTTTTGTAAAATGCTTTTGACTCCTAATGAGGGTATGAGACGAATGTATTTGCCAATCATTTTTATAACCACCGGTTGTGCTAAACAACCAATGAAAACCTTTCAAAGTTAGTATAAAAATTGTTGAATTTTGGATTCAATCAGTTCGCCATTAACTACGCCACGGACCGCATTTGATTCTTGGCCGCCATCTTGGTTACTGCCAATTACAATAAGGATCTGATCTGAACTACACCGCCATCTTTGTTCAACATAATGTCTCAAAACTTAACAAAAAAGCTCAAAAAGATGCACTTGAAGTTTAGGGGGTTTACATCAGCGAACCCATTGTAAATATAATAATCAAGATGAGAATATTAGTCTAAATAATACAAATAAATGGATAAAGTAAGTCTCACTTAATTTTGGGAGTCAGACAAATCTAGTTTTAAACAAGAAAGTTAATTTTATAACTATAATCATCATATAATAATTCATGATACATGGGTAGAAACTTTGTTTAAAATAAATTACATTCATTTAATTAATTTTTGTTTGTTGCTTTTTAATATTTCTACATATATTAAACATACGAAGGACATTTCAAAAGTAACGCCTATATTTTTATTCCACTAGAATGGATCAGAGGGGATTGCAAATTCCATTGTTATGATGACTGAACTTATGCATTTATGACCTGAAAGTTTCATGTCTGTTATAGATATTGATGATGTAAGACTAAAAAAGCAACCCCTGACATGGATGTGTGTCAAAAGCTAAGATGCGTCATTGAATTCCTGGCAGTACTGCATTAAGAAAGTATGTAGAAAAATAAATTCTGGAGCATAAAAGGTCGTTTGTTTTAATGGTACTACTCCCGTTTTCATAGCTCTTTAACTTTTTGAGTTAGAAAAGAAAGGATGTTTTACTTTTGGAATGACCCTCATATATTACATATAAAGTTAAATAATTATGTTTTGTATCCATGAAATAAAATAAAATCAAAAAATTCTATAATGCAAAATTTGAATTTTTTGTAGGTTAAATACTATGTCAACTTTTATTTTTATATTTTACAATAATCAATCTTTTGCTGTATTAAGCAAAATGATTACATTGTTCAAATGCATTTTGAATACTTTTATCATAAATCTGACAATAGAAGATATATTTATGCATCAGTAGTGCATAAACATACACTAAAGTAAATCATTGCATTTGAACAATATTTGTGAATTGATGGTAATGATTGCAAAAATCTGAAGAAAAATATTTGAAAATTGATTAAGAGGTGTATTTTGGGACACTGACAAAATAAATATTGTACAGCAAAGAACACAAGAGATTGTGCTTTTGACAAAGCTCCATGATAAATTCTGTGAAAGACTGCAAATAATATCTGAATCAGATATTTGTTGAGAAAAATAAAATATTTTCTGGGAATTAAATCATGAAATTTCTTGAAAAATATCTGAAAATAGCAGACCAAAACAGTTAACTCATATTATTTGGACAACTGTTGTCATCTTGAATATTATTTTTATTACAGTTTGGTCGATGTAACCCCAACTTTTGTCAAGTGTATCTCATTGAACTTAAGAATCTTTATGTCAAAGTTTGTAATCTGCAAGGATTCATGGCATAGTGGATAAAGTACTTGGTAAAATTCAATTGTAAATAACACTCAGCTGGAGGTTGAAGATTCAATCCTCAGTGTGAACGCCACTCAAAAATACCATTGCAAACTACTTAGGACTTCTATCATTGCTTATGAAACAAAGGCATGTTACACCCATGAGTTAAATAAAAGGTTCCATTTAAAATTTCATGCAGATTCCTGTGTTTGACAGAAAGATTCCTGAGTTTGACAAGATATACTTCACAAAGGTCAGAGGTTACATTGACCAAAATGCTGTGAAAATAACACTCAAGAGCAGTAGTCCAAAGAATCCAAGTTATCAATACTCATCTCAAAAAATCAGAAGCATAAAACATTTAATGCTGTTTAAGAAAATGAATGCTAAAGAAAGAAAAATGTCTTACTAATTAATAAACTAAATGAACATTTTATTTAATAATATTTTCTTTCACAAGATAATATTAAAAAAATATGTAATTACTGAAATGAATAGATAGTATTTTGTTGACATCAACTTACGTTCTTGAACATATCCAGGTGGACAGAAGCAGCCTTCAACACATTTGGAGTGTTTACACTGTTCAATTCGTTGTTGTTTAACAAATGACATACAAGTTTCAGGACACACAGGTCCACAACTTTGGTAAGCAAACAAGTTTGTACACATGTAAGCTATAAAAAAAATTAAAAATTAAAAATAAAATTAAATCATTTTTTTTTTAATTTTTATTAAAATATCCTAATCTAAAGGATTAAATATTTGGGGATCTATATATTTAGAGATGTAGCAGCTAGAATAATTTAACAAAAGAATCCATGAGTGTTTTAAATTACACTACTGATTTTTTTGTGAAATTTCATGTTGAATCAAAATATTAAGTTTTCTTATTAGGTTTTTATATCAATTACAGAGATGGACTTGGAAGATATCATTGAAGGTAGTATATTAAACAATTTGGACATTATCACAATTTAAAAGAAACAACTAAGACTTATGCTAGACAGTATATTATGAAAATAAGAATTGTTAAAATTACTAAAACCCTTAAAAAAAAAAAAATGCATACCCATACAAAAAATCAAAAAGAAAGCGAAAAACAATTGCCCAAGATTAGTTGCCCCCTCCCCCCCCCAAAAAAAAATAAGGTTTTAACCGGTCTCATCACCACTACTTTACCCTATTACATTTTTTATTTCAATAAATAATTCATTCATAATAAATAAATAAATTAAAAGCATCAACAAGGATTCTACTGTAAATTTCTGGACATATTAAATAATACTAATAATTTGAATGAATTCAATTTAGGGTTCTTGCATTAGATATAGACATATAAACCATTATATAATTATTCCTATAGAGTGATTTACGTTTAATAATTTCAAAATATATTCTTGAATAACTTAGAATTGTCAAAATTGCTTATTTATACTTACGGCACAGTCGTTGGGTTCTCCACTTAGAAGGTGCATCAGCATGAATGCATGCTACAGCAAAATTAGCCAAAGCACTACAGATACAATCACAATCACTACCAATCATACACCTACAAAATAACAAGACAAAATATATTATCAAAAACTAATCTCGAATAAAATATTTCATAATTATGAACAACCATATATGACTTTAACTAGAGCAAAAGTTTCTTATATATTTTGTAATTTTTTTGTAAATGAGGAATTTGATAATTTGTATTATTTGGTTTATTCTAACTACTGTTCTCATGTTGGATGTTATTCTTACAATGTTTCCGTCGATTAACCTTAAAATTCCGTACACATTATAGACTTTAACAAGGTGCACTTGAAGGTCAGAGGTTATATCAGCCAAAATGTGAGAATAATATTCAAGGTAAGAACAGTAATCTGAATAATTCAAATAACATAAAAATGATGACATTTCAATGTATCAAAACTACTAAGATAACATAGAAAGTAAAAGTGCATTAAGTCTTAGATGTATACATAAAAAATAAATTTTCTCAGATAAATTTTATGTGTATTTCATATTTAGTATGTACATAAGATGAGATTGCTTTCATCATTTCACTTGCTAATACTGGCTGAAATCCTACATTAGCAGAGTTGTCAATTACAAAATTATTTTTATTATTATCCTTATATAATTTTTCATTAAAAATTTGCTAAGCTGGAAAATGCCTTTATTGTTCTATTCATATTCTGAATGCATCAATTTATGTATTGAGTGTTTTATGTTTAACTTTAATGCAGCATGATATGTTTCTTCCGAGTGTTAAATTATTTATCTTTTTAACTATTTCTTTACTCTATTTTTCTTGACTTACTTTAGCAATATTATAATTGATGATTCGTAGTATTATTTGGATTCTTCAGACTACTGCTCTCATCTTGAGCATTTTTCGGTCAATGTAACTTTCGACCTTCTTCAGGTGTATCTTGTTGAACTCAGGAATCTTTCTGTCAGGCTTGGGAATGTGTATGGAATTTAGAACAGAATCCTTTATTTCATCCATAGAGATAGAATACTCTCGTTCCATCAGTCATGACTGGGTAGAAGTCCTAAGTAATTTGCAAATGTATTTTGAATGTCGTCCACACTTACTTGTGGCATAGTGGATAGAGTATTTGGTAAAATTCAGTTTTAAGTTATACTCTTCTGGAGTTTGAAGGTTCAATTCTTAGTGCAGGCAGCACTCAAAATACAGTTTGTTGTGATGGTTAGTATTTGAATAATTGATGAGGGAGAACACAGAAACAGTTAAATAAATATTTATTAACAAAAATACATGAAAAAGGTAAATTGAGTAATATCTGTGCTCAACTACTGGACTAGTTGGTGACGACCATACTCTCAGCATGTCCATCTCTAACTGACGGAGTGAACCAGTCCTCATTACCTGGAAGTGATGTCATGGACGGAAGTGACATCATGGAATAGTTCATTATTCCAGGTAGTAGGGGTGTGTCCCCAATACCCACCTCCCAATTCTCAGTGCAGGCAACACTCAAAATACAGTTACAAATTACTTAGGACATGGCTGATAGAACAAGAACATGCTACCTATGTGTATTAAATAAATGGCTTTGTTTGAAATTTCATGTAGATTTCCAAGCCCAACAAAAGCATTCCCCAAGTTGGACAAAATGCACCTGAAGAAGGTTGGATGTTACATCGACCGAATGTTGTGAAAATAACACTCAAGATGAGAACAGTAGTCCAAATAATACAAATAATCAATTAATCAAAATCCTCATCTCAAACATTCAGAAACATAATGGTGATTGCTTTACTATATAACTGATGTAAATTATTTCAAAATGTACTTGCAGCTATAATATATTTTAAGTTTTTCAAGTAAATTTTATAAATTGTGTCAATTTTTTATTGCATTATATAATAGCATAATAAATGATTATAATCATATTACATGGAAAATAATATGCAAAGCAAAAAAATACTCTATAAGAAAATGCCACTTCAAGTTAGAAGGTAGTAGTGTAGGTTTAATGTTAAAATTGCATAAGAAAGTATACAAAGTGAGTTTGTCTGAGTTAACTCCAGAAGAAACATATTGACTATTGCACTCAACATAAAGTTTTTATTGGTAACCAGGCTTATATTGGCCTTTGAATATGTAAAATAAAAAGTAAAGTCCAAAAATCTCTTCTAGGTGTCATTATAATACCTCCCGACCAAAATAAAACAAATCCAAAAAAATGTATCATCAAAGTTTATTATCACTTTCTACCAACAATTCACTATTTTTCAACTTTTCCATGCAATTATATTTTCCATCAATGTAGGCATTCTTTTTAATGCTCAGCATATCCTTTAATATAATGCACAGCTTTTATATCACTTTCAGATTATCAAAGTTTATACAGTTGTATTAAATTGAAAATATACTTTGTTTAAAACTTGAGAGTACTGCAAACGCATTTCTATGGTAATACAATGTCAGAGGTTTTTGTTATCTAAATACATTTGAATTTACTGTAAATTTGATTTTGAATTTCAAAATGATAGGTCCCATTTTGACTAATCGGCCTTTTGTGAGCAACTAGCATGACTACCTGCCAGGAGGCATAGGCAACAAAATAGAAGAGTTAAAAAGTGTGTAACATCTTTATTTTTCAACTTCTCTATCCTCTTCTCATGAAAATATCACTCTAAAATGATAACTCTCCACTCCAACTTATTTTTTTTCGGGTGACCCTAGAAAGAATATATATTACAACAAAAATATACCCAAAATATGTCCAAAGTAATGGACCAAAAGTATATATCAGCTTTATTTACCTGGTATAGTTTATGATTTTTGGATGGACACACACAAACACACAGATTACAATTTTATATTAAGAGTAATCATCCAAGCAATTCAAATAAATTAGTAACTTCTTAATCTAAATAAAAAGATCTCCAACTAAAGCAGAGAAAAGGGTTATTATGGTGAGAAGGGAAAAATTCATCAGGCCAGAAACAAGCAACATCACTGGGTTATTTGCTGCAATAAGGACAGCATTACCTCTAGGAGTATCCACTGATAAAAAGTACATTTTCTCACATGAAAATTACTCTGTATCACATTCAAGATGATTTTACATCTAGTACATAAGAGGTTCAGTTTGAATGCACAGGTTTCTGAGTTCAAAGAAATACAATTGAAGAAGGACGGAGGTTAGATTCACCCAAATATTGTGAAGATAAGTATAGTAGTCAGAATAATCAAAACAATACAAATAATATCATTAATTAGCTTTTTAATGATAGTTTCTAAATTTCTGTATTTTTAACATTTTGCTCTTGTAAACACACCGAATCAAATTCCAATTCATTTTGATAAGTCAGCTAAAATACATTAATAGATAAGTAATAGTCAAGAGGTTACATATCTTTTGGCATAAGAAATTTAAAACATTCTGACAATTTACCTGCAAGCATCCTGATAACATTGTTGGTAATGTTCGTCAACTACAGATTGAGTAAGACTATCACGGCATTTTTCAAAAGTTTTTCCATATTTGATTATTCCACATTTTGCTGCTGCCCATCGTTTCATACCATATGACTAAAAGTAATTATATTAAAAATAATAAACTGTTTAAAATTCGTTTTTAATTAAAATGGATATTTTTTTATTCTCGATCTGTTATATTAGCTAACCTACAAAATGCATTTCTCAGAAATACATTATCATAATTTTTACATTGCACATCTCTACTCTGTTCAATAAGAAGCAAAGTGCTAAAAATTCCTATTGCATTATCATAGAAATAAAAGCTTATTATTGTGATGACAATGAAACATTACCTTATGAAATGTTTTATAGGCTAGCAAAATGATAGAACTTCCTACTTTATATTGATTTTATTGTTTTAAATTACAAGACGATGATAGATGATTTTGATTTTATAAAATATTTGAGAAAATATATTAAATAAATTAAATCAAGGACACATCTATAATGAAAGCAAAATCTAAAAATAATAAAACAATATTTATAACAAAAACAAGACAATATTATAGTTTACTGATATTTATCATTTCAAAATTAAGATAAAGTTTTCTTACAAAAAGATTTCTATTTTCTTTTTTTACCATTTCATTGCATTTAATGATTCTTTTTGTCTAATATTATTAAAGATGAAAATATTAGCCCAAAAGTATAACTGAAAAATACTCATTACATTTTTTAAAAGAATTATTTTTGCTTAAATAAATCACTCTTAAAATGTTTTCTTGATGAAGATAAAGGATATAATTACCCTACAAGGTTCAATAGTGTCGGGTGGAGTAACACATGCTGAATCTGCCCACGATTCTAAGCACTTTTGAGGAATTTCTATTATGCCACGTTTTGATGTTAAATCATTAATAGCATCATAATCAAAATTTCCACATAATCCTTGAACTTTCTTTCTCCATACTTCCGTGAGATAAACATAAACTCTTCTCCCTAAATAAGATTAAAAAAGAATTTAATTAATAAAGAAATATCTAACAAATTGTTTTCAACTTGGAAGCAGATTAAATATAATATAAATTTAATAAATATGGAAAAGATATGAATATGGCTTGCTATATTAAATTGCATATAAAATGATAAGCAAGAACTATTAATTGGTAATAAATGTTAATTAATCATTAAATGTTACAATCAAAGTGTATATATGTAATATGTAATTTTTAAGGATGAATTAATCCCATCATAAAAATATTTTCTTCAATAGGTAAATTGTTGTAAGAAAAATATGAATTTTCTTACCTAAATCCCATTGAACAGTCAATCCAATATCTGAGAAAATATGCAGGAAAATTCCAGCTTTCCTCATAGTCAGGTTGGCAACAGAATAAGAAAAAGAAGGCATTTTAACTTTATTAATTTCAATCTTTTCAGGTGAAATTAAATCGATGAATATATTGCCAATTTTTATTTCAATCCTTCGTGAACATACTGTCTCGAACCAGTCACATTTTATAGGTCTGATAAATATGGAAAATTCTCCATTTAAAGCTCCCACAAGTAATGTTCTACATGTGCCATATGCTGAAAATTTGTTGCCATCAAATGTACTGTAATGTCCTTGTCCAGCAGCCCAACACATGGCTATAAAGTAGAAAAAAATAACATTTCGGTTAAATTCTGAGATAGCATAAAAACATACATTTAATCATAAATTAAAATTTAATGAAATTAATTATACTTATAATTCTTTATATACTTGCAAAATTCGTGAAATATAAATAAAAGTATACAATGAATAAATGAATCATAAAACAGAAACTGATTTATAAAACAATATTAGTTTTATAAATTATTTTTTTAACACAAACTAGAACAAATCTTAAAGATAATATAACTGAACAAGGTTTGTATTGAGCTGTATAACAGCAGTGATAAGTAGCAGGAGCCATATATGGACACTGACCAAGGAAATGAAAGAATGCAAGATCTCATGTTCCCACCTTTGAACCCTATACTTGATGTTTTGTTATTGAACTATAAATATTAATCGTAATGTTCTCTAAGTATTTTCATTATTAAATGTTTTATTATTATATTATTATTATTATTATTATTATTATTATTATTTATTAAATGTTTTATTATTATTTTATCAAATGTTTTATTATTATTATTATTATTTATTAAATGTTTTATTATTATTTTATTAAATGTTTTTATTATTATTATTATTTATTAAATGTTTTATTATTATTTTATTAAATGTTTTTATTATTATTATTATTATTATTATTATTATTATTATTATTATTATTTAGATGTTCATTATTATTTATGAATTATAATTCATAAATAATAATGAACATCTAAATATTTGCATTATTTCATAACTACAAAAGAGCATCCTTGCAATAACATACTTATGTAAAACAAATAATTTTTTATTGTGCTAGATTATTGTGTCCATACAGATGGAAGGAAGGTAATATTTGATACTAGCTAACTCATATCCAAACATGTATTGGCCATCTTTTAGAAACTGATTTCAAAACTAACCTATTTTGGGACAGGTCTTTATAATCCTTTTTCTTTCAGATAGATCTATATTATTTCCTCTTTATTTTTCTTGGCTTTCACCTGCCAGTTGGCCTTACTGCTTCAACTGTTCTACATCTAACCCAAGAACTCTCATCTATTCTTTCAATGTGATTAAAAGTTTTCTGTTCTGCATACATTTTCATATATTGTCCAGAATTAATCTTTCTTTGAGGGGAGGGAATTACCAGATCTAACCATGTCTTTAGAAATTATGTTACACATTCATAATATTCGTATAACGTTTCTTTCCATGTGCTCAACACTCACATCATCACACTTCATACACATGCTTGATAGACTCTTCCCTTGGTTGACAGTGATAGTGTTCTGTTAGTTAGTAATAACCTAATGCTTACAAGTACCACAAAAAATTAAGTTACACCTGACTCCCTTTCCACAAATTGAGCCGAGGAACATTCCTCTTTCTAAGGGATTTCCAGCACTAAAACCACTGATCATGCCTTTGGTCTTGGAAACATTCACTCTCTTTTACTTTTCATAGCATTTTTCTATATCTTTAAATTAACAAGTAAACCTTCCATTGTTTCATAAGCAATAACACTAAATCATCACCATACAACTTCTCTTTTGGACAACGTATATGAATATCCTTGAACAATGCTTCAAAAACACAAACACATACATATTTTCCTAAAATATGCATAAAAAATTGGCCAAAATTGTTGTCAAAGCAGATTTGTTTGGAGTTTGGGTAAGAAAAGAAAATATCTGAGTTTATATTTTATTCTATTTTAATTATTAATATAAATTACGACATTACTAATAACTTTCCAAATCATAATATTTTGGTACCATAACTTTAAGAATCACTTTTTTTTTTTTTTAATTTTTTTTTTATTACATTTTCACCCCAAACAAGGCACATTGCCACTCAGGTGTAGGGGGCTACTATCAGGGTCAGCAACTACTGGGGCACTATGTAGGGATTTGGGCAGCAAGATGTCGGTTCACGTTGCACTTGAACTTCTGCATGTCAGTACAATTAGGGAAGCAGGATCCTGGAATGGAATTCCAGAGTCTAGCAGTTCTGGGGAAGAAACTACTGGAGTAGAAAGATCTTTTACATCTAGGGATCTCTACTGTGTGGGGGTGGGATTTAGCTGCCTGTCGGGTTTGTTGAGGGTGTCTGCGTCGTGGGGGCACAAGTGTCTGCAGTTCGTCAGAGTATTCACCATTAAAATACTTGTAGAACAAGCAGAGGGATGCAACGTTTCGTCGATGGGACAGAGGCTGAAGCTTAGATGCCAGTTCAGAGCCTATCAGATTGGCGACTCTTTTTTGAACCTTGTCTAGGAGCGAGAGACTAGTAGTAGATGCACCAGCCCAGATGCGACAACAATACTCCATACATGGGCGAATGGTGGCCTTATAGAGATACAGGATACTTTCAGGTGTCAGTAGTTTTCTAGCACGGTAGAGAGAGCCTACCTTTTTTGCAGCGGCCCTGGCAATGTTTTCAATATAATTGTTCCAACTCATGTTTCCTGTGAACATTAGGCCAAGCAGTTTGAAAGATGTACTCTCAGACAGGGAGTCACTGGCCATTGCTATTGGTGGCAGAGAAGGGTTCTTGTAGTTATTGAAGGAAACCAGTTTGGTCTTGGCAGCATTGAATGTGACCATCCATTTATGTCCCCATTCCACTACAGATTGGAGGTCATCCTCTAGTGTTTTTGCCATTTCTTTAGATATGTGTTCATTTTCTTGAATTTAAGAAAAAAGAGTGTTTACACCTCTTTGAGATTTTTAAAGAACTATTTCATCCAAATGATTTTGTAAATAGTAGAATAGATGGTAATCAGTTTGCAAGACTGAGAAGTAAGGAGAATGTAAATCCTGTTCCCTATGGAGTTTGTTAACGTTTTCGGATAGTTGCTATAAGTTTCCTTGTTGATTCATGAAATCTGAGCTTTCCTATTGTTGATAAAATGTATCTATTGTAATCATTGCTGATGGTGACAATTTAAAGTGTCTCATGCCACTACATCATCATTATATTCAGTTTAATGTCTGCTTTATTCTAATATGTGTCGAACAAAAATCAACTGAATCAAATGCTGTCCCACTAAACAGTGTTCTTTGTGTTATGATTTATTCTGTTTACTCAACTAAACCAGTAGATGCATCACTTTACATTTTCATAAAATATCAATTTTTAATCATCAGTTACTAATCTCTCCAAAAGTGAGATATCTTCATGAGAATATAGAGAACTGCGGCTAGTCACTTGTGTTGTGTGTTTGTTTTCTGTTAAATCATGAGGAACTACATGATTGTTAGAACATTAGTAAGCTATAGATCCAAAATGCATTGAATAAATAACATGAACCAGAGAAATGGAGCATATCAGCTCAATAAAATAACATTTTTTTCGAATTTCTAAAAATTGATATTTTAGGTAAATCTTTTTGATAATAAAACATAAAATTATTTAGCAAATCTGCAACATTCTTACTTAGCACAAAGAATCTGCTATTTCAAGAAAAGGTGTTTATGCACAAAATGTTTTTGAATAGAATATGTTATCCTAAATATATGCTAAATTAGACAATTTTGTATAGAATGGAAGTTAAAACTGCAATAATCAGAACCAGAATTTTTAAAACAACAGCTTTACTTACTTCAATCAATAAAATTCATTCTAACATATGCCAAAAACTTTGATTTTGGAGTCTTTCAGATTGTGACTGGTACAACCTTGGCAGAAGACTAAAAACTTGTCTTGATGAATACCACAGAGTTTTATCTTTCATCTTTCACATATACTAATGTATTATAACGTAGACTTATTTATAGCACCAAAATTATATATACAAACAAATCATTTATGAATTTAACCATTGTGCAGGCACGCACACACTCGCGCGCAAATAAACAAACTTTTATTCATTTCAATTTTCCCCACGCATTTTGCAAAAAAATATATTCTATTAGCAATGGCACAATTTCAAATATGCCCACACATTTTCTCAAACAACAAAAGTAAAAATAACATATTTTTGGCGGATGTAGTTGAAAGCACATCACGTGACACAAGCAACCAATGAGAAAATTAAGAAAATAATCTTTTTTAACGATTTTCCAAAAACCAAAATATCAGTAGAAGCGGTCGCGTTCTGGAGCCGGCACAAAAATGTATAAAACAGCTGTCTACGGGAGCATTTCAGCTCAGCTTTTTCTCCCTCTCAGCTCACTTCGAGACACAACAAAAACATGCTTCTCTTGTTCACAACATTGTCATCGCCAATACTGCAAACACCACACATATGCGCCACAGGGTCACTAAAAAAAATTACTTGTGCGCACACGCATTCATCCCGCACATCTTCTAAAGTAATAACAACAAATCACTTTCTTTACGATTACTTTCCTCATGGGACTTTAAAAAGTCCCATGAGGAAAGTAATCTTCGCCAGACAAACACAAACTTTAAATTAATTTTATTACTTTTACACAGTACTTTAACCTTCAAAACTCATTAATTCTACGAAGGACTTTCACCTAACATTTTTAATTACAATGACTTCGAAAGAACTTTCACCAGTTGGACCTTTGTATAACCACCTTATTGTTTTTGTTAAAAAATAAATGCGGTGCATTTAAATCAGGAGGAGCTGTCGTTTTGTTTCATTCTTTTTTTTTATTATTTTGTTTGGGGCGAGGAAATTTAATTTCACTTAAACTTCTGACTCCCACTACACCATACATAATATTCTTTAATTTTAACACCATTCTTCTTCCACAAGCATATTATCTCAGTCTCTTCACAAGTGGCGTCAAAATCAATTGTCAAGCAGCTACATGACACTGCATATTTCATCAGTATTAGCTTACATGCTATAAATGTAGGAATAAATAGAAAATAAAATTAAAATAACATTCTAACCTGCAACCTTGGTTGACTTTTTCAGAACCCAAGATCCTTCGATGCAAGTACTGAAAATCAAATTGAAAAGGTTTTTTTTATTAAAAGTAAAAGTAACACTTTAAAAATGAATTGAAAAACAATAAAAAGATAATTAAATAAAAGTGTCTGAAAAATGCCATTATTGTTTTTCAAGTAAAAAAGAAATACAGTAGCGTTCAGAACTAACGGACAAAATTTTAAAACCTAATATTTGTTAGAAATAACAACTGTGAAAAGCTGAAATTTTGAAAACTAGTAGTTGTTATCATTCATAATAACATACTAAAATTTGAATCATTTGCAAAGGATAGAAAAAGAATTATAACAATTATCTATTTATTTTCAAAATAGAGAACGAAAGCAAGTATTACAATGAGAAAGTTTTATAACTATTTTTCTGATTTTGCAATTTGGATTACAGCAAAACCATGCATAATAACTGTTAGAATAAACCGAAATGAAATTACTATTGAAATGAAATTACTGAAGAGTAATTACTACTATCACACTATGATGAAGTTCTGTTTCAAGGTGACCATCTCCCACAGTGAATGTATGAATCAGGGTTGACCCTTCCACCAAACTATCTATAGAGCATTTCTGTGTTTCCTTCTCAGTTCCAATAAATAAACTAGAGTGCTATGCATGTGTATATATTTTGTTCTCTATCTGATTTGTTTTTTGTTTTCTTTTAAGACCTAAATATAAGTCCAGCATTAGCATTTAAAACAACAATAACATATTTTTAATGTCGTTAGTGGTATTGTTAAAAGTCCAAAAGTTTGGATGTCTGTTTTTAAAAAATATATCTTATCATTCATATAATAATTGGCAATGAAAAACAACCTGCCATCCTATACACATCATAAACTAAAATTAAGGTATAAATTGTTGTTCTTAAAAGTTTATGCAATAACATGATTATTCAATTCTTACATTAGAAACACTGACATAGATTTCATTACAGTCATGGAAACTCTGTAATAAATTACTTACTATGGTGATGATGTAATAATCTATGTTCATTCAAACATTTCTGTAATTCATGACCATGTCAACATTTCTGAATGTTATTTATTGAACCAAATAAATACTATCAGGATACACAGCTATGCACTATCTTAAGAACTGCTGTCAGGAAGATAGTCACATATGTGTTCACTGCAGGTAATTTCAATCATCTGTACATTAACAATGACATATAAATAAAAGAAAAACTCCTTAAAAACATAATTTGAAACACTTCAATGGTTTGACTTGGGAGGAAATATTAGATCACTGTATGCAAATAAAACTGAATTAAACATGCCAACAAGTAAAAAGCAATATAAATATTTCAACAATTTTAACAAGTGACAAAAAATTTGAATTTGAACAGTGTGTAGCAGCAAATCATGCCAGTAAGTGCTATAATATATGTACATTCAAAGCAGAGACCTTATGTCCTACTCGAACCTCTTTACAATCCTCATACATGCTGATGATCCTAAGGAATGTGCAGAACTAATTGGCGAGTTTTAAGCAGACATTTTACTATTGAAACCAATATGTATCTTCTCTACTATTTCTCATATCAATTTCAAACATTTTACTTTAAATTGTTAAAGTAATGGGAATAAATTATCTCAATTTGTTTAGATGTTTATTTAAGTTTATTTTAACAATCTTTTTTGCAACAATTAATTTTTATTTAACAAAGATTTTTTTCTTAATTCTTTTGATATTGAAATGAAAAAAACTATTACCTAGTTAAAGAAAAACATTTCCACTGGAAAAAAAAAAGAAAGATGTTCTTCAGAGATATGATGAGTATTTTATTTAGCACCAACTTTCTCTCTTCTTCCAATTCTGTGTTAATAATGGTGCCACTAAGGAGTGGAAATTGCCAAATCAACTGTTCAGAAAGGGTGATCACCCATCACCTGACAACTATCATTCAGTCAGTTTTACTAGCTGTATTGCCAAACTAATGGAATCCTGTGTTAGAGAAACTTCTGAAACTTCTAGAGCTCTTATAGCCTGATACAGTTTTTGGGTGGAGTAACACATGCTGAATCTGCCCACGATTCTAAGCACTTTTGAGGAATTTCTATTATGCCAATTTGGATTTATCCTCAACACAAATTGCCATGATCAGCTTATCAAGTTTCTATAGGACTTCATGTTGACCACTGATAGCAGCTCATAGGTGGATGTAGTTTACCTTTACTTTACTAAAGCATTTAAATTATGTGCCATACAAAACGCTTATGCCAAAACTCTGGAATGAATGTGAAGGATGATTTTTTTTTTAACTGGTTGAAATCCTTTATTCTCACTTGAAAAGAAGAAGTCATAGTTCCAGGACAGTATTCTTCACTGTGTGAGATGTCATTTGGTAATTTGGTATACTACAGGAATATTTCTTGGTCCCCTTCAGTTTGTTGCATATTTTAATGACATAGATGCTAACTTTAAAAAATGACACAATACTGAAATGTACATATAACATCAGTTGCATCTTGAGATAAAAAGATCCTGCACTCAATATATCCTTCCTGCAGACTTGAACAAAATGCAGCAATTAATCAATGGTAACTTAAACTAACTGAGGACACGTGTACTACCATGCATTTTAGAAGGCCCTCACCCAGCAAGTAAGCTATTTTTACCTTCACCAAAGATATATAAATTTTGGCAGAAGATGTATTAGAAGTAAGTGAATCTATTGGTTGTGTTGTTCATTAATGTTTCAATGGGTTTAACATTATTCTTCTAATTAATAACTCTCCTCATGGTTTGGGTAGTTTATTATCTTTTTATGTCAGAAATTACAAGTGAAAAATTGTCTATATTTAAATATAGAGAGGAGTTTAGAAACAATATTAATTAATCATTAGTTTTATAAAAATTATGTTTTTAGTCAATATGAAAACAACTTAATCTGATTAATTTTGAAATGCCAATTTTATTACTTTAATAGCTTTTAATACTATATCATTAAAATTACAATAAGAACTCACTTTAATCTCAATGATATTATCTATATTCATCATATTTAATTAAAAAATAACTTACAATTTGTTAGAACCAATTTTGATACATGATTCATTTTTATACCAATTATTTGAATGGAAGCAAGGACATTTTTTAGATGGCACACATTCACCCTGAAAAATAAAAATATCATTATAATAAGCAGAATAAAATTGCATAGAAAAAAATTATCCTTTCATAAATATTCAATTACTTTTATTGTTCTTCAGTATTTCTATTGTGAAGCAATTTATTGAAATAAAATTAAATTCCACTTAGTATTTTTAAAAGCACTTTATCTAAAATTTAATGTAAACCAATATCAAACATAAAATATCCTGTTCTTGATTGCTTTTCAAATATGAGCAACTCAATGAACTATGTAAGTCATAAAACCTATGAATGAGATTCTGCAAAACACTTATAATGTCAGAGCAAAAAGTAACTAAAAAGATGAAAAGCATGAAAATATTTTTCACAATAAAACTGTTCAATACAAATTCAACATTATAAACAAGTATTTATTTTAATCAATAGAAAAATTTGTTTCTTTGAATTTATACACATTGACTTTCATATACTAGATTAAATTGAGAAAAAATTATAAATTTGAATATAACTAAATTAAATTGTCTTTTTGTTTCTAACCAAATTATTTTTTATTTAAATAATTTGCTTTTAGTATTCGTTATATGAAGTCTGCTTTTTTGGTATTTCCTAATTACTGGCAAAGCTCTATCATAAACGGTGACAAAGCAAATCAGTTCCTTCACTTTTATTGTTCTTTGTGAAGCAATTTATTGAAATAAAATATAAGAAAAGGACATTATTGAAATTATAAAAATTAACAAAATTATACAGATAAAAATAACACAATTAGTCTTTATTTGCAATTTTAATAACCAAATTAAAAAAATAAAAGTTTTTGTTTTATTTGAAATTTTATCAGAAATATGTTTATGAAATTATAACAATAAAAGTTTTTTTTTAATTTTAAAAATAAAAGTTTTTTATTTGAATTTATATAATTTATATTTATATTTATATTTATATAATAAGTTTACTAGCATCGTTAATCGTTAACCGGCGTTGCCTGGTAGAAGCATGCCCCCCCCCCCAAAAAAAAATGAAACTACAGTTGTTGTTGGTGGCCAACCCCCAAACTCCTTATGTTAAGAACGGCTTTCAAAATAGACACCCCAAACCTCCTCATAAGAACACTCCATTTTTTGAAGCGGGAAATGTCAAAATATTTGCCTCAAATTCAACCTTGATATTCAGTGTCAGCATAACCACCTGCAAATATTATAAATCCCAAAAAATTTGGAGGTGGCAGTGCCGGTTGGAGAGAAGAAGATTTGTTTATTGTGCATGCATACAAATTTGGCAGCTACTAAATTACAGTGCATGATACAGGTCTTTATATCTTGAAAACAACTTGTCTCTGCCAAAATTTAAATGATATTGTCTTATCCAGCATAGTCAAAAACCCAAAAAAATTGGTTATTTTAAAGAAAAATAGTGGAAGTGGAGCTATGGTAAAAAAAAACAAAAAAACAATGTAAATGTCTGTGCAGTGTTGATAATGAGTCAGGAAAAGAGAATTTAACCAAAGTTCTCCACAGAAAGTATGATTGGTAAGAAAACAAATATATAACAAATAAGTGTTTCTGTAGGCAATGTAATTTAGTTTAAAACCTATCTGCATAAAATATTGGGGTGTTAACTTATGTGTAAGCGGTTGACACAATAAGTAACATGATTGAAGCCTAGGTAATCGTTAGAAAATATATCTATATATATAAAAGCAAAAATGTATGTATGTATGTATGTATGTATGTATGTACGTTTTTCTTCGATGTCCACAAAAGGCTTCTTTCAGAGAAGCGCTCGCTCGCTTCACAACTTCTTAAAACTTTTTATATCATCTATAAATTGTAATATCTCACAGTTAACCACGAAGCTCGCCTGTCTATTTAATTTTATTGACTTTCAAACGTTAATTATTCCACATTTCCCGCATCGGCACGCGCTACATTCGGTTTTCGGTATAAACAAAAAGCGAAACTCGACTCTAATCACAGTCCCCCCGCCCTCTGTGGCACGGGGGACAAGATCAAAGTGTAGCATCTGTTCCGGCAGATGCTGCAAGCTACGACTAGCTATGACTAGCAAAGATCAGATGTGGGGGCAACCCCACATGCCTGACCATTAACCAGCTCCCATTTCCCACCTCTCGGGAGCTGGTCCCCTTTTTCCCTTCCCCCTCCCTTCACTCCTCACATTAAAAATCGGCCTTGTGCCTAATTTGCTCGGTGGGGGAGCAAATAAATACCATCTGTCCCGGCAGATGCTGCAAGCAAAGACCAGCTATGACTAGCAAAGACCATATGTGGGGGTAACCCCACATATCTGAACTTGGTCAAGGTAGGGATCACCCTACGACCACAGTTACTATCCAGCTCCCATTTCCCACCTCTCGGGAGCAGGATCCCCCTTTCCCTCCCCATCCCTCTCTCTCCACATTAAAAAACGGCCTTGTGCCTAATTTGCTCAGTGGGGAAGCAAATAAATCAACACAGGCCCAGAGCCAGTGGCCCAAAGCCCTCCGGGGCCCAGGCGACAAGATCAAAGTGTAGTATCTGTTCCGGCAGATGCTGCACTTAAGATAATTTGTACCAGTCAATGGAGGGGAAACCCTCTATACTGGAACAATTATTATTTTTGGTAACCAGAGTGCCCCCTTTTTGCCTACTTTTAGGGGAGCTGGTTTTTACCTCACATTAAAAACGGCCTTGTGCCTAATTTGCTCAGTGGGGGAGCAAATAAACACCATCTGTTCCGACAGATACTGCAAGCAAAGACCAGATGTGGGGGAAACCCCACATACCTGACCTTTAACCAGCTCCCATTTCTCACCTCTCGGGAGCTGGTCCCCTTTTTCCGTTCCCCCTCCCCTTCACTCCTCACATTAAAAATTGGCCTTGTGCCTAATTTGCTCGGTGGGGGAGCAAATAAATACCACAGGCCCAGAGCCAGTGGTCTCTAGAGAGTTAAGTAACGTTTGGTCAATGTCGACTTCGTAATATCAGACGGTAGCTTTCATTTTGAGACGAGGAAGCGGGTTTTTAAAAACAAACAAACTGATTTATTGACCTCATTAAAAACTGTCCCACACAAAATGCTAACTGCTGAATAGCTATCGCCGTCACGTCAATCAAAAACGTGCACCTGTTTTTTTTTTTCACACTTTACTATTTTCCAACTGCGCGTCGTCAAGGCTTTTTTTTTCACGGGCACCTGTTTTTTTTCACACACACCTACAAACACCCGGGCAACGCCGGGTACCCCTCGCTAGTATGTAAATAAAATCATCCACAGAAATAGTAAATGTAAGAAAAAATATAACCCCTCCCCCAATAAACTAAAAAAAAAAAAAAAATAGCATCGTGCAAGGGTTGAAAACAAAAAAGAAATAATGGTACCCATAAATGTTTGTTTTTTTTTTGGGGGGGGGGGATTATGGCGTGTGGATACTTTGCGCATAGGTAAGTGTAAAGTATTTAATTTTCAGTTTATGAGTGGTTATTATGTTTGTATGTGTTTTTTTTAGCATGATTGCCTCATGTAGAGAGTGATGCCATATTGGAAAATTTCTGGAGTGTTCATTTATGTATGAATAAGTGGATTCCAGAATAATAGAATTGTCAGGTCTCAGCCGATCAGATGGAGCGGATTTTGAGAAGGGAGAATTTATTATTTTAATCGGGAAATGGAATGATTATGTTATGTGTATGTAACTAATAACCAGTTACGATGGGTGCAATGAACGTATCATAGGAACATGTAGAATTGGTCCCAGTGTCAACTGGTAACAGTAGGAGGACTAAATATTTAGAGAAAAATAGGGGCTCCTTCCTCTATAGATGACGCGATTGTGATGGTGTTGCTCCTAGGATGCAATGTAGCATTTTATTATAACAACTTAATAGATCTAAAACTGTGTTCGAAAATTACATCAGATAGTGGCTAACAGCCTAAACGTAATGAATTAGTATGTGGCATCTGTTATTGCAAACCTATTGTACTTTGGTCCGGAGGGAAATTTCTGCAGTCAAAATATTATATAGGAGATGAAATTATAAAAATAAAATTATTGAAATCAAAATAGTTTATAGGCATGATAGAAAAAATTGAAGAAACTGATTTACCTTGTCACTGCTTTCAGGAACACTACACCAAAAGTTAGGAAGTACATTAGCTAACTATAACCACATTTTTTTTCATCTCTAAAACTTTATTTTTTTGCTTTAAAATGTTAATAAGTTAAAAATTGTAACATAATATTTGAAATGCAAAAAGAATTACCACTTTGAGGTGTATGAAAATTTTAATATTAGTTGAATTCAAATAGAAACACAGTTTGTGAAATTTTTGGTAATAAATACTTTACACAAAACCATATATTTTGATTTTTATACATATTCCTTTTTAAAACCGAGCAATAATGATACTTATATATTACTATTAGCAGTCTGCCTGGTCATAAAATATGCTTAAATATATTTTAATTCATTTTGTATTTATTATCATAGAGCCAATCCTCTATTGATTATTATATTGTACCCAATATATAGTAACGAGTTCAAAAATTACAAAAAAAAAATGGCTTTGGTGCCATCAGCTATAACGAAGCCTTCATCAGAAATTTTTTAAAAACAATACATTTTTTTCTTTTTTTTTTCTTAATTGCCATGTTATTATTTGGCATAGTTTATTTGTTACCATCTTCGACATAATCTGCATGTGGTCATTTTGCATATGACCTTGTTATAAGCCAAAAATTTGAAACTTTAAATAAATAATATTTGTTTATTTAAAACATAAAAATCCCCACATGGTCGTTGTTTAATTTGGCCTATATAACAAGAAAGAATTACATACATTGCTACATGATCCAGTTCAAGTGTTTGCTGAATTAAATCCATGTATCTTGAGAAGCCTTTAATTTTCTAGTTAATCATAAGATGTGAACCAGTGCCAAATGAATAAGAAAGTTGTGAATTTCATTTTCTCCATGTTCTAAAAAATAGATTACTACTACTACTCTTACTAATTGCTACACAGTTGTGCATGAACGGGTGCCTACCCACTGGACTGGGCAATACACAATCACCGTCTTTAACATATAAACTGTGCCAAATGACACTATGACAAGTAAGAAAAATATGTATTTTTTTTAATTCCTGATGAGGGCTTTGTTATAAGACAAAAATTTGAAACTTGAAATAAATAAATATTTGTGTATTTAAAAAATCAAAATCTGCATGTGGTCATTCTTTCTAACATTATATATATATAACAGAATATTGATAATGCATATATAAGTCAAAACAATCTATGCATGTACCTTTTCCATGACAAGCAAAACATATGAGGTATTTTGGCTTAAGTAAATCATTAACATCTGTCACAAAAAATTAAAAGTATTCTAATATAAAAAAAAAAATCAGTGAAATGATAAAATATTGTAATCAAGAATATTCTGGATTATTTAGATTACGATTCTCATCTAAGTTTTTATATTCACAATGTTTTGGACAATGTATAAAATAAAAATTCATAATAAACTCTTCCTAAAAGCAATTTCATAAAAAGCTAGATTTTACATTAATTTTGTTATATCAAAATGTGAATAATTTTTTAATTTTGTTTTAATCCAAATATTTTACTTACTTTTGAATTGAGATAGAGGTTTGGAGGGCATCCACAAGCACTTTGTCTGGAACATTTTTTTTTCATTGTGAAGTCATAGCAGGTTGAAATACAGTCAGAAGCATTCACCGGTATTTGATTTTGAGGGCAGATAATTTCTTCACAAGTAAGACAGGATAACAAACCATGGGAACAATTACTGTCAAATAGAAAATTGTTATGTGTAGAAGAAATACAATTTATTTTAAATTAAGCTGTTTTCAAATGTAAAATTTACAGCAACAGATTTTTTCAACATTATTTTTATTAAGAATATCAGTATTATGAAATATCGGCTACTGATCATTAAAAACAAAGCTAATCCAATCATTAATTCTTTTAAATCTTGTATATTTATTTATATCAATTTTTAACATTTCATGGTTTTTATAAAGACATTTATATAAAAATATCTTAGTTATCAACATTCATATTTCTCGTAAAAATATAGTTAAAATTACAAACCAAGATTTGCATTCTTGTTTGAATTTCTCGCCACTATGTCGAATAACTCCCGGTTCAGAAGTCGAACAACAAGTGCAATTGACAGGATCCACACAGTTTCCATATGCATCAAATCTTTTGTTTCCTTTACACTGGCAACCAGAGACTAACCACTTTTCTCCAGCCATAAATGGATCATTGAAATCACAGCATGTTGCACCAGAAACATTTCCATTGAGTTCATATTGTGTTCCATTTGGACATGAAATTTCTATAATCAATATTATATATACAATTTTAAATATTTAATAACAATAGTATGAGCAAGTATGTGTACTGATGACAGAAAAAAAGAATATATTTTACAAGAATTTTAAGATTTAATAAAGACAAAAATATAAAAAGTAAGTTTTAAATATGAAATCAAAATGTATTTTGTTGAAATTACTTTTTGATTTTGTAATGTGAACCAAATATTTGAAAATTTAATTTTAATTAATTGTAACCAACTCAAGTGAAGTTCAATATCATATATGTGATCTACAACAGCATTTAGCCTATATAACAAGAAAGAATTATATACATTGCCACATGATCCAATTCAAGTGTTTGCTGAATTAAATCCATGTATCTTGAGAAGCCTTTAATTTTCTAGTTAATCATAAGTAAGATGTGAACCAGTGCCAAATGAATAAGGTTGAGAGGCAACTTGTGCATGAACAAAATGATTGACAACTACAGTGATGTATAACAAATTCCCAGTCCTAAATAATACAAATTATGTAATGTCATTTTACTTATTACAACCAGTGCTTCTACTTACATCCATGTTCAATGTATGGGTATCAAACCCACTATTTAAGAACTCAGAAAAGCTAATACTCTTCTGTCCTACAAGTGCTAAATCAACAAAATTTGATTCATTTGCTATTTCAGCATATCAACCTCTTTTTTGGATTATTTAATAGTAAGCTACTATACTTAAGCCGCACATTATAAATAATAAATCCTTTATCAGACAAACTGTCATATTTGGTAAGTTGCTTCCCTCAAAGAAAACTCTTTTCAATTAGAAATAGTAAAAATTGATTTCTCTTAGCCAATCCACAAAAATCAGACTACATAATGATGTTCTGATATCTAATCAATAATGATTGATCCAAACTTTTTCTAGAATCCTTAAAATGTGATTATCCATATCTCCATTTATTTCTAAATGTAAAATTAATACTAGCAAGTTGATTAAATATACATGTTTTATTGTATATAGTTGAGATAATTGTGCTAAATTTGAATACAGATTTTATTTCTTAAGGATTTCTAGAAAGTAATGAACCATTTGAGTCATTTATATTTCATCATGAAAATTTTGGAAATCCTTAAAAGTTTAACATTCTTTAATAATATTTTTAGGTTTAAATATCATCAATTAATGATGCCATTCACATGAGCAGACAAAATTGTTTATTCACATATTTTGTTCTGCATATGTTGTTTTAACATAGTAGCAATTCTCTCTCATGATCTCCCGTTTGAGCTTTTAGTATCCGTATTTATCATTCCTGTTTGGTTCAGAAGATGTAAATGTCTTGCTTTGTTCCCAATTTAGCCCGCCAAATAACCTAATTGGAAATCAGGACCTAATCAGAAATCCTTGATTAAGATTTACTATTTTATTCATAAGTATTAACCCTCTGAGTGCTAATTTTTTTTCTTTTGTAGAAAAATGATCTTTTATACATACTTTAAAATGACTGTATACTTAACTTTCAGTGTATATAAAATGTGTAGCACATAAGTAAGACTATCAAAATAAATTGTAAAATTTGACTACTTGTTCATCAGTCTGTAGTTTTTCCTTCGTTTCTCTAATAAAAGAGAGAGCAGTCATCTTAAACTTAATGTGGTTAAATATTTGATCAGGGAAAATTGTCAGCTTCTTAAGAGAATCATTAGTCAATTGCTGAATTTATTGTTCATATTTGTGTTATTGTGTCTGATGTCGCAAATAAAAACAATATGCATGTAATATCATCTGCTATTAGCGATTATAGATTTGTTGCAATTTTGCAACACATTATGATGAAAGGGTTAGTACATAGATTTAAAAAAAAAGCTAATGAAAAAGAAACTATGATCATGTAACTTCTCCACAATATATAGACTTCTAATTTTCCTATTTTGAATCCTCTGAATTAGATTAATGTTGTGGTCCTATTTAAGGGGGCAAAATATTAAGGTGAAAGAGTCTTGGTGTTTATGTGAGCGGTTAAACTATGTGTGTGCTCTGTGCTTGATGACAGAAACGTCTGGTTTATATAGTGCCAGACGAATCCATACTATCATAGATACAGGGACTTTAAGTACCCCAGAAAACCTCCCTCTGAAGATTTATTTCCCTGAAATATAGTTTTTCTTTCTCGGGTTGACCTCCAAGGGATCTGTCATTTCCTTTTACTGCCAGCCGGAACAACATATTTCGATACTAGTTTGAGGGGTTCCAAGTCAAATATGGTCTAATGTCTCTTCTGGTGGAGTTTCACTCAAATCGTTCGCAGTGTGTTTGCATACCTGGTTTAAATGTTTCTTATGCATGGAATGTGGTCCTTCCACCATGTAGACCATATGGCCGATCCTCTTCTTGATTGTTCCCTGCTCCCAGAAAGCATTATTATTTTTGTGCATCTAGAAAAATGTTTTCTGCCGGCACGTAATTCTTCTTGGGAGCAGTTGTCATTTCAGATTTTACCTGTTTTGGCAATAATTTGTCAAAGACTGGCCATATTTTTCTCGCAAATATTTCTGCCGGAGACATCTGGGATGGTGTATTCTCGTTAGGCGTTATGTGATACACCTGAAGAAATTGTTGCATCGCTTTTTCAGATGGAGTATCCTTTGCCTTCTTCAAAACCCTGTCCATCAAGTGGTCCTATATAGTTCACATGTATCCGTGATCATGATTAGCCAGCTTTGGGCCATGGGCTAAATTGAATTGGTGGCACTTTAGCAGCTAGTGCACATTCTCTGTATGCTTTTAACTTTTCTTCAATATCCTTGTCCATATTTTTCCAGTACACATATGAATGCATTAAATTTTTCATTCTGGTGGTGCCAGGATGTCCTGTGTGAAAATCCTTTAAGATTTTCTTTTGGAGGGCCGCTGGAATAACTACTCTCTCCCGATATAATAATACCTGGTCGCATGTTGAAAAGAACCTCTGCTACTTGTTCATCAGTCTGTAGTTTTTCCTTCGTTTCTCTAATAAAATTATCGCTTTTGGCTTCTTTCCTTATATCATCCAGAGTAACAAGGTTCTTTCACCATGTTGTATAGGATCAAACAATAATCTCTCTCTGATCATAGTGATACGATCACTGAGTCTTCAAATGGTTCACCATTCCTTGGTATTAACCGTGATAGGTTGTCTGCGTGTCCCAACTTCTTTGACAGAAGGAACTTCAGATCAAAGTTGTAATTTAGTGAGATTGTTCCCCATCTTTGGAACCTGTTTGCCATATGTGTAGGTAACCTTACAAAGCCAAAGATAGAGATCAGCAGCTTGTGGTCCATTTGAAGTTTGAAATGTCATCTACGGAGAAATCTGTGATATCTTGTTACTGCGAAAATGATGCTTTAGGATTCTTTCTCTATCTGGGAATAATTCCTCTCTGCAGGTAATAGGGTTCCAGATGCATGTGCTATCAGTTTCATAGAACTGTCGGGCATTTTATGTAGAATATATGCAGCAATTCCATATACGCTCGCGTCATTTGTGATGATAATGTCTAAATCTGTGTTGTAATGGGTCAGGAATAGTTCCGATGTAAGCACTTCTTTTAGCTTTTCGAACGCCAACTTGCATTCCGTGGTCCATTTCAAACCTTGTCCTTTCTAAGTAGTTCATATAAAGATGCGCACAATGTGTGCATATTAGGAATGAAGGCTTAGTAGTAATTAACTAAGCCTAAAAAACTTTGCAGCATTGTCATGTCATGTGGCTTAGGCATATTTTTATTGCTATGGACATTTCTGGATAAGGCTATCTATCATTTCTATCTATTATCTGCTCTGTGTATTTTATTTGGTCAAGACCATCATGGGCAAGACCACAGTTAAAATTTTTTAATCCAGTCTATCCCCAAGAGGTTATTAGTGTTTTTTAAATAGAAACATCTTGAGATTCAGTGTTTACATTAGTGGTAACCTCACCTTCAAATCTTACTCTTTCTCCAGTTATTGAATGAGCAATTTTCTTGGCTTTCATTATCTTCAGTTTTCCGATTTTGCACCAAGTATGGTGGTTTATGATGAATAAATCGAAGCCAATGTCAGGTTCAAATCTAACATTCTTGTCCTCAATTTTTACCGTCATGCACTTCCATAAATTTTCATACTCTGCTTGAGTCCTCATTTTTTTTTACGTAGCTCCTGCAATGTAAGGCTTTGTGTCCGCTGTGTCTGCACCAATCACATTTCCAGGACCGGTATGGACAATCCTTCTGCCAGTGGAGTTTGCCACATCTTTGGCATGGGTAACGGGGTAACTCAGGTTTCTTTTGGGATTTTTCCGGAGGGTTATGTTTGGCTTTTGCTTGACTGTTTAGAGAGTAAGATTTTTTGTTTATTTGTACCTTTCTAATCTGTGTTACACCTGCCTCTTCTATATTTTTGGAGTCTTGCTTCTCCGAGATGGCAATCCTCAGCTGATTGTTGAAGAGTTATATTTGGTTGCTTTTCCAATCTGTTTAGTACCCAGCATCTGAATTCAGCGTCTTTGGTCAACACTAAGCTTTGAATGAAAATCAGGATCTTTAAGTTGTCGGCCGTCAATGAGGATAGTCTGAAGTTGTCACAGTGTTTATTTATGACTGAAGCAAATGTGGTGTAATCTTCGTCTTCTTTGCGGGTCAAGTTGATGCATCTCCATCTTTTATGGAAGAAGCTGATTTTTGGACAATATAATTCCATCAAAGATTTCATTGTCTTGTTAGAGGACAATTTGCTGATGTAATCCGCAAACTTATGTTCCCCAGCTCCCAGTTGTTGAACCTTCATCTGCTTTCTCCATGACTTACAATCAATCCTGAATATGTCACCAAATCTACAAAAATAGGCTTCAAATGTCCACTCCTCTTCAAGACAATAGTGAAATGTTTCTAATGATGACCAGATCGTGATTTGGGAAAAAAAACATTCTGGTCTGACTCATTGCTTTCTTTCTTCGCTATTATTTTAGTAATTCCAATTTTTTATTTGCCTGTGTCTGCATTTCCAGTATTTTTTCACTGAATTGCCTTCTTTCTGCTTCTCTTTCTCTTCTTTCTTCTCTTTCTCCGTCTTTTCTTTCTCTTTCTTTTCCTTCTTGTCTTTGTTTCTGTAATTCCAAAGTCTGAGTCTGCTGTAAATGTATCATTTCAACTCGTTACCTTGAAAGCTCTTCCATTTTGAAAAATAAATAGACTCATAAGCCCAATCTGGGTCTAAAAAAGTGACTTTATGGAGAAGAGATGCCAAATTAATATTCACAAAGAAAAAAAAGTCACGTACATGAGGTTTTAAAAGAAAGATGTTCAATTTTCTACAGAGAACAAAAGTCAATTGAGAATTCATTTTAACTCTCTCGACAAGAAAAAAATATGAAGAAATTTTGAGTCCAGAAGAATTTGGAATAAGAAAACGAATTGAAACCCCTTTTCGTAGCAAAAATTCAGTCGAGAATTCACTTTGTTGCCCTGAATTCTCATAATGGAGTGAATGCACTTTCGATCCTTTGTAGAGTTGATATACTTCTTTTTTTTTTTTTATCATTTTATTGAGAAAATGAAAATCATGCAGACTATCAACAAAGAAATGTTTAGGTCACAGAATTAAAAAATTTTTTCAAATATATACTGTAAAACGAAAATGGTTTCTTGCAGAGAGGAAAAATTATGATATTTGTACTAGCAAAAGTCAGCCAGCCTGCAAGAAAAAGCTAATTTTTTTGTGTGTGTGTGTGTTTAAAACCAAAAAATGTTCACTTTCAACAAGCAGTCCAAAAGTAAAGGCATTTAGATAAAGAAAAAAATTCTAGGTAATAAAAATGTCTTATTTCAAATTTGAAAACTTTGCATGACTTGCACAAACCGAAAGTTAGAAATGAATTAGATCAATTCTTAAGCAATAGACAGCATTGTAGATTTTTTCTACTCACAGTTTTTTTAAAAATAAACTTTTCTGAGGTGAGGTCGTTTTTTATCGTTGAAAAAACTTTATGGAGCCAATCTTTACTTTTTCAAAGGAGGTAGATAAATATGAGTTCATTAAACAAAAGTTGGTCATTTATTCAAAAGAGATCCTTGTGGGTCCTTTTTGAATGTTGTGGTACTGTTCAGGGGGTCACAATATTAAAGCAAAAGAATCCTGGTGTTCACTGCGAGCGATTAAACTATGCATGTGCTCCCTGCTCGACAGCAAAAATATCTGGTTTACATAGTGCCAGACAAATCCATACTATCATGGATATAGGGGTATTAACTACCCCAGAACAATTATAAATACCAAAGAGAATGACATCAAGACATGCAATTGTTTCTTACCTTACATCATGTACATTCTTGAAGTTGATATCCATTCTATTAACGTTATCTTATTAAATATGAGTATCAATTATTATTATGTCATTATCTTCTGTTGATAATTTCTATTTTCTATTAGCATCTTACAAATATTGTATTCCTTGTTACCTATAATCTAAATATAATTTATAAACATTAAAGCTTATATTTTAATTTAGAATAACAAACCTATAATTTCCTTGATTGTTAGTATGAAATAAGAATATATTTTGATAATCATAAATATGCTCATTAATATACAATAAACCTTGAAGAATACTTTCAATATTTCTTTAGCTTATATATTTCAGTATGTTAAATTAATAAAATATAGCCACAAATAAACTCTCACTTACTAAGTTTTTATAATGATTAGTTTACATAAAAATAACATCAATTTGATTATAAACTTACCACATTCTGGGAAAATTTTTTGATAATCCAAGTTCTCTCCACTTCGTCCATAATAGTCAAATACGTAGACACTTACAATAGGACATAAAACTTCCGGATAATGTGCAATATCATACATGGATAAATCGTGCATGCAGATTTCAATATACCTTTGAATTTCACGTTGAGACATGTGGTTCTTTGGTCCATCAAAATTTTCTAATTTCTTGCAAATAGTTTCTATTTTATCATTCTGTAAGAAAACAATACATTTAAAATATAACAAAGAAGCAATAAAAATTCTATTAGAAAAATATAATATAAATTTAAACAGATAAAGTTGATTTACAACAATCATTACAACTTTCTGCATTTACTGAGAGAGAAGTATTTAATACTCAAAATATAAACATGTAACTATACCCGCACATCAACTGACTGCTTTCCTCCATGTGCAGTGGTTTTTGTTGTTTTATCTTCTAATGATTGTTATATTACAAAACTGAGGGACAAACAAAAAGGTTGAGTTAAAACTTTTTATTTAAAGTTAAAACAATTGTGAAATGAACTGCTTGGTGTGTCAGGATATTCTGGTGGCGGGGATGCTAGTCGGGTGTTGATATGACTCGGCAACAATCTAGTGTTATGATCAGGCTGAGGCGGGGGGCGGCGATGTCAAGAACATGGCTTTTTTGTTCTGGTGTCTGGAATACATATGTGGTGGTGGCGATGACAGAAACGTGGCTAAGTGTTCTGGTGTCTGGGATACCGGTACGGTGATGGCAGTGAAGGAGGAGTAGTCTTGAAAACTGTTGTTTGGTAGCACAAGGGGGTTGGCAGCGACGGTGGAAGAAGTAATCTTAATAGCAGGTGTCGCTGATGGAGGGTTGGTGACAATGGCTGCTGCTATTGGCGGGACAAACCTCGCTATCTGGTGAGCTGTGATGATCTGGCTGTGGCGGCATCAGCAAAAGAGAGGTAGTCTTCAAGGCTTGCTGTCCAATGTTTAGTATCACGAGTGAGATGGTGGTGGTGCGGTGGCAGCGCAGTAAATTTTAATAGGCGCGGTCGCTGGCGAGGGATTAACAACTGCTGGCTGATGACGGAGCGAGGTTCACAGCTTGACATGCTGGGCCAATTGTCTCACTTGTCGAAAAGGCTGTCGTTTTTATACTCATGTTGCAGACATAGTTGTAGAAAAAGGTGGCTTTTATAATTAGCTGTCGTTTTCACTTTTTATTTGTATTTGTTTTTGTGTTTTAATGTATTGTAGGGAGCCGTCTGTTTGATGTTTGTATACATGTGTTATATCAATTTAAAGCTAAGAAGTTGTGAATGTGTTCTAGTAGGTGTTCTACTGTTGCAGTGTTTTATGAGATAATTATTCGTGTTTATATGCTGCTTATAGAAAAAATAATAAAAACTTATGCAATATTACAATGTTATAATAATATAAGATACAATATAACTAAAAATCAATAAATATATCTTTAATATCCAAAGATTTACGGATAAGTAAAAATAAAAATAAACTATTCCAAATAGAAAACTATTCAAAGCTGTTATAAAAATAGGTCATGTGCTACAATTATTATTAAATATGTTACTTACATAGAGTGTTTCATTTAGAACCACTGGATCAGTTGTTTGTTGACCAAGTTGGAAAGACTTGATAAAACTTTTTACATTTTCAATTGTAATTCCAGAAGGTACTTCAAATTCATCTTTAAAGATATTATTCATTGTACCACAAAGACCATACATCTAAAAAACATATGTATATCACAAAAAAGGAATTGAATAAAATCAGTAAAATATTGAGACATGAAATTATTAACAGCCTTATTATTTAGCTTAAAATTTCTTTTAACAAACTTAAAAGATTACATTTGATTATTATTACATTTTTCATATCAGAATACATTAAAAAATTACTTTATCATAATCAGCACAAGATTAGCTAATGATTGCTACTTTAACTTGAAAAAGAATTTGGTTCTCAAAAGTTTGGATTCTATTAATAGTATAGTGTAGAAGAACAAAAGTAAAGCGTATCTCCTTTTAAACTATCAGGAAATGAATAATGATGTAGGTATAAGCATAGCTAATGTGTGCACAGAGCCTAAACGATGGAGTAGTGGTAAAATTGCCCAATGTTACTATTCTCGATTTGCACATACTTCCTGATAGCTATTTTAAACTGAATTTTTAAAAGGTAGATATACTGTTTAACACGAATGGTATTTCAGTTTAACATTATTAATTGTAATGAGAATCATTGTAGATACTTGGCTGTTAAAGAGTAAGTCATAAATGAATAATAATATTTAGTATTTAGTGAATCTGCTAACTCAAGAAATGCAAATAAATCAGAAACTGAGATGGATTTCAAATCTGATAATTTTTTGGAAGATGATTTCTCCATGGATGCACTGAAAGTTTTCTATTAAAATAAAAAGATTGCCAAATTTATAATCATGAGATAAGGGAAAATCAGAAAAAAATTGTAGTGATAGTAGCTATTTGTTATGCCTAATTAAGATAAAAGTAGGAAAGTGTAAACATATTAAAATACTAATTTTGTCTTTTGTTCAATTTTTTGAGTAGGCTATCAGTGATTGCAAACTAACCAAAACTTTAATCAAAATGCAAAAAATTCAACAATTAAATCATTTTAATAAGTGCTCAGCTTCTAATACAAATCCTAGTAAATCAATCCCCCTTATTGGAAACACTCAAGGGAAGGATGAAACCAAATTATTGCCAGTATGTTTGGGAGAGGTTCTATTTTTTCTTTTCTTTTTTCTTTTCAATATTTTAAGCAGATTTGACACTCAGCTACCAGATTTTTATGGGTCGCTCGGTTTCTAATATAACGTAAGTAGATCTAGATGTTTATAACTTATGGAATATGCGCTGTTTTATGGTTGTTGTAAAAATGGAATGGAAACTTAAATTTCGCTGTTTTAAACTTTTTTTTTTTAATTGTGTACCCCCCCAAACGAATATAATCAAAAGAATAACATTCAATAATTGTACTTTATATATATATAAAACACAAAATATTAAAAAAAAAAATTATTAACAAAAGGGATATAATTCCATTTTTAAACAAAAAAAATCAGTTTGGTATATCTTTTTGTTATTTTTTACGTAAGTCCAACTTACCATTCACATTGGAAATGTCGACATTTATAGGTTGTCGGGTACGTTTACAACGAATAAACACTCCAATCTACCTACGTTAAGAACGGCTCCCAGAATAGACACCCTCAACCTCTCCATATTAAGAACGGTTCTCGGAATAGACATCCCCAATCTCTTCATGTTAAAAACGGCTTTCAGAATAGACACCCCTAACCTTGTCAGCATACCCGAAAACTTATGAAAGTTGACATGTCGAATGTGAACGATCAGTTGGTTGGACGTAATGTAAAAATGTACCGAATTTAAAAGGGAATGAAATTTAATTTTTCATTCCATTTTTACAACAACTGTAAAGCAAAGCATTCTCTGAAAATTTTACCTAACTTAGTGTATTAATGTTGTTATTTTTTAAGTAAAAATAATATTTAGGTTTGGATATAAATTCCTAAACTCATTTTACACTAAATAATTTAGGTCACTGAAATAGGAATCTAATTGAATCTTTAACTTCCTGAATAGTAAAAAGGTGATCCACAATGGTCAATTTGCAGCAAAACTGAAGTTTAGGTGGAAAAATAACCTCTAACCCTTTATTACATAAAAGAAACAAAACTCCCTAATAACTGTTATGCCAACAATATAAAAGCAATGCTATCGGTATTTCAGAAGTTAACAGTTTTAAATAAGCAAAACTTCTTTTTTTTTTAAATATAAACAATATGAAAACAACTTTTTTAAAAAAGGAATAAATACTTTTTATACATATTTTGTTAAACAATATATACAGAACTTTTAAAAATTTTCAACTATTTTAAAAGAATAAACAGTTTTTTATTCATTTTAAACAGAACTATTTTTGGTGCTCCTACACTATTGGGACAAAATTTCGGAAATCATAATACTGAATTTTATATGAAAACAATGGTATCTACGTTTTCCTTGTATTTTTAAGATGATTATACTCCAAAAATTACGAAAATCGATAAGGTAGGAAATTATTTATTAAACAAAATAAAATCGAATTTTAAGAAAACGATTGTATTTGCTTATGTAAGACACAGTAGAGTTCAAAAGGGAGGTAATTTTCCATTTCGATATAAAAAATGGCTGCAATTTTTCACCTGCTTACACAATTACAGTTGTTTAGTTTAATAATTGAGTAATATTCAGGTAGTTTCAACTGTATATTTTGGAAGCTAACATTGTAATCTATTAAGATTAACAAAAAAAAAGAAAAATCAGTAGAGATCATTGTTTTTTTCTCTGAAAACTCCATTTATTGACTACAAAATTTCGTTCTGATAGTATAGAAGCGCTTCCTCTTTAAAAAAAAAGTTTTAAACAATATAAAAACTTTTTATAAGTTAAACAATATAAACCTCTTTTTTTATTTTTAATTTTCACCAATATAAACATATTTTTGTGTATTTTTTATATTTAATTTTTAACTTTTAATAGAACTTTGGTGCTAATGTATTTTTTTGGTACAGCACTATTTTATTTATTTTTCAGGTTAAATTCAAGTTTCACAATATCATTTTATCATTAAATTGTTAGGTGGTAGCACAGAATAGTTACAAAACACCCTCCCTCCCTATGTTAAGTATGGCTTTTGAAATAATAACATTATTATTTTAGCATGGTACCATAAACACATAAGTACCAAACTTTTTATAATTTTACATGGTAAATTTTTACTTGGTTTCCATCTTACAACTTTTAAAGGTTTTCGAATATGCTGAAAACGAATATTGCATTTAAATTTTCTGCAAATAAGTAGTTTTATGAATATCGAGCAATGTAATTTTTTATTTATTTGCGGTGGCCATAGTATTTAACTTTTAATTTTACACAACAAAATAGATTTTCTTTTAATAATTTTGAAAGAAATATTGTTCACGGACCTTTTCCAATTTTAATTTTTAACAAACAATATAAACCTTTTTATATTTTAATTTTGAAAGAAGGAAAAAGTAATAAATTTCAAATTTTTTCCAAAAAATTGAAAATAATTAAAAGAGAATACACGTTAAAATTAATAAATTGCAATAGAATACTCATGTGATTCAATAATAATCATGTGATTCAATTTTGAATTAGAAAAAAATCACATTACAAGTTTTACTTACATTGCTTTTAATTAAAATAAAAAGGTTTTCATAGTTTACAATTATAAAAAGTTCTATTCATATTAAAATTTGTTTTATATGTTCCAATAACTTCATATTTCTATTAATGTTGTTTATCATTAAAAAAAAGGTATTCATTGTTTAAATTATTTACAAAATGTTTACATTATTTTCATGGTAACGTAACGGTGACTGCAGGAATTTAGTTCCTTTTAAGCGATAAAGGGTTTGAGATTATTTTTCCACCTTAACTCCAGTCTTAGACCAAAAGTTCCTTTTAGTGATGTCATGTGACGGCAGGCGGTGATAAATATATGTCCCCAAATAAAAAATTGCTACATCATTACAAAGAAAACCACCTATTTATTAAAGAAAAATTAAGTATAATATTAAAATTAAAAAGAGATATATAAAAACATGCATGGGTATAGTAAACATACTATACCAAAATATCGAAGCAATCAGTCAGTGGCTCTTTAGACTATTAATAACGAACGAACCAAGAATTATATATATACAGATTTGTTTAATTTATATAATATTGCATTGTAATTTGGCTTATAAAAATTTAAACAATGATTATATGAAAAACACAACTTTGATATATATATATATATATATATATATATATATATATATATATATATATATATATATATATATATATATACACACACACATACATGCATTTCTGTTGTTTCTCGAAGATTCCAATTTTATAAATACATGGTTACAATATTTTTCTGCTAGTGTAAAAACTAAAAAGTTAAACGGTAACAATGAAACAGGACACAAAAATGAAATCAAAGATTTATTTATGTCTACAGCTGGATATGATGTCATAATGAAAGTATCCATCATGGTGTATACCACAAACCCTAATGACTTGACTTTCGAAAAAATAAGTCAAATCATTAGAAATATTAAACCCAAGAAAACGTTGGTTATAGCAGAAAGAATGAAGTTTATGTCGATGAAATAAAAAAGTGATGAACTAATCATAAAATATCTACACTGTCTATGAATTGCAAATTTGAAAAACCTCAAAGAACAGAAAATTGAAGATGACTAAATTCAATTAATCAAACATGTGTAATGCAAAGTAGGAAATGTGTCTTTAAACACATGCTTTGACTTTATACAACAAGAATTAATACATACAACCAGTATAAAAGTAAATCTAACAAAAAATATTTAATGATACTTACCAAACAAGATTTTAAAACATTGATATTGTGGACAAAAACACAAAATAAAAAGAAAAGCACATCGGAAATCCAACTTTACAAAAGAAAAATTTACAACTTGATGGGTACTTTTGGGTATTTTGAAAATTCTTTGAGATTAGAAGATAAATTTGAAATAATACCTATAATTGCACATTATGAATAACCACAAACTTCTTGGAAACGAAGTACTTGGCATAAATTCTACCAAATTAGTTAATGATATAAAAATGAAAAAATCTTAAAAATTAAAAAACTATGAAGCGAGTTTAAAATTAAAGGAAAATGTTATCCTCTCTTATTATGAGACAGAAAAGTTACATCTGTTGACATTAGTAGAACATGTTCCACCTGAGGGCAGTAATCGCCCGTTGTATTTTGGAAAAGTCAGATGGAGGCATGTGCACATGTGGATATTATAAAATAAACATAAATTATAAAGCTTGCTCAGATTCATATACTAAACCTAATGATGAAGTTATGTTATATGAACTGGCAGAAATAAGCATGTTTCAAATATCAATTTGAAAACAGCATATCACCAAATACTAATAGACAATAATTTCCAAATAATGACAATAAATATGCCAAAAGGATTACTAAAATGGAAAAGGATGCCATATGGAACAAAAATAGCAAGCACCATATTTCAAATGGCCATCAAATAAGTTTTAAGAGAAGATATAAAGAATATGGCCTGTTACCAAGATGGTATATGTATAGAAGCCAATAATGAAAATAAAACAGCAAACAAATAAATTAATGCTGGAATGGCAATAAATGAACAGAAATGCATAAGAAATAGCATTAGGTAATATTCCATTTTAAAAGAAAGTATATACCCAAACCAAGTCTTAATAGAAAAAATATTAAAAATAGCTATACCTACAAATAAAAAAGAACTTGAGTTTTTTATGGGGTTAGTAAATATCTACATACAATATTTACCAAAATATACAGACTTGAGTAAATCAATTGCAAATTTTAAGAAAAGAAACTAAAACTTTACATATAATAGTATAATAGGATTTATTTATGCTTACTCTTTACATTTGCACAAATGTCAAAAATTTCTACTGTGTGGCTAATATGAAAAAACAGAATGGCATGTGTAAGGTACATAAGCAGAAATGGATTCACCATATGTCACAAAACTTGGCTGTTCAAAATAGGAGCAGTGGACAACAATGTCTAGGATTTTAGTGGTAAACTGAATAAGGGAGTAAAATTGAACTTCCGAGGCATGCCTTTCATATGGGTGATCATGTTAAATCAACCAAAGGTTGAATGCCTCATAATCATGTGATCTGGAACTTCATGTCTTAGGAAAAAATTAACTCTCAATAAGTCTTACAAAGAACATGTTTTCTATGCTGAAGTGAGTAGAGTGACCACCTGTTGTATGCTAAATATAAATAAAAATATTCCAATTGAACATTATTGAGTAAATTGCAACTGTGTCAGTTGGGACACAAGGAAAATAAATGAGTTGAGGTGTATATAGATATAATTCATTTTCATTTTTCACAACATTCATGTCTTATAATAATTAAAACTAAAAACAACAGAATTTGTGTTATAAAAAGAAAACATGCAAAAAATGAATTTCAATCTATATTCTTCTATAAATTCAATCAATTAAAAAGTAAAATTTGACTGATAGATTTTAAATCAATGATAAAATAATAAAGTGCTTTTACATACAAATGATAATTCTTACTAAAACTCACCTTATTCATATAAAATGGTTCCAAGTACACACGAATAATATCTTTTAATATCATAATATCAAAACCAAATCCACTCATCCAGATTGTATCAGTTGTAACTTTTCGGTAATATATTTTCTTACTGGTATATCGATTATTGGTATATGCGATTCCATTAATGTTTGTGATATTTTTATCAACTGTAATGGTCTCATTTCCATAGCTCACACTTATTCCTCTAAGGCAACCAAGAATATCACTTGGTACTTTGATTTTGTCACATTTTTTAATTATCATAGAAATTTTAAGATTACCTTTGTTGGATTTTAGAATTTCTTTAGGCTGTAAAAGACAAAATCATTGATTAACAATTTTTCAGGATTTAGAAATATAAAAAAATAACAAAATATAAATATTATCTTAATTTACAAAATTTGCAAATATTTTTATTGAATAAAATTTCTTATTAATATTTTTTATCAATTATCAGATTTAGAGCAATAATATCCAGCAAGTATGAATGATTTTTTAGTCTTTACCTATATAAAAAATATAATGAAAACAAACAAAATTATTTTTTCAATATTTTTTTAATGTAATTCCATGAATTCTGTTCAGATTTGAATTTTCTGAAATGAAATAGCATGTGAGAATGCCTAACAGAACTAAAAATATTTATATATCCAACATATGTATTTAGACACATTTAACTTTATAACTGGACTGTAAAATTATGTAAGAAATTAGAAACTTTCCAAATCTACACTATGCACTTCATAAACTAGCTGATCACATCCAGATCACAGAGTTGCAAAATATCACTGGCACTCCATCAATATCCTCTGTCATCAAATGTAGCCTTGAAATTGTTTGGTCATGTTAAGTGTTCTATTGTAGGCCATGCAAACTATGTGCCGAAAACATAATACAAGATCGAAAGATAAAAAAAGAAACAATAGACAAACGTGAATATAAACCCAGCAAACACTTTGACCTAAGATTGTAGTGCTTGAAGAATATTTAGTCACGTTAGTGCATATTCTGCAGATAATGGAGAAAACATTTAATAAAACTTTATAAAATTTTATTTTTAGGGAAAATAATTTGAAATTTCACTGTTGAAAGCCCATAAAACATTCAAGGAACATTTAAGGCACATAATAATTTATGAAAAAGATAACTCTTCAATTGAAGCGACAAAAAAACATTCACTCAGCTTACAGATAGTGCCTGAATGAAAGAACATGTCGAAAATGATTTAGAAAATTCAGTAATAGAAATTTCACTCTTGAAGAAGAGGATCAAGCAAGACATTTAGTCGATTTTTATGGAAAACCTTGTGGCATCATTTGAAGAAAATCCTGCAGTATCAGTTCAAGAATTAGCAATGAAGTTTTCCATTAAATAATGCAACTGTTCATCATCAGGAAGACACTCAGCAAGTCATCAGAAGCATTTGGTAGTCTGGATAAAGAAATCTAGTCTGATTATGTAACAGTAGCAATGAAATATCAATATATGAAGCATGTGTCATGTCACACTTACATGGACTTTGTATCAATCACATAAACAGCTTTAAAGATTTCATGAGCACTGCCTCAGACATATTCTTTGTCTGAAATGGGACAGTTTTGTTTCTGATACAATATCTTAGCCAAAGCAAAAATCACCAGTATTGGTACAATCGTGACTAATAATCAGATACAATAGCTGGTCATCTTGTCAAGAGAACTGTAGATTTCTAAAACAGCTGTTTTAAGGTAAACTTTTTTTTCTAGCAAATGACTTCAGTGCAATCTCTAAAAAACGATTTTGAAATAGTGTCAAGGACAATTTGGCATACTTTGGTATTTCTGCTGACAATTGGGAGTCTGTAGCATTTGTTTGTAAGCAGTATATAGAGGGCACAGATATACAAGGGTGCTGAACATTTTAAAGTAACCAGGATGGATGGTGCAAGACTCAAGAGAGTATGTAAGAAATATGAGAATTTGCAAACCAATTGTGGAGATGTGTGAATCTGTAAGGTTTTTGACCAGACTATTGTCAAAGGTAGGTTTTGTTGATCACATGAAACCATATCAAAGCATTTCAACTATGACTGTTTCTCTTCAAGACAACTTTACTAACAGTAAGTTTGTTGCAATATTTTTGGTAAAATTGTTGGATGTTTGTGAATATTACATTTACACATGGAGATCAACAAAATGGATCAATCAGAAAGCAAATTTGCCATAATGTATATTATTTAATCACCTTTAACATAGCCAGAATTAGCAGTAATTATTAATTAATTTTATTGTCATGCTGGAAGGAACTAAGCTCTGCTCTTTGTGGGTCTAAACTTTGGATTATTATTAATAAAAATAATATTATTAATACTATTATTACTACTACTACTACTACTACTACTACTACTACACTTTTGTTTTTGATTATTCATCTTACTTATCTGAAACCAATATTCGCAACACTTTTTTACTATTATAAAGAATTTCTACTTTTTATAATTTCCTAACTAGGATCATTTTTCATCCCTAACAAAGTTGAAAAAAAAAAAATAAATAAAATAAAAAACACAAATTAAGCTTACCTGAACTAAAATATATTCACCTACAGGTGGAATAAATCTATAAAACTCGCCATCAAATGTGTTAACATGTAATCTACCAAAGACAGAGCAAGTTTTATAGCATTCTTCTTTAGTGCAATTCCATTCAGAATTAATACAGGTACTAGAAGAAATAAAAGACAAAATTAAAACAATAGAATAACAATTAAAAAAAACAGTCATCCACAAAAAAAACAATCGCTATGTATGCTAAAATAATCTAAAAAGAAACAGCAAACTATATTGAAACTCAATAACTTGATATAAGATATTCATGCAGAATAAAATCACATTTTTGCAAATTGTAACAAAATCATTTAAGTAAATGAATTTTTATCGATACAATTTACTAAAATCATTGATCAGAGACTAATCTGAATATTATTTTTATATTTTATTTTTTTGTTTGTTTTATGTGTAGAATCCTTTGAGATGAAGTTTCATAATTTCATAATGATTCATAATCTAAATATGTACAGCACATCACTTAATAATCCCGGACCTGATATATAGATGGTGGCACTAATAAAAAAAAAATCCATATGATTTTTATAAAACACTAATGTTCAAATAGTATGTGTCAAAATCTGAGCTCAGTTGAATTATAAATGTACAAATTATAATTATTCATGTCAAGCTACTGTTGCAAATGTTTAAAACAAGAGAAAAATCTGAATTTCGTATGTTGATAAAATATTGCTTTCTGATGGGAAAAATGCTGTTCAAGCAAAGAAATGGTTTCATAAATGTTATTTGAACTCTGCTCTGTCGGAAATAATAGCTATGAGGTGTTGTGCTAAATACAGTTGTACTGACACAGATACTTGGGTCAATCACATTCAGCTGTTGTTTTGGAATACATAAAAAAATCCACAAACTTGTTTTGGCTCATCATAAATTTACTGCATAAGCTCATAGAGAAGTTGAAGGCATTACAAATAGGGGTATACATTATTCTACATGAACATGAGAATTTGGCCAAAATTAACTTTTCTTATTTAAGAAAAAAAGTGTTTTTCAACCAAAAACAGTGAACTCACATCCATGGGAGGCTAGAGTGATATAAGCATTATTCTACTTTTTCTAAATTAAAAATAAAACAAATAAAAAAAAAACGGAATTCTGCTAAAAAATCGATTACCTACATATCTGAAAGAATGCGTTTATGCTGTAGTAGTACTACTACAGTGCACTCTAGAGTATATGTATGTAAATTTTATTTAATCAGAAGAGTAATTTTCTTTTTATATCTAATTTTTAAATTTCAAAAAATGTAGTTTCATTTAGTCTATATTATTTAAATAAATGAATATTAAACTAAGTTAACAAATGTATTATTCTAATTATTATAAAAGATATTTTAATAGTAATACTTTATAATCATTTAATTTAATATTCGTAATGTAGAATATATTATATATTTATTCTACATTATAAAGAATTACTATGTTTTAAACTAAAAGTAAGGTTTATAAAATATATAAAAAAACAAAATTTCTTAGCATTGATGTCAATTATAAATTCCAAATCTAATAAATTCAAAATATACGTTTATCTGTTAAACTGTGTTAATTTTTAAGGTTTTGATATCTATCTGTCTTTAGGTCATATGGTAGTAAATACTGTTAAAGAACTAAATGTTTTAGTTTCAGTTCTAGCTAATGGCACTGAAATCATTTTATTCCACTTTTGAAATCACTACTATATATTGGGTATAATATAATAGAAAATTAACTCTATAAAAAATACGAAATCTGCATAAATTAAAATATCAAATTTAAGCATATTTTACAATTGAGCAATGCCAGATGGCTTACTATATATATAAGAAAAAACTTTTTAAATTCTAATCCAAAAATCAAAAATATTATTAAAAATATTCAAAATTGTAATACTTTACCAATTATTACAGCCTATCTTCATTACATCACCATTTAAATAAGCATGGTTGTCATGGTAACAAGGACAGGTTTCCATTGGAATGCATGCATGATAATGATTCATAACATGATCTTTTTTACATTGACAACCTGAGACACATGGTAACTGACATTTTTCAGTAATCGTCTGGTTTTTTGATGTACATGATTCTGCACAAAAGCTCATGCAATCGACAAACACTTGATTTTTGGGACATTGTAGATCTGTAAAATTTATATACAAGATTAGATTTATGAAATACATATATTCAGTTATATACAAAATTCATAATTAAAGATGTTAAATCATTTTCTTATCGCTTATCATATACAAAGACAACAGTGACTATCTATCACCAGAATGTGTTTATTTTTCATACAATAAAAGAAGGTCTTGTTTGTTTTCTCCAAGAATGAAAGAACACTTTGTAAAAGTTATGACTGTAAAATTGGAAAGTTAAAATATATATGGAGATAGACAATCATTCATGGCTTAAACAATTTCAAACGGTAAATAGAGTACAATTCCCAACATTCAGACAGTGTATTGGTCAGGTAGAATCAGGCAAAAAAAATATAAGCAAATTCTATTTTTTTTTAAGTTTTGCTGCAAAAGAAACCATCACATTTCTTTGCTTCTGCCAAGCCATCATTTGTGTGGTGTATTAACACAACTGTTTTCTTCAATGTCAACAACATAAGGAAGACTTTAATAAATATTGAATAATACTTTAATTTAAGACTTGTAATTTTTATTTTGGCAGGTTCATATTAGAGTAATATATTTTTAGTATAAATATTTAAATATTTCATCTTCAATTAACTTACTATTTGTTTTTACAGTAAAATTAATTTCTATTGAAAATTCAATTGTTGTTTCATTTTTGATAGAACTATCATTCAAGGTTACTATCTTAATATTTCTCTCTCATGACTTCCTACTATGAATTCCTTTTTCATAACATATTTCTTAAACAATTCATTTTTACAAAATATAAAACTATTTGCATGTAATCATATACTAATGTTTCCTAATATTAAAATATTAATAATGTATGAAATATTAAAATATTATAATTAAAAAAAAAAGATTTAGAAATAAGGGTTTAAGAAATACAGATAAAAGAACATATCTGCTTATTGATTACATTATTTTAAAATATGGGAATGGAAGGTAATAGTAAAAATGATTAACTTTCATATACCAGTAACAGAAGTACCAATTCATTGAAGAGGGTTATGGCAATATTAATGTGAATATAAACAAAATAATCTGACAACATACCACATAATTTTTTGGGGTTCCAATTAATTTCAGTTTTTTGTTCATAACAATGACTTGCATATATTGAAAGAACAAAGCACAAGACATCATCCAAGGCTTGTTGAGTATGATTTGCGCATTCTAATACAGAGCAAACATATTTTGTGCACATGTAATAATAGAAATCTGTATCCACCTATAAAAAAAATATGAAAAGGAAATTTAACTTCAGAAAATATTTTTAATCAATCATACTATTTCTATTTTAATATTATATATGTATAATTATTTCATAAAAATAAAAGAGGTAATTCAGTATATTACAGCAGGAACAGCTGATTCAAAGGATTATATAAAAAAAAAGAGAATTGCTTTATATAAAGTAGCATAAACAAACATTAGTATGAAACTACTTTTGATGAGTATGATATCAATAGTTCATTATTTACATTGAAATACATTTTATCTATATAAAATAAAGTTGATTTTTGCTGTGTATTTGCTTCAGATATTATAGGTTTCAAACCAAAACTTTCATATGTTAATCTGTTCCATCAGCCACATAGAGCAAAACCTTATGCATGTTTCAAGAAAATATGCATTCATTTTATAATTTTTCAAATATTTAAAAATTTTCTTGGGCCTAGCTGTTTCTTCCAAATAAGCCATCTAACAATTTCATTTAAAAATATATATCAAAATTTGAATGTAATTTTAAGTATTATGGTATCTGTTCAGTGCACATGAACCTATATGTATGGCAAACCACTTATAATTCAATGGTGTGAGTTTTTATTTCCAAAATAAATAATTATAAACAGAACGACTCATAGAAATCTATCTATATTCTTTTTTCATTTTAATATACTTTCATAGAAATGTTTCTGTTATGTCACAAAAAATATTTTCTTTACGTCACAAGTGTCACGCTCATACATAATAACCATAGCTATTATAACATACTGACCCAATAGGTCACGGGTAG